>NW_027555847.1:185953954-186506454 GCF_003287225.1 Phascolarctos cinereus
TGCCTTTTCAAAACTCTTTGTCTGACTTAAGATGATACAAATATATGATAATTCCATGGTTGAGGAAGTCAGCTGTTGAAGATGCTAGAAAGATATAATACTTTTTCTTTTACTTGCTGGCTTGTGGACATATTTATTTCAATAGTATGGCACAGTGAAAAGAACACTAGATCATAAGTCAGGATACCTGGGTTAGATTTCTGGCTCAAGTGCTTACTAGCTGTGTCAGCTTGGGTAGGTCACTTTATATTTCTAAGTCTCAGTTTCTTCATCTGTAAAATGGGGATAAAAATATTTGTGCCACTTATCTCTCAGGATTGTGAAGAAAGTGCTTTGTAAAGCATAAAATGTTTCCCAGCCACACATGTAAGGCAAATTTTTACCAGTTTGAAAAACTCACTACCAAAGGTCATTATTTCCAAAAAAACCTATACAATTGAACTTGATTCCTTTATTCATCTTTTGTTAAGTGACTCGGATTTAAGCAAGGCCTTGTGTGAGATGCTAATGATACACTATTATCTTTCCAGCCAAATAGCCTTGCAATTTTCATGTTTTCAATTTGTTTTAGCTGCCTCAAATCTCTCCCCCCTCCAATTCATTCTCCATTCACAGCTACCAAGATGATTTTCTAAAGTGTACTGTTATTTTGTTTTGTTTTGTGAGGCAACTGCGGTTAAGTGACTTGTCTAGAGTCACACAGCTAGTAAGTATTATGTGTCTGAGGCCGGATTTGAACTCAGGTCCTCCTGACTTCAGGGCCAATGCTCTATTCACTGCACTTAAAGTGTACTTCTGCCCACGGTGCCCTTTCTCTCCTTCTCAAACTTCAGCAGCAACCTGTATTTCTGGATCAAATATAAAATCTTCCATTTGGTATTTATATTTTTCATAATCTGGCCCCTTCGTATCTTTCTAGTCTTCTTACACTTACCATCCCTACTTTATCCAGTATAATTAGCCTACTTGCTGTTCTAAGTATAAGATGCTCCATCTCTTATTTCTCTGTCTTTGAATTCACTTCCCCCATGCCAGGAATGTTCTCTCCTCAAACCTCCATTTCTTCTTTCCCTAGCTTCCTTCAAGACTCAGCTGAAACCTCACTTTCTGCATGTCCTTCCTCATCACCTCATATGCCAATACCCTTCTCCCAGAATTTACCTCTCATATACTCAGTATTTTGTACATACTTAATTATTTACATTAGAATGTGAGTTCCTTTAGGGAAAAGGCTGTTTGTTTTTCCTTTCTTGGTATCCCTAAAGTTTAGCATAGTGTCTAGTACTGTTAAATTAATATGTTTTAATTGAATGAAATACTGTAATCTCAAGTTTATAGTCTTTTGGGGGGGGAGGGGATGAGATAAATACATGAATGATGATGATGCAAGGGATCATGAGAGATGCCAAGAAGTCTACACAAAGTTTCATTAGAAATTTGTTTACAGAGATATAAACTATGTGATCACAACATACAGGTGAATTATAAGAATTTGAAATTATTGAATGTTTCTACAATACAATATGGGGCAGGGGGGAAGCCTTGGGAATGGTTTCCCCAAAGAAAAGAAGACGTTGGTCCATCCTCATGTAAGCAAGACAAGTAGGAAGTGAAGGAAAGACTAGTGATATCAGAATGAAGCCGAAATTTAGGCCCTGGATATATGATCTGTACGAACCACACACAGAATACAAACCACTTTATTGTATCATATTCAGTTAAACACTTCCTTAATTCTGTGCTCTATGTATATTTTATTGGAACAAGAATTAACCACAGTGCTTCCGTAAGCAATCCCTTGAGCTTTCTTGAGCCTTGGCATGTGGTAAAATAAAGCAATTTCCACAAACGCCCTGGTGAAAGCAAGCTATCAACTGCATCAACCACAAGCTAACAAAAACCAAATTTGATAAAGAGCTTTTGATTATTATTAATTGCAGAAGTAGAAACCCAAGATGTGGCACTTTAACATAGGAGAAAGTGAATGAAAGATGTGTGGGCAAGAAGCAGTTATGATAGATAAAATTATCATGTGTGCCATCTCCTTTATGACAATTCAAAATCCTGCCTCAAATACTCATAGTTGTGAGATCTGGGCAAAAAATAATTACTTAAAAATTATAATCTGTCAAGTGGAAGCTAATGATTCTATTAGACATCAAGAAACAATAAAGAAATGTCAAAGAATGAAAAAAATAGAAGGAAAAGTGAAATATCTCACTGGTAAAACAACCAACCTAGAAAATGGACTGAGGAAAGATAATTTAAGATGGACTGGACTACCTGAAAGCCAATATCAGAAAAAAAAAAAAAGACCCTGGACATCATATTGCAAGGAATTATAAAGAAAAAAACTGTTCCAAAATACCAGAACTAGAGGGAAAAATAGAAACTGAAAGAACACACCAATCGCTTCCTGAAAAAGATCCCAACATGATATGATATGATATTCCTAGGAATATCGTAGCCAAAACCTAAAACTCCCAGGTCAACAAGAAAGTACTACAAGCAGACAGAAAGAAATAATTCAAATACAGCAGAGCCACCAGTAACACTTAACAAGATTTTGTTTTGTTTAGTCATTTTTCAGTCTTGTCCAACTCTTTATGATACCTTTTTGGAATTTTGTTGGCAGAGATACTGGAATGGCTTGCCATTTCCATCTCCAGCTCATTTTACAGATGAGAAAACTGAGGCAAACATGTTTAAATGACTTTCCCTGGGTCACACAGTGTCTGAGGCCAGATTTGAAGTCGGGTCTTCATGCCTGGCACTCTATGCAGTGTGCCACCTAGCTGCCTAGTGCCAACAAGAATAACCTACCCAGAAAAAATGAGTATAATCCTTCAGGGGAAAAATGGATACTTAATGAAATAGAGACTTTCAAGCATTTCCAATGAAAAGACCAGAGCTCAATATAAAATTTTATATTCAAACACAAAACACAAAAGAAGCATATAAAGGTAAACATGATAGAGAAATTATAATGGACTTAATAAGGTTAAACTGTTTACATTCTTATATGGGAAAATGATTTAGGTTACTTCTAAGAACTTTAACATTATTAAGGCATTTCTAGAGTCATGGACAGATGGCAGAGGTTTGAGTCCATCATGTTGGGATTATTTCAAAAGAAGAATCAAAGAGTGAGAAAGGGATGCACTGGGAAAAGAAGAGGAAGAATGGGGGAAATTATCTCACATGAAAGAGGTGCCCAAGGAAAAGATTTACAGTGGAGGAGAGAAGTGGAAGGGAAGAAGAGACAAGCAATGCTTGAACTTCATTCTCATCTAAATTGGTTCTAAGAGCAAACAATGCACACATGTACACACAATACACAGAGTTAGGTATGGCAATCTACCTTACCCAACAGGGAAATGGGAGGAAAAAGGGTCAAGAGAAGTAGAGAAGGTGACAAGAAGGAAGAAGGATTAAAGGAGTCACTGGTCAGAAGCAAAGTAGAATTCTGCAGAGGAAAAGGGTAAGAGAGACAGACAGACAGACAGACAGACAATAGAAGAAAATAAGATGGAGGGAAATACAATGTAAGAAATACAAACACAACCCATAAAATGGAAGCAGATAGCAGAATGAATTAGAAAGCAGAGTCCCACAACACATTATTTACAAGAAACAAACTTAAAACAGAAAGACACATAAAGAGTTAAAATAGGGGACTGAAGCAGAATCTATTATCCTTCAGCTGAAGGCAGAGGGTAGCCATCATGATCTCACACAAAGAAAAAGCAAAAATAGACTTAATTAAAAGAGATAATCAAGGAAACTACATTTTGCTAAAAGACAATGAAGTAATAACAATACTAAACATATATGTACCAAATGACATAGTACACAAATTTTTAAAGGAAAAGTTAAATGAGTTACAGGAGGAAACAGTCAGAATATACTGGTAGGGGAGCTCAACCTCTCAGAAATAGATATATATACATATATATATATATATAACACCATAAAATGAATAAGAAAGAAGTTAAGGAGATGAGTAGAATTTTAGAAAAGTTAGATATAACGGACTTCTGGAGAAAACTGAATGGAAAAGAAAAGATTATACCTTTTTCTCAGTTGTACATGGCATCATCACAAAAATTAACCATGTAGTAAGGCATAATAATCTCACAAACAGAAAAGAAGAAATATTAAATAAACCTTTTTAGGACAATAATGCTATAAAAATTACATTCAAAGGATCTCGGAAGCATAGATTAGAAAGTAATTACAGACTAAATTAATCTAATTTGAAAGAATGAATGGGTCAAACAAATCATAAAACAATAATTTTATTAAAGATAAAGACAACAGTGAGAACACATCAAACTTTATGGAATGCAGACAAAATAGTACTTAAGGGAAATACATCACTAAATGCTTACATCAATAAAAAAGAGAGAGTAGATCTGTGAATTGGACATGCAACTAAATAAACTAGAAAAATAGCAAATCAGAAATCTTGAACATCAAAATAGTGATCCTGAAACTCAAAGGAGAGACTAATAAAACTGAAAGTTAAAAAAAAATCCACTGTACTAATCAAATGACGAGCTGATTTTATGAAAAAACCAACAAAATAGATAAACAATTGGTTAATTTAATTAAAAAAAATAAAGAGGAAAATCAAATTACCAATATCAAAAATTAGAAGGAGGAATGGACCACCAATGAAGGTGAAATTAAAGCAATCATAAGGACCTATTTTTGTCCAATTATATGTCAATAAACCTGACAATCTAAATGAAATTAATAAATATTTATAAAGATATAAATTGTCCAGATTAACAAAAAAGGAAATAGAATACTTGAATAATCCTATTTAGAAAAAGAAACTGAACAAGCCATAGATTAGTTCTCTAAGAAAAAGTCCCCAGGACCAGATGGATTTACAAGTAAATTCCACCAAATATCAAGGACTCTGATTTTTAATCATCGTATCAGTCCTAGCTGTCAAACATAAGGGCATCCATCATGTGCTCTAAAACCTTAGTCACACATGAGAAATTAGAATATGAAGGTGTGAAGAGCCAGTGGACTAGAAGAAGTACACACTGAGAAAATCCATGCTGGAGATGACAACCATGAAATCACTGATAGCATTTGGGGATCATTTTATATGATATTTCAGGGAGAGGAAGAAGCCCAAAAAAGTGGGGAAAAATCATAAGACAATATTAATACCAAAAAAGGTGATCAATAGGACATTAATAACTATGTATGCTTACTTATAAAATCTTTATGAGAGTGATCCTTAAGGGCATCCTTGATTAAAAATGAGCAGGACACAGCAAACAATTTTCTAAAATAGATCATATCATTACAATTAGTTGATTTAAAGGTTAAAAATAAATAAATAACCAAGATTTTTGCCGTGCTGATTAAAAAAGCTATTTTGAAGTCACAGAGCAAAATGGAGTCTTAAAGGTTCTTCTCCAGTAAGAACTCATGCCTATATTGTGATCATAGTTTTTATTTAATAAGTGGATATTTTATTGTTAAAATTCAAGAATATTATCAGCAATAGACTAGCAACATTAAAAACAAGATTTAAACTATTTATATATAGATGCTCAGAGGTCAGCTTCTAAGGAAGGAGCTGGAAGGGAGGAGAGAGAAAATAATATCTTACTGTAGGAGAAAAGAAGACCAGATCTTCTCTTCTGTATCTGGCTACAGACAGGGTTGCTCCTGAATTCTGAGTCTGTGACCAGGGCACATAGTAAAACACATAAGAGGAAGCCAGAATTTATGTGAAGTTCATTGGGGCATAGTTTTCTAAATAAAACAAAGTGAAGCCATGATTATAATCTACAACCAAAAGTCATTGACTCTGAGATGATCCTTGGATCAGCAGCATTGTTTCATTTTATGGACTGGAAGCAATGTAACTTTCTTGATAAGTTCCATCTGGCAGGTTTCATTGTTTATGAATCATTCCTAGGATACTTCTTTGTGCTAACAGAGAAATTCTTTCATAGGTTTTCTAACTTCTTAAACTTCACTTCTGGTTTCTTGGAATATGGAATATGCATCTAACTTGTAGGTAAGAGAGCTATTAATTGTTTCTCAATAAAAGTGATCTGATCCAGGTCAGGTTAACATGATACAAATGTATGCTTTAAATCCTTCAAGTTTCTACTAATGTTTATTGGGACACGTTTCAGTTCTAGAGACTTCAAACCTTAATAATTTCTTGAAAAGATGATGTCTAGGCTCTTTTTTTATCATGGCTTTGAGGAAGTCCAATAATTCTTAAATTAATTTCCTGGATCTATTTTCAAGGTCAGTTCTTTTTCCAATAAGATATTTCACATGTTCTTCAATTTCTTCATTCTTTTGGCTTTGTTTTATTGTTTCTTGATGTTTCATAAAGTCATTAGCTTCCACTTCCTCAATTCTAATTTTTCAGGAATTATTTTCTTCAGTGGGCTTTTTGTACCTGCTTTTCCATTTGGCCATTTCTGCTTTTCAAGGCATTCTTCTCCTCATTGGCTTTTTGTATCTCTTTTACTATTTAGCCTAATCTGTTTTTTAAGGTGTTATTCTCTTCAGCATTTTTTTGTTTCCTTTACCAAGCTGTTGACTTGTTTTTCACGATTTTCTTGCATCACTTTCATTCCTCTTCCCAAATTTTCCTCTACTTCTCTTACTTGATTTTTAAAATCCTTTTTGAGCTCTTCCATGGCCTGAGACCAATTCATATTTTTCTGGCAGGCTTTGAGTGTAGGAGTTTTGACTCTGTTGTCTTCTTCTGGGTGCGTTTTGATCTTGTCAACACAGTAAATTTCTATAGTCAGAATTTTTTCCCTGTTATTTTTTTCAGAATTTTTTCAGCCTTTTAAAAAATTTTTACTTTTAACTCTTTGCTAAAGTGGAGCTCTGCTTCCAGGGTGCTTTCATCCCAAACTCCTGTCCCAAGCTTCAGGCTTTACTGTGGCTATTTTCAGATACTTCTGTAAGTTTTCAGTTCTTTCAAGGTGGTGTTACGTAAAGAGAGTTGTGTTTACTACTCTTCTGGCCAGTGCTCTCATCTATGAGCTACCACAAGCACTCTTTTCCACCCTGAATACGTGACCAAGGTTCCACCTCCCTTATGGTTGCAAGTTCTGGTGAGTTACTGCTCCTCACTCTGGGACTACCACCTAGGACTGCAACCCAGATCTGAATATGGCCATTGCAACAGAGTCTTGCCCCCAGTGCCAGCAAAGAGATTCCTGTAATCTCCTTCTGACCAGTTGTTCCTATCCCCTTACCATCTGTGGGCTGAGATCTCTAGAAGCAGTCACTGCTGCTGCTGCTGATTCAGTGGCTCCCAAGACCTGCTCTCCTGGGTCTGTGCTGCTGGCAGGACCTGTGCTGGCCTGAGCTCCATTCTCATGTCGGTGATATAGACCTTTCCTGCAGATCTTCTAAGTTGTCTTTGGCAGGAAAATTATTTCACCCTGTCCCTTTGTGGGTTCTGCCCCTCCAGAATTAGTTTTAGGACATTATTTTAAGGTGTTTGGAGAGATTTCTGGGAGAACTCAGGATAGTCCCTGCCTCTCCCCCGCCTTGCTTTCTTGGCTCTGGGCACCCTTCCCCCACCCCAAGGATATTCTTGCAACAGGAAATGCAAGGTTAGCAAGTAACAAAAAAGCTAAGGTTTACATTAAATTTGGCCTTAGCCTGTTGTCTCTTCAGAGCCAGTTTCCACATTAAAGCACATTAGCTATATAGATGCCATAAACTGGTTAGTATTCACTGAAGTTTAGTGGGATGCCTTGCATCTACAAACTAAATTAACTAACAGCTCCAATGTGCTTTGCCACTGTAGACCCTGTGATTGTTTTTTATGTCAAGAGGGTCAAATGTACATGTTCACCAAAGTAATATTTACTGTCATGAGGGATGTCACAAAATCAGAGAATCTTAGAGTTCACAGAATCAAAAAACCCATAGACTGAGGACTAGAAGGGAATTTCAATACCTTCAATTTGAAAATCTCAAGTCAGTATACACTGGCCTGTACGGCATTTGGGAAAGAGCAACACTTGTAAAGATCACAAGATGTTCCCCTCTGGGATAGGACTAGGATTGTCCCTCTCTCAGACACATGGGTAAGCTAGGTTTTTTTTTGTTTTTTTGCTTTTTTTCCTGAAAGACAACTGGTCAAGGGTGCAAAGGTTCAAGTTGCTCAATCCTAGCCACAATTTCCAGGTAGACTTTGGCCATATTCACAAGGCTTCCTAGCCAAAGGGCATAAAAGGTCCACCTATCTGAAGTTAGGGCCATCGTTGTAGGAGACCACAGTAAGTCACTATCCCTCTCCCCCGATGCCGACCAGTTGTACTTCCAAATGGAGGGGTCAGGAGTGAGGTTGAGTCTAATCAAGTTAAGTGTTGCAGTATCCTTGCTAAATATCTTTTCTCTGCCATAGCTAAGCAGACTTGGAGTCAGACCCCATCTATTATACCCTACATAAAAATTCTTAACACAACTGTTCTTTCAATGATATTGACTGATCACAAATCTTGAAACAGTACAACCTTTGAGAAAACAAAAGCTGTCTTTTATCCAAAGAGCAAAGATGAGATGCATGTTGGGCACAAGAAAGCTGTAAAATACGATGACCTATATTCAAGAGGTGATATAAGCAACGTATGACTGAAAAAGTAGAAACACTTATCTCAAAAATATATGATTGGAAAAGTAAATGAGTTTATCCCAGAAATGTATGACTGGAAAAGTAGATGAGTGTATCAAGTAGAGAGGCCTAGGGATAACAGAAGGATAGCCTGTGGTATGTACTGGTACCCATGACATGTTAAAAAGATTTAAGAGAAGACCTACAACACACAGATGATATCATAGATATACTAAACATTGAAATATTTAATTATTTGGTTTTTATTGGTGGTTATCATGTTTCTCATAATTCTTTTTCTTAAACAGAATACTGAATGGAAAGTCAAAAGATCTGGGTCCCAGATGTCATAAACATAGTATAACCCTAGAGAAGTTCTTTGTCCCACTGTATATCGCTTTCTTTATTAGTAAAATGTTGGAGTTAGGCTCCCACTAGAAAGAATTCTTGACTTGGAGCCAGAAGAAACCTAGATTTCAAATCCAACTTTTGACGCTTAGTAAGCTATGTGACAATAGGCAAGTCATTTATCTCTCTGAACCTCAGTTTCCTCATTTATAAAATGGGGATAATTTCTGCAGTACCTACTTCTCATAGTACTGTGAGGCTCAAATGAGATAATGTATATAAGGAACTTTGTAAATACAACAAGTTAATTGCTCCTATTGCCTCTAGGACAAAACACGTAATTCTCAGTTTGGCTGCCACCTATCTTTTCAGATAATTCATACTCCTCCTGAATATCAGCTCTCTTCTGATACAATTACCAATTGCATTGTTCCCCATACAAAACATTCCACTGCCCTCCTCTGTCTTGCACAGGGGACCCTACCAAGTATGGAAAACACTTCCCCTCTTACCTCAGTTTTCAAAGCACAGCTCAGGTGCCACACTGCTACAGGAAATGTGTACTCATTCTCTTGGTTGTTAGGGCTCTCTCCCTCTTGAAATTACATTGTATTACTTTGTTTTTAATTGTTTATGTGCTGTTTCAACCCATAGAACATAAGTTCCTTGAAGGCACTGATGGCTTTGTTTTTGTCTTTAGATGCCAGTGCCTAGCAGAGTGCCTTCCATATAGGCCCTCAATTAACAGTCATTTAATTATCTGGCAAACCTTCAGGTGCCCTATGAATGCTAATTAAGATACATTCTAGTTTTAAAACTCTGATTCTAAAATAAACACCTTTTAGAAACATTCTACATCACCCACCTGTGCCTTTGCCAATTTCTTTTCCAAGAGATCTCTTTCTCTTTCTGTTTGCTGTAGACGATTATTAAGCTCCACTATGTCTCCTTTCAGAGATGCCAGGGCTGCTAAATGGAGCTATAAAGACAGGAACAAAACAAAACAAAAAAAAAGGTTAAACCATAGTATGCCCCACCCAAAAAAAAATTTATTTTTTTTTTGCAACAGTTAAAAAAAAAAGCATTAGTGTGTGCAGAAAAGACTAAATAAAGTCCACCATGTAGGAAAGGCCACCTATATACACTGAAGGCCTAAACTGAACTAAAAAATAATAAAATACAGAGAAATGAGGACCCTAGGTACTCCAGCTTTTTGACTGTCACAGGTTGTTAAGAAGGGTAAGACAGAATTAGCCTTTACCTTTAGAAAACCAAATAAATGCATAATACATAACTTGTGGTTCTGTCATATTATCAAGCTGCCAGCAAAGTCAGATATTTTCAAGGAACTAATTTAAACGGAAGAAAAGCTGGTTCTAGAGAGAAATTCTCTGTGAAGAACCAATAGCTTTCTTTCATTCTTTATTTGGAAGGTTTCTTTCCACTTCCTTTGATATTTGAAATTCATCTAACAATTTTCCCTGCTCAACTTTCACTTTTCAGGACATAGGCTTACATCTAAAATTTGAGGGAATATCTGGTATTCTAAAGTCATCATGTAGTTTGACTAAAAATACTACTATACTATTCAGACTTAGTGGATGAAAAATTCTGCCCTTCCAAAACAATTGGTACTGTATCAATCTCACATCTCATGTGTAGAGCGTAGGTAGCAGTGAAGAATAAAGAAGATTCTGTACTATGACCATGGAAAGTGTCAGAAAAATTCTGATTAAGCAAATGAAGATCTTCAAGGATGGACATAGTTTAAGAAACACTAAAGAGATTTTCTCTTCATAGTGAAGAAAAATGCTCCATGTAAACTCCATTCTTTTAATGTCATTCAACTGATAAAATCTTGTCAGGATTCAAGTGCGGAAAAGGAGAAAAATAAAATATCGGGAAGGAGATTAGGCCTTAAAAGACATTATCACTGATACATTCAAATATTAGAGTGCATTCAATGCAATTAATTGCATTGGACTGCAAAGCAACAAATCAATAGCTGATCCAAAAGCAGAGAAGTCTCAATTTTAAAGAAAAGGCAATATTCACCTCCTTCCTTGACAAAGAAGTGACTGGGTTTCAGAGAAAAATTTTTTTTGCATGTGAATAATCTCTCAGGAAATAATCTCTTCAGTGTTAGATGGCAGAATTTCCCTTTTCAGACACAAACTCAGTCAAAAGATATTCCTTTAATATCAGAGACTAAGACAGAATACCCTGTCTCATTTGAGTCTCAGGAGAAGATGTAATATATCCTAGGAAGAAGGATATGATGATAAAAAAAAGTAATTTTTCTTTAAGAAACAAAGGGATGTGAAGGACTTCCAACTATGTATGTCTAGGCTTGATTTTCACCAAATAGTATCTTTGTGACCACTTCTGACACAGGATAGATCCAAAAGAGGTAAGGAACAGAAGAGAATGGAAGAGAAGGATGTATAGGCAACCTTCTGATCCTAGCTCCCTTTATTTATTTTAATTTAGGATTAAAAAGGCAAAGATTAGGCCTTACTGTTGGAGTGACAGCATGTAAACTACCATGTAGCTAAGTAGGCTAGGCTAGCTTTTTCTCAAAATGTATTAAAAACATTGTTAAGACTTAATTGGCTCGAGGGTTGGGGGGGGCGGGGGGAAGGGTCAGGCCAATGATATAACTTCCTGGTGGCCAAAAGCCTACCCTGTATGGCAGATATTATGGTGATATTAGCCGCACTACACTATCTACTTCACAGAGTGATTGCATGAAAAGCTTAAGGTCCTATACAGCTGTGTTACCATAATTATGACAAACAGAGATAATCCAGGGCCTCTGTTTTTTTCTACCTGCTTGCTTGGGTCCACTGTCACAAGCAGTTCTGAGAGGCAATACAGGAGAAATAAAAGTAAATTGAATTACTGAATGTCACATTATCAAAACATGATAAGGATCTACAATACTCAAGGTACTTTGGGGAATACAAACAAGTATAAGACATGCTCCATATCACTAAGGAGCTTACAACTTGAAGATTTGAGATATGTCTCATTCTAATAAGAGGGTTTTTTTTAGAAGGCTGCAATTCACCAATGACAAGCACGAGTTTTATATTTCACCCCACTACTAAGAGTAATCAAAGAGGCGACACCGTATTTGTCACTTATAAGTTGCATCTTCCTTCCTCTCATGGAGTTACCAAGAATGGAAGAGACAGGAATAGCTTCAGAAATTCCAAGGATTACATAAATCATACTGTAACGAAGGCAATGAGACACCATTACGGACAGGCATCATTACCAACAAAGACAAGGATTAAGAACAGCAACAAGGAATGGGGATGGAGATTTGCAGCCAATTTTCAGATGATGGTGGGCTTAAATCCTGGAGGAGGTGTTTTAGAAGTTAAGGGCTCAATCTCCATAAAAATCTTCATAGAATCTGAGTTTAAAGGAACAATCTAGTTGAAATCTGTTTCTGAATATGAATCAACATACTTGTGAACTGGCCATCCAGCATTTGCTGGAGGGTCTTCCAGGGAGGGAAAACACGTGGCCTCCCAAGGCAACTCCTTCCCTTTTTGGTTTGCTTCAATCTGTTAGAAAGTTTTTACTGACCTTAAGCATAAAACTGTGTCTTTGTAACTTTTCCCCATTGCTCCTTATAGTGCTTTCTGAAGCTAAGCAAAACAAAGGTAATCCTTGAAACTTAGATCTCTGGAGGTAAAAGCAAGCAATAATTCCCTTGTCTAAGATGCCTCCCCCAACAGTATCATTTTTATGTTTTATTTCAGGCTATATCTACAGATAAGCAATCAGCCAATTCAACATTTAAAAATCCAGTCGGTTGCTACTTTAATGAGAACAGACAATTGTTGGAGTTTTTCACTTTTCAACTGGCAATACAGCCTCACGTAGTCTGTAATGAACCAAATATGCATATAATTCTGGAAACAATGCGATTTTTGAGCTATCTCTCAGAGGAAAATGTCTTTTCTAAGCTTTAGTCAGTTCCAGAGATAAAAAGTCAAGCTATTTCTAAAATGTTCTGTAAAACAAGGAAACCTGACTACACTGACAAATTAAATTCAATGGCCAATGGTCTGAAGATTTTCCTTAAAAAAAAAAAAGAAAGAAAAGATTGGGTCTTTGGCCTTTTCCAGTCATATAGTACTTACTGAACAGACAAGAGTCCTGGTTCTGGGACTGGAAATCTTGAGTTCAAATCTGGCCTCAGACATTTACAAGCTAAGTGATTGGACAAGTTACCGAATCACTGTCTGCCTCAGTTTAGTCAACTTAAGATGAGGAGAATAATAGCACCTATCTCCCAGAGTTGTTGTGAGGATCAAATGAGATAATATTTGTAAAGTGCTTAGCAAAGTACCTGGTCCTTAATAAATGCTTCCTTCTTTTCTCTTATCCTGTTACCTGCCCTTCCTTCCAACACGAACTGGCTTTCCTGTCCTCTATAACAAATTCTAGGAGAGAGTAGTTACTTCATCATTTGCTGGAAGTGTCAAGAGTACAGAAAAAAACAAAGAATGAACAAATGAATAAACAACTTGTATACATCCTACTGCTAGACACTGAGCCAAATCCCCTTTCCTTGCTCAAGAAGAAGCTAGTTGATCCAGACTGAACTGTCAACCTTATCGTATTCATTTAATTTATTTGGGTTTCATAAAGCTATGGTGATTCCTGAATGGTTCAGACTCCTCCCTTCTCCTATGAAGGGAAGGAAAGAGACAGACCTTCTCACCTGTTTCAGGTGCTCTCCAAAGACCTAGAAAGTTATGGAATCCGGAAAGAACTAACTTGTCCAAGTTCGAATATTATGAGCAACGAGGTAGGATGTTTGAGTGAGGGTCAGGTTGCTACTGTTTTGTCACTTTTCAGTCATGTCCAACTCTTAATAACCTCTTTTGGGGCTTTTTTTTGGAGGGGGCAAAGATACTGGTTTGCCATTTCCTTCTCCAGAAACTGAGGCAAATAGAGTTAAATGACTCGCCCAGGGTCACACAGCTCCTAAGTGTCTGAGACGAGATTTGAACTCAGAAAGAGGAGTCTTGCTTATTCCTGGTCCGGCACCATATCTACTCTGCCTTAACATTCCATGTGATCTCACATGGGTGGTTGAATTAGATGACCTCAATGCAATTTTTACAATGACCTCAAAAGTTTTAGGGGTTTACATATATGTGCATGCATATCTGCCAAAGCACATGAAAAAGACATTTGACAGATTATGATACACACACAGGCAGAAAAGCTGTTAAGTTGGATGGATAGATGGATGTGTGCCTATGTGTGTGTGTATATATATATGTATGTATAATTATTCATACCCAACTTTTAAAAATCATATATTTATATATACATGTATACATACATACAAATATATGTGTGTATGTCTATACACATAAACACATAATCATAAACACTGCCAATGAATTTGATCCAGAATTGAAAAGGAGTAACAGATCAAACTGAATCACAACTCGGTAACCGTGTCATGTTCTCAATCATCCTAAGCAGCCCGCTCCTAACAAAATTATTTTTCTAACACCAAAATCCTTCAGGTAATTTTACATAACTGTGAATGATAGAATACCATCAACTCAGAAGAACAGAAATGGCAGCTGACCCAAGTGGAAAAATCCATGGTTGGAGCTGGGTTATTTGTGCATGATATCATCATGGACATGATAGCTGGAAAAATACATAGACCAGGCATATAACAAGAATGAAAAGAATAGGCAGGCAACCTGAATGTCTAATCCAAGTAGGACGCCTAGTATATTGAAGGAACTAGAATAAGACTTCTAATATGCTTAGAGGCAACATAGAAGAAATGAAGAAAACTGTAATTAAAACAGATGAGATATTTTACCTCTAACACTTAGTAACTTTGAAAAGCTAGAAAAGTCACAATTCCTCTAGGGTTTGCTCTGCTCATCTGTAAGACAGGGAAAATAATAACTTATTGTACTCTCCTTTTTAGGTTCTTTTCATATGGTACAGTTTAGTGCTGAAAAGAGCATAAAAAAGTACTTTTTGTAAAGGAAAAGATTTAAATAAACTATTAAAGGTTGTAAGCCATTGCCACTGTTATGTATGAATATTTTGATGCCTGATATTTTAATAAAAATTGGAAATGTGTGGAAAACAGCTCTCCAATGAGAAGTGAGAAGTTTAGGACAGAAAATGAAATGTGCCATAAAGACTCAAATCACCTTTTGAATAGTGAGAAAGATTTTTCATGTGTATAGGTACAGTTTAATGTAAGCCAAAGGTGCAGAGAAATCATATTTATTAAAACCTGGAAAAACTTGAGCACAATGAATTACAGTTCAAGGACATGAAATGTGCTGAAATGACATTGTTGGTAAGTTAAAACTGTGGAGTCCCTCAGCTTATTTGCACATATCTTTTTAGGATTAAAGAGCATAGAGATTTTAAAATGACAAATCACGTACATATTTGAAAAACTGAAATATGATGAACATTTATTTTGGCCAAATGAATCTCTGGATGTGACCATCTAAGCTCTTGTTCCACGAATACTTCATTTGGAACTTTAAAACCCACCAAGAAGTTCTAAGATCTCGGCCTTTTTATCAGTTATAATGAAACAAAGATTCTATGTAGTTGGTGAAGTCTAATCAGCTAAATCAATAAAACTGAAGTGGAAATAGGTTCAGAGGGGAGGAAAGCGAAAAAGTACAGCTAAAGAAACATGAACATTTTTCTTCCTTTCTCAGGAAATAGGAACATTTCATGGCTTCATCACCTTATTAAGTTAGCTCCTAGTTAATTGGAACAGCTAATGCAGGTGGCCACAACAGGGGAAAAGCAAGTCCATTCTCATACTGACCACCTCTTCCCCTTTTAAAAATCCAAAAGATGTGCCTTGAGAGATGGATGGAAGGAAGAAGGGTATACCATTTGTGATTATACTTGGGATTAGGTTAGCATTTCCTTTGATATCACGTTAGAATGAGAAAACAAATCAAATAAGTTAATAAGTGTTTATAACTGGTTAATAACCAGTTGGATGATTTGGACTTCCCATCAGCATCCTCACCAGCATTCCTGAAATAACCTATGTAAAGCGTGATACTGTGGGGAGTCCATGTCATGTCAAGAGCTACCTCAGGGATCCCACACCTGTGTTAAAATTGTCATGATGGCCACACCACCAGTATTTTAATAGACTATATATTTCACAGGATGATTGTGAGGATCAAATGAAATAAACTATGTAAAGTTTGTTGCAAAGCTATTTTTATAATAAATCATGGAGACGTGGAAAAAACACATGAAAGATCTCATAGGGTGGGAAAGTAAAGAGGAATTGCCATCTCTACCGTTAAAGGGAATACCCACATTAATGAGACCATGGATTGATCAAAGAAATTAAATTTCTGCCTGCATATATGCTTACCTATTGATTATTCCACAAGTCTGAGGAGGTCCTACTGAAATATAATAGTAAAGTGAATGCAATAAAAAATAGTGAAAATATGATAAAAAAAAGAAGTAAATATGTTTCAAATAAAGATAAATACAAAATATTTTCCTGTAGCATTTAACTAAGAACTCATTTAGAATCACAGTCTAAGAATCAATCATCTCACTCCACTTAAATTAGCCACCTTAACCAGGTGAGAACACTTTCATGAATTAATCATTCAAGGACTTGAGACTGAGAAATGCTTGGTCAATTTGGAAGGTATAAAAGCCATTGAATGAAAAAGTAACACTACATAGTAGGTTTACTTGAATTGACTAAAGAGACTCAGTCATACCCTGTGGGCCTTGTATAAAAGAGCAAGCCAATTTGGAACTTGAGTCCCAGTGTCTGGAAGTCTAGACAAGAAAGTAATACGGGTAAATTACTTGGTTGGAGAGGACAAAAAGAGCCGATGTCTCCTCCTCTCCTTTCCCCTCTCTCCAAGAAAAGAACTATGACTTTTAACCAGTTGGATGATTTGGACTTCCCATCAGCATCCTCACCAGCATTCCTGAAATAACTGTGGACGTATCTGCTTTGGAAGCTGATTCCCAAACTAGACATTCTAAGGAAAAGTAGCTTTGGAATCCAGAAGGAGCTCAGCTGAAAGCCACACCATCCCTAAGGATTTGTTCTGTAAAACTCGGACTCAGTCAAAAGGCCACACCCAAGGACTGAGAAGGCCACATGTGACCTCAAGGCTGCAGGTTCCCCACCCTAGACCAGGTCAAGACTAAGAACCCAGGGATCTTAACTCTCAGTCCAGCCTTCTTTCTCCTCTATTAACAGTGCCCTGCTGACACTGAAAAGCCCCCAAAATGACAAAAAAATTAATGATAACCTCTAATTCCTGTGCCTCAGAAGCAGAAAACATGAAACTCACCCAAAGAATCCCATTCAATTCAAAGACACTATTAATAAGATCCCTGGCCAATAAATAGAAAACTAGTGAAATAGGATAAAATCCATACTGTTAAAATGGTCAAGGAATCAAAAACATTTAGAGTTAGAACTCCCACTGGTAGCATCTGCTGGGTTAGTATTACAAGAAAGTCAACTTACAGCCTGGTAACTTGAAAAATCATTAAATATTACTTACAACAGTGCTCACTAGGTGGAAGCCTTCCCTCCCCCCCCCATTTCACACAGCACAAACAGCAATATTTTCCTTTTCATTTTATAGAGAACTTTGCTGAAATGGCAGCAGGGTCTAAATGCTTGATCAGTATTGGATGAGGTTCAGTGTTGCAGGCTCATCAGCAGGCTACTGCAATAATCAAGGCAGGAGGTGATGAGAGACTCCACTAGAGTGAAGGCAGTGTCAGAAGAGAAAAAGATGTTGCAAAGCTGAAACTGAGGAATCCAGGACGACTGCTACACTGCAAGCCTGAGGAATGGGAGGATGGTGTTTCTCTCTACAGTAGGAGCGGTAGGAGGTGAAGAGGGTTTAGAGAGAAAGACAGTGAGTTCCATTTTGGATATATTGAGTTTAAGATGTCTACTGGACATCTAGTTTCAGATGTCTGAAAAGCAGCTGGAGATGTGAGGTTGGAGGTCAGCAGAGAGGTAGGGAAGCAAAGGTAGATTTGAAAAACATCAGCATAAAGATGGTAATTATATCCAGGGGTGCTGATGAAATCACCAAGCAAAGTAATCTAGAGGAAGAAGACAAGGCTGAGAAAAGAAGTTTGGGGGACCCCTATAATTAGAGGGCATGATCTATATGAGGATCCAGCAAAGGGGACAGAGGAGAGGTCAACTAGGTAGGAAAAAAGCCAGGAGAAAGTGATGTTCCAAAAACCCAGAGAAAAGAGATTATTAAGGAGGAGTGATCAAAGGCTTCAGAGAAGTCAAGAAGAATGAAGACTGCGAAAAGGCCATTGGATTTAGCAACTAATAAATTATTAGTAATTTTGGAGAAAGTAATTTCAATGTAATGATAAGATGTGAAGCCACATTGTAAGGGTTAAGAAGAGAGTGAGAGGAAAGTGGAGGCACCACCTTTCAGAGTTTAGCTACAAAGGGCTGAAAAGACACAGGACAAGTTAGCAGGAATGGAAAAATCAAGTGAGGGGGTTTTGAGAATGGGAGAGATATAGGCATTTTTGTAAACAGCAGGGATAAGCCAGTAGATAAGGAGAGATTGAAAATTAGTGAAAGAGTGAAGATGACAGAAGGCAATCTGTTGAAGGAGGTAAGATGGAATGGGATCACTTGAAGTAGAGGGTTAACCTTGGTAAGGAGTAAGACCACTTCATCATGTGAGATACGGGTGAAAGAGAAGAAAGTGGAAGAACGCATATAAATTACAGGAGATGAGGAAGAGGGAGAGGAAAGAGTTCACAGTGAATGGCCTCAATTTTTTCTGTAAAATATGTGGCAAGGTTCTTACCTGAGAGGGGGAGAAAGCCATAGAAGGCTTGAGGAGAGATAAAAGATTTGGAATAGCCATTACAACAATGAAAATGGAAATAACTATAAAATGAAAATGCATATTTTGTAATTATAATGACCAAGCTTGGCCTCAGAGAAGAGTTAAGAAAATGTACTTTCTTCCTTTCTTAAAGAGGTGAAGGGTAGCTGATGTGCTGGTTAATTTTGCTAACCTGTTCCTCCACTTTCTTTTTAAATCTTTCCTACATGGAAAATATTAAAAGGTAGGAGTATGAGAAGGAATAAATTCAGGAATTACAATACCTAAAAACGTATCAATAAAAATTTTTCAAAAATAAAAAAAATTGGTACTGTTGTACCGAGAAATCAGCAAGTGAAACCCAGACGTAATTTAAGATGTGCATTTATTAGCGCATGGCTACCAGGGGTATGCACATCCAAATCAAGCAGCCCCCATCAGGGGTCGAGCTAAGGTTTATATAGAAAAGAGCATGGGAAAGAAATGCGAGGAACACTGATGAGGTAATCCAAAGATGCAGGTGTCTTTGTGGGCTATGGATGGGAATGTACAGGGAGTATACAGGACAGGGAGGGGGATGGATCTTTGAAGTTTGGCAAGAGGAAAAGTTCTTGGGCTGGTCAAGGACACCCCTCTCCCTCTGTCTTGACATGAGAATGCTCTGCAACAAAGGAATGCTTTCTCACAACACAGGAACTTACTGAGGAACTGGGAGGCTTCCAGAGACATGATCTGAGGGTTGGGGGCCTGAGCAGCCCAGCTCTGTGCAGCTGTACCAGGGAGAGAGATAAGGGTCATGCTGAGGCCCATGCATGAATAACTGCTAGGCACAATGTCCTTGGGCTGGGGAATGGTTGTTAAAGACAGTGTTTCTGAGACTAGGGAGAAATTGGGGCACAAGCAACCCGAGCACCCCATTATTACAGGTCAGATATCACACAAACCAGACCAGGTCCTGGTCTCTGGTATAAACATAATTATCTAAAGCAATTATATTGCAAGCTTTCTTATCCATTTGCATTGGAGGTATGGGCTATGCTGAGCTATGCAAGAGTACATTTCACTATTGTTTAGATTTAGGAGGAAAGAGGTCTGTCTGGGGCAAGATTAAGCACCAACTTTTGCCTTCCATGGCTTAAAGGGCCCTACTACCTAAATGGCAAAATAATGTTCTGCATTAAAGTACTGGTTAAAAAAACTGAAAAGTTAGATCAGCAAAACAGATTAAATAAGCAAGAATCAAACAATTTATAAGAGCAGTCTCACGACTGATAAACCTGAGAACTAGTGGAAGAAGTCCCTTTTCTGATAAAGAACTGCTGAAGAAATTAGAAATAATTTTGGCAGAAATAGAATTAGATCACCATTTTATACATATACCACAAGCCCAAAATGGATATGAGATCTGAATATAAAAAGTTATATCCTTATCAAAATCTTAGAAGAGAACAAAAGGAATTTTTTTTTTTACAAATATGGATGGGTAAAGAATTCTTAAACAAGGGATGGAAATCATAAAAGACAAAAAAGTGATTATATAAAATTTAAAATCTTTTGCATAAACAAAATTAATTAGATAGAATAAGAGAAACTTGAGTAGGAAAATATTTGTATTAAGTATCACCAGTAAAAGTCAGATACCTCAATAAAGAGTGACTGAACACAAAATATAAGACTAAGAGCCATTCTGTAGTAAGTTGTCAAAGGATGTGAACAGTCTTCATCTGACTTGAAAGATACAGGTGTCATCCTGCCTAAATTCGAAACTTCTCAAGATTCTTTCCAGCCCTATGACTCTATCACTCTGTAAATCTACATTAACACACTCTAAGAACACAAAGATGAGATGTTCCACTAAGCAAGGTATTTCTTTTTAAGTGACAAAGTGACAGGGCAGAGACAGTATAAACTGACTGAGGGGAGACTCAAAAAAAGGCAGAGAACACAAAAGAAACAGACAAACAAAAATCTTACAAACAACAATTTTTTCACAACCATACTTCAGATCACCAAAAGGGGAAATATTTATACGGCTGTGCACATCTTTGTCCCTGCTGTATCACTGGACATTCTATTTTTGCATTTACAATCCAACAGTAGAGAGAAATGCACAAGAAACAACTACTGTCTTTCAGGACGTTTATTTAAAGTGACTTGAAATATAAATGAATAGCTCCCTTCTACAATTTTTTCCCAATCCTTATCTTCATTTTCATAACGCATTTTAGTGGATCTTTTTTCCATACAATAATCCATTAAAGTACTTATGAAACATAATTGGAGCTCACTTCAACTTGGGAATATTGAGATCTAGAATGGGAAAAATGAAGACCCCATCATCTCTTCAAACCCGTCGCTACAGGCCGGTTCCCTTAAAAAAAAAAAGGCTTGCTTCATACAAGCCCTGGGGAATAAATACTCAACATAGAACTACCAACTGACCCTTTAAGTAATCGTCTTCAGAGAATCCAATATGATTCAGAAGTTACTCAGACCTGTGTGTCCTAAAAAAAAAAAAAGCCTTCTCTTCTCCTCCAATATCCTTCCAGAAAAGACATTCATGAGAGCAATTATTCTGTATTCCCTTAGGAAAAAATTACTAATGCAAAAAGAAGAGGTTGCACAAGATGGTTTTCCAGCTTTCTATCATTGATAGAAAGACTCTATGATCTACGAATTTTCACCTCACACATCTATTTGGGTTCTTTGCCTCAAGTCTCTCCATTCTCAATCCTAACTCCATAGGCTCCCAAACTAATATTCCTAAAGCACAGACAGTCCTGACTATCTCAGATTCCTCTTCAATAAATTTGAGTGATTGCTTATTACTCCTAAGATCAAATACAAACTCCTCTGTTTGGCATTTGAAGCCCTTCACAGTGTGGCTCCAACCTACCTTTCTACCCTTATTATGTATTATTCTCTTTCATTCACCCCTCATATGCTTATAGTAAACAATTGGGGGCTGTCTGGAAAACAAAATGCCTCATTTCTCTAATAGCAGCAATTCAGGCAGCAGGAGGGAATTCTGAAGATGGGAAAGTCAAAGGACACACACTGTTATGGAGAATGGCATAACTGATTTGGTTTCCATTCTAATTTAACTTGTCTGCATTACCAAACTTTAGTTCAGTTAAATACTCTTACTCTCCCCATCTCTCAACACCTACCTCTCAGGGTCATTATGAGGATCAAATGAGATATTTGTAAAAGTGCTTAACACAAAGCCTGGCACATAGTTGGTACCTCCCCTTCCCTCAGATTCCTCTAGGTCAGAATCCTCAGATACATTTCATCTTGGAAAGATCCACTGCAGAGGCACAGAAAATAAAGCTTGCAGAAGCGAAAGGAGAAACAAACTTAAAAGAAAAAAAACTCTGATGATTACTGTTGAAAATCAATGAGTTACCTTAGCCTACATTTCTCTTTCCTTGTCAAAGTCAGGGTCCTAGTTGGTGGAGTATAGAGAAGAACACAGCCTGACCACAAGGGTCTTTAAAAAGAGGTACAGGAACCGACATTCTGGTTAGGAAGTCAAGACCATGAAATCAAAAGGGGAATTTTTACTCTATTTAGAGCAAAAATTACAGACTGAATTTAAAAAAACAACAACAGGGTTTTCTTACCAATATGAGAGAAAACAGAATTGCCTCTGATTTGATGCGAACACAAAAGGTTAAGCATTAGTCTAACATGTCCCTGCCCTAAATAGAATGTCTTGTTTGACCTAGATCACATTTACACAAAAACCACAGAAAAACATTGGGAACTTCTCCAACGAGGCCTACAGGGACAGTGACTCCCATATCACTTTTTGATAGCAGTAATAGCTATCAGTAGACTACTGGCAACACAGCTGGCTATGATGATGGGGTCCTCTCAAAGCTATAAGGTATTGGTAAGCTGTAAGATGTTGATAGTATTGGTGTCTTCAAGGACATCTACTTGTCAGCATGCTGTGGATAATTTACTAAGTGATGCCATTTAGTAATTATTTTTGCTATGGGAACTCCTAGTTTAAAGGATTTTTCTGCTCTGTTCTTGAAGAGAAGTGCATACCAAAGATGGCTCTCTCTGCATCCAATTCTTAGCTGAGCTATTCCCATCTAGAAATGGTAAAAGTGAAATGAAAAACTATAAAAGCTCAGGCTGGTTCACCAAAATAAGGAAGGAAGAAGGAAGGCAGGAGGGATGGGAGAAAGGGAGGGAAAAGGGGAGGGAGAAAGGGAGGAAGGGAAGAAGGGAGAAATGGAAGAAGAGAGGGAGGGAGGAAGGAAGGCAGGAAGGATTTATCAAGAGCCTAACATATGCTAGGTACTTTGCTAAGCATAACAAATATTATCTTATTTGATCCTCACAACAATCCTAGGAGGTAAGTCCTATTATTATCCCCATTTTACAATTAAGGAAACTGAGACAAATAAAGGTTAAGTGATTTGCCAAGGCTCCCATAGCTAATAAGTATTTGATGTGAACTCAGATCTTCTTGACCCCAGATCCAGTTATCTATCCATTGTGTCACCTAGCCGCCTATGAAAAAGAGAATAAAGCAAAGAAAATCAAAATAAGTTCCTGCCCCTGAAGTACCACCTTCAATAAGAAGAAAGAGAATTGGGCTTTTTGGATACATTACCCTCCTCCTCCTCCTACCCCTCCCCCCAACCTACATATAATTCTACAAACCCTCTGTTTTGTGATGCACCAGCCTATACATTTGGAGTAGGACATAAGAACAACAGGAGGCCCTGGAAGCCACACAGAGGGCAGTACAGGAAGTCTTACCCCAGTGGCCCAGGGGCATCTGTGACCAACATGGATAAAGACTGGAGCCCATGGCAACAGGATACAATCAGAGTATGAAAGTTTTGGGGGCTCAGGACCCAAGCTTTGACTAGAGTCAAGTTGAACTACACCCTATTTGAAAAACAGTTCTTTGGGGGCGACTAGGTAGAGCAATGCATAGAGTACTGGCCCTGAAGTCAGGAGGACCTGAGTTCAAATGCGGCCTCAGACCAAACACTTGACACTTACTAGCTGTGTGACCCTGGGCAAGTCATTTAACCCCAATTGCCTAAAAAAACCAAAAACAAACAAACAAACAAAAAAACCACAGCCCTTTGCTTGCTGCTAGGACCTTGTTGAAACTGAGGCACTCTCTGGAAACATCAGTCATTCTCTGGTCAGCAATTCCAATGCTTCAATGGGTGTTTACTGACGGCAAATCTCAGAAGGCAAGCTGAGCCCAAGAATCATCTATCATCAAGTGGAAGTGGTATATTCTGAGAAAAGTCCAAGAGACGTCACCTGCCTACATAAGTGTGTTGTCAAGCAAGAGGTATCTACCAATCCTATTCTAACAGGCCTCCAGTAAAACCCTCTCTTTAAACTGGGTCCCTTATTTTGCTGAGCTCCCAAGAGAAGATACAGGTGATATAGCCTACAACAAAAATAGTCAACCTCATTGGAACACCACAGTAGCTTGGGCAGCAGATAAAGCTGTCTACACCACCACTGGCACTCTCCCCAACAAGCTGACCTCTGAGCAATTCCCCTCATGCTTAAATGGTCTACTGCAAAAGACGTATTTCTCTTCATCAACTTAGAGTGGTTGCTAATGGTCTTGCTAAGTGGTCAGGCCAGCATCAGCCTACTGACTTGATGATCAAATCACCTATCTGTGGAACCTCACAGTGGGAAAGCATTGCCACCAAGCTCAACAATATGTAACTCGTGTCTCTTGCCCACAAAAAAAGGGACCTTCTCAGAAGAATCATCTGGAAAGGGGAAGTTGATTGAACTTCAATTTCATAGTTGATTTGTGCTCTCACAGGCCATGGTAAAGAGAAAATTATGCAGTAATGGGCCCATGAAATAATCAAGTTAAGTCAACAAAGTATGAAGTTCCAGGCACTGTTCTTAGCATACTAACACACTGCTACTATGTGCCAGGTACTATGCTAAATATTAGGCATAAAAAAGCAGAAAGATAATCCGTATCTTTAAGGAGCTTACATTCTAATGGAGGAAAATAACATATTAAAAAGAAACTGAAAGGCAGAGGGAGGGTGGTCCAAGAGAGTTTGGAGTGCAGCCTGGAGAGGAATGATCATAGAGTTGTGGAAATCCTCCTGAAAAGCTGAGGGGCAGAGGGTACTTCCACTGGGTGAAGTTTTGGGGTACAGTGAATTCCCAGGTTGGAGTGGTTTTCATAACATGGTAGAGAAGGTCTGAACTGCAGCCTGTAACAAGCAATCCAGGGTGTTTTGTAACCAGAATATGTCCTCTTATAACACTCTGATTCATCATATATGTTCTTACATCATCAACAGGGTTCGAAGCAAGAGCCTCAGCTAAACAAACCACACACAGGTAAACCTTGATAGAAATTGTTAATAGACAGTATCTCCCAACAGGCCAGAGAAATTAGGTGTTTCTTGGTGATATCAGAGACTGGTAGTTCTACTCCAACAACTAGGACAGTTCTCTGGGCAGTAAGGGACACTCCCTTCCACAATACTATTGTTCCCTCACTGGTAAATGAAGCTGACTATTGTTTCTCCTTAAATCATATTGCTCTGAGCCTGCTGTCTTATTTTCAAAACACCTCTTGGAATGGCAATGGATGAGGAAATAATCCAGGAAGAATGCCACATAGGACACATCTAACAGGAGGTTAAAAACCATCCTCTGATTGGTCAGAAAATTCTCTTTGAGCTCTGATAAATTACTTTCTTGTACCTGGCGTGCCTTGTGCCTTGAAGCCTGGTGTGACATTGCAGTGGCAATATCAGAATACAAAGCTTCCAGTCCCTCTTCTCTGCATATCTTTACTAATGAATGTGATCTTCCACAATATCCAATTTCCTTAATTTTGGTGATGATGAGTCAACCTAGGCCTGCAAAAACTGAAACTTGTCAGATCTGATACCATATATAAATTCCCCTGCCTGGGAAGATCTCACAAGGAATGCAATCAGCATATTCCTGGTAAATTGATTATTTGGGCCATTGCCATTATAAAGAGGCATCTAGTATATTCTGATGAGTGTGGGTATCTACACAAGGTATGTGATCACCCTAATGCTAAGTTCATCATTAAAGTTCTAGAAAAGAACATCTCCTTCTGGCTAGAATGAACACCTTGATTATAAGCTCCAGGGACTTTAGCACAGGTTTCACACACGGGCATTTCATGTCCTATATCATACATAAGCAGTAGGATTTTGGAAAGATAAAGCAGTGACTGCCTCAAGCAAGACCCTAAAACATAGGCCACTAAGCAAAATCTGAAAGTCTAGGCTGACAGACTCCCAAGGGCAGTCTTCACCCTCAACACAGCAATATCAAGAAAGGGCAAATCACTCCTCACTCATATCCTTGTCAATTCACTACCCAAGAGAAGGGAAAAAACACACAATGTTAATATTTAATTCAGAGTCAGGAGGACAGCTGTTTCAGGATGCAAAAATCCACAGCCTCTCTTTTTTTCCACAACAACAACAACAACAACAACAACAACAACAAAAGGAAACGGGGGAGGGGAGAGAAGTGGATCTTTGTTTACAGTAGGTCCCACAAATACTGGGGATTCTGACACAAATCTAGACATCTTGAAATTTCCCAATAACCTTACTATAATCACTCTTGGAGGACAGGCATCTGGTTTCTCTCCTTAGAGTCCAGTTAATTTTTCCATCTTCAGCAAGGGACAGCACAGGAAACATGCAACTATTCAGGACAGCAGTCCTTACATTTATTCCTCCACCCTCAGAAGCAGGTGGAGCAATATTGTAGAAAGCTACAGGGGAAATGTAAGTTCCTGGCACAAGGGATAGACAATATCCCATGGATAATGAAAGAAGGAGAGGAGAGATACAGATTATTGGAACAGGAAGCCACCAGTCCCAAGCACGAGTCCTGTCTGGGTGTCCTCTGCCTTTGTCCTCATTTAGCAACACAGACTGGACCTGAATATGATAGAAACTGACTGAGACACTTCCTTCTGACAGCTGCCTTGATTTTCCTGATTGGTCACCTATACTATTGCCTCTCTAATGGAGACCACACCTTCACATTACCAGTAGGGTGGGCGTTGAAGATTATGACACTCCTTAGACAATCCTGGTCTGGGCCCTTTAGCCGGATGTCTTGAAACCAAAATATACTAGTGAGAGTGATCCAGCTGGGAACTTCACGGCCTAATTGTCTTCCTTCTCCTCAAACACCTGATGGACAGATCCAAGGTTTCCATTTAACACCAACTAGGGTTCACCTCTCCCCACTCAAGGGAGGCATTCAACTTGGAGGTTTTGACTCTTTGCTGGACAGTCAAACCAACAGGCTGGCACCCTGGCAGCCTGATGGCAAATGAACCATCTCCTATCAGGTGGAAAGTTTTCAATATGATTAGCAGATATGTTAACAGCACCTTTTAAAAACTTCTCTACAATTGCTTAGTCCCAAACACACATAATAAGTGGTATATTCAGAGAAAGGCCCAAGAGGAGTCAGATACTGACATGCGTCTGCTGTCAAGTAACAGGCATCTACCATACACAATGGATTGATTAATAATACATAATAAATTGACTACGCCTTATTAAAATAATGCAAAATAAAGTGGGATATCAATTCTCAATTTCTCAGTATGAAGACACTGACAAATCTGTGGAATAAAATGTATTGAATCCTTTGAGCATGTTTGCATATGGAAGGAAAGAAGCCTGTAGTCTATATTTCTATCACCAAATAATCTCATAAGAATAATACAAATCCTTTAATATGGGTACCAGTTAAGTCTTTAGTAAAACAGAGCCTAAAAACAAAGCAAAAATATCAACGGTGAGCACAAGTTACATTTTATAAAGATAAAAGTACTATACATCCAGTGCACCTCGAAGAGTCTGCAAGTCTCATTAGCTTCTTTTCAAACTCATTCAGACCACCAGAGCCCCTTTATATACATAGGCTTATGCTTTTAGCCATCATTGACATCACTATTGTAAATATATGCAGAGCTCAGGAAATAAATCTTGGACTGTGTTATCCATATAGGAACATTAATCTTTAAAAGAACAAAACATAATACTCTAACCCTCCTCCTCTGCTTTAAGTAGAGCAAATATTTTGCTCATGTTAATTGTCTTAACAGAGGAAAATCAACATTGCTGTAATCCATTTTCTGCTTAGCACTGGGAACATTTGTCTTACGAGACGCTGTTAGAGGCAAGTACCCCAGCCAGCAACACTCAGCACTCTAAGTGATTGCCTGGTAGATTTCTTTTTCCCTTTGCTTTAAGAGGAAGATTAAAAGGACATTCTCCCTTAAAAAAAAAAAATTGAAGGGGGAAGAAGAGAGGAGTGTGATACAGGCATTTTCACTGACTGAAAATATCATGGCATTTTTTTCTAGCTTCCGACAGGGACAACTACACTCGAGAGGGTATTGTTGCTTTTCAACTTAACAGCCAAACTGGAAGCTCTAGGTATGTTACACGCTTATGCCCCACAGATTCAAAACACAAATAGTAATTAATGCTCATAGAATCAGACTGACAGAATAATCTCTGCATTAAGTGTCTGCTTTGGAAGGATTCACATGGGGCAGGATAAAAAACATTGAATCTAGACCCAGAAGACTGGGATTTAAATCCTGGATCTGACACTTAGAACTTTTGTGAACTCATACAAGTCACTAACTCTGGACCTCAGTTTCCCTGTCTGTAAAATGAGAGGATTAAATAATCTCTGAGGCCCCTTTTAGCTCTAAACTTTTGATTCTGATATCTACATGAATATTGTCCATTTCTAAAATCCAGATTCTAAAGGATCCAAAAATAACTTCATATAGAACTCTTAGTTCACCAGTGATGTCCCTGGTAAAGCCAAGGAAATAAAACCTTGGCCCGACACTCTCCAAAGATTAGAAATGTTGCTAATAATCCTCTACTACCCCTACCCATTTATCACTTGATATCCTGGAGATTGTTATGGTTCATTTTTATTTGCCATTTGTTGTCTTCCAAAAGAAAGATGATAAATCTTGAGTATTTAAATTCATCTGCCTAACCATTCCCTTCAATCTATTTCTTTTCAGTGTCCTACTCAGTTAATAATACAAATTCAATTTTTCAGAGCTCATTGGAAGAATGGTATTTAAGGAATCTGATGAAAAAATAAATACAATGCTCTATTATTCAAATTTACTTAACTTATAAGAAAAACCCACATACATCATTGCAAATGACTTTCCCACAGGCAGCAACTGGGACAATAGTTGGATCTTACCCCCCACTTCAATATTATTAAAACTACAACTAAAGAAAAGGAAGGGCACTTAGTTACCAAGTATTGTTGTCTTGCTGGTAGTTTACTAAATATTTTTATGAGAAATTCCTATTGTAATGGAAAGTCCTTTCCTCCCAAGACCTTACTGTGTGAATAGAACCACACGTATTTAAGTTTCTTGCTAATTTACAAACTAGCATTATCAGAATTCCAACAATAGCAGCTACAGATGTGTACTATCATTTAAAGAGAAACTGAACTTGACATTCAATGTCTGCTTAATGTAGTTATCTATACGTCGTAAAGATCTCTTTTAAAACTTTGATTCTTATTGAAAGGAAATTTTCCACAACCCCACCTCAATGAATATAATGTAATCCTGTAAAGGTGTCATGAAGTTTTAAATGTGTAAACATAATGGTTCATGTTGTTATTTCTTCTTTTTTAAACTGTACTGTTTTCTTTATAATGTGTAAACTACTTAGCTTGAGTCAAGAAAGGAACAGTTGATTGGCTGCATGTGCCTCTGGAGTCTTTAAATCATTGGAAGAATTTTAGCAGAAGTCCAGCAGTGAAACAATCATGCTTTGAGAGCTTTGGCTTTGGGAATGCCTTAAGTATGCAGGTTCTTACACCATTATGTAAAGGGGTGGGAAGAATGGGCCCAAAAAGAGTGTATACTGCTACCCATTCTCCCCTTTTCCACTGACCATGTCACTGAAGAGACTAGAACAGTAGAAAGCAATGTATTCTACTGGAAGCATAGAGAAATACGTTGAAGATAAATAGGACGGATGGACAGATACAAAAAGAGAGCACCCAAAGGAAGAAGCAAGCAGTTTCATGGCAAGAGGCTTCTTGAACTAGGAAAGAATGATGGCTACAGACTCACAAAAGTACTTCCAGTAACCAGTAGTTGTGAGTTACTCCTTTGCCACATGTATTCTCTCTATGTGTGATTCATCATCATTGTACTTATAGCCCACAATTTGGGTGTACTTGCGAAAAAATGTGTCCCGGACTGGGGTGTAAGGGAGAGATTTGTAACAATTATTCTTACAATGTCACCTTTGCAAATCCTTTTGCTAAAAGCTAATTGAGACTACTGGCTACCATCAATTCCAGGGTTATCTCTAGAACACACATGGAGTAATAATAATTACCCTCTGGGGCTTTGGCCTGCCAATGCGAGTGAAAGTTGGGGAAGTAGTCTCAAAGGAGATATTAAACTATTTTTTATATAACTTACATAGACAAAATGATTATGATCCATTAGAAACATATCTTATAAAGCCACAAATAATTTAGACAACATACAGAACACGCCAAAAAACAAACTTGCTCTTAAAAGTTCTCATATATGGGGAGCTTGGGTCATCAAGCAGAAGTTCTTATGTATATGTTGCTACTAAAAAAAGGGGACCATACTAATAGCAAGGACAACAAAAACCATACCAATAAATTCAGAAAAAGCTTCTGGCAAGAAGCAATACATATTCCTGAAGAAAAAAATAAACTCAAACAAACCCTGAAAACATAGGGAAAATAGATCTTTCATTAATATAAGTATGATCTATCAAAAACCAAGAGCCAGCAGTATATGTAATGGGGATAAACTAGAGGCCTTTCCAATAAAATCAGGGTAAAGCAAGGTTGTCCATTATCACCGTCCTATTCAATACAGTGCTAGAAGTGCTAGCTATAGCAACAGGAAAATGAGGCAATAAGTATATGCAAAGAATAAAAAAAAAAGATTTTTTTTTTGCAGATGACATGACAGTACACTTAAAAAAACCCTAGAGAATTAACTAAAATAACTGAAACAATCAACAAGTTCAGTAAGGTTTCAAGATAAAACATTTTTCATTGTTGTTCAGTCAGTCATGTCTAACCTTTCATGACCCCATGGATCCAATATCTCTTGAATCTGGCCAAGTTCATGTCTGTTGTTTCCATGACACTATCTATCATCTCATCCGCTGTTATGGATCATAGGATCATGCATGTAGAAGTGGAAGGGATCTTGGAGATCATCTAAGTTCAACCATCTCATTTTAAATATGAGTAAATTGTTACCCAAATAGTTTGGGTGATTTGTCCAAAGTCATATAATAGGAAGTTCAAGGGCCAAAACTCTGATCCAGGTCCTTTGATTCCAAATGTCTTTCCATTACACCAAACTGGCTCCTGCTTTTTCCATAAAGAATAGAATGTCTGGGATAAGGAAAGATTCTCTTCCTATCATTTAAAGGAAGTCTTCATCACAACTCAGCTATACATGGCCTTAGAGTCAGAAGAACAATTTTTGAGTTCCAGTTTTACCATTTCTTAGCTGTGTTTCACTTTGAACTGATTCCCAAGTTTCTCATTTATAAAATGAGACAAATTATAAAAACTGAATTTGGAATAATAATATTTACACTACTACTTCAGACTCATTACAAGGATCAGATCAGAAGATATGTGAAAGTGCTTTGCATTATTAAACTGCTATAAAAGATAATAAAGAATAATTACAATTACTGACAACTACATGACTTTATTTTTTTTTTGAGTGAGGCAACTGGGGCTAACTGACTTGCCCAGGGTCACACAGCTAGTAAGTGCCAAGTCTCTGGTCTGAGACTGAATTTGAATTCAGTTCCTCCTGACTCCAGGGCTGGTGCTCTATTCACTGTGCCACCTGGCTGCCCCAACTATATGACTTATGAAGGGGCACAGTGACATGATATTGGATAGGCCTCAGAGTTAGTAAGATCCGGGTTTAAATCCTGTATCTGACTGACACATATTAGCTGTACAATCATGCTCAAGTACTGTCTGTGTTCTTCAATCAACTAAGGTATCAGTGGAGGGAATTTCCATGTTAGTAATTCTCTAAGCCAATTAAAACACATATTCAGATAAAAAAAAATCTTTGTTACATTATATGAGATTCTGATTAAATTCTAAGTACTGTAAAAGAAATACAGCTTTCTGTAGCACTCTTTGCTATTTTTATGTCTGTAACAAACTCCATGTTTGTTATAGTGTTAGTATTTATTCAATTACTGGTTCAGCAAAAAACAAAGAAACCATCAGAAAACAAGGAAGAAGTGGGCTATTATGCAAACCCGTGTCTTAATGAAATTGTTTTGTAATGGGTTCTGACTAGGGTACCACCATCCTTCCAGTCACTTAGATTCAAAGCCTCAGAGTTATCTAGATTCTTCGCTCTCCCTGCTGTCTCTAGCTCCATGACATCCTCTTCTCCATTCACATGGCCACCCCGCTAGTTCAAACCTACATTCTCTTTTTAAAAAAATTATATTTATTTTATTTTTAATTTATTAAATAAAACAAGCATTTCCATAACACAGTGGAATTTTAAAAAGATGACTGCATGTGAAACTACAAATCTATTACATACAACTTGATATCCTTTTAAATATAATGAAGTTACCATATAAATTTTTTTTCTTTCCTTCCCCCCTGCCCTAGAGATGGCTACCATTAGACACAAATATATATATATATATATATATGTAAATCATTCTATACATGCTTCTATTCATCAGTTCTTTCTCTGGAGGCAGATAGCACCTTCTTTCATATCCTTCTTTCATATCAAAGTTGTTCTTAAAAAAACATTGGTGTTACTATATACAATGTTCTCTTAGTTCTGCTCATTTTGCTCTTCGTCGCTTTATGCAAGTCAATCCATGTTTTCTTTAAAAATCAATGTTCTCATCATTTCTTATAGCACCGTAATATTCCATCACAAGTATATACTACATAATTGGTTGGTTTCTTTGACTCTAGTTTCCCTCTCTAAACCATCCTCCATAAAGCTGCCTCTTAGTCCTAAGCACAACAATGATCATACCAAAATCCTGCTCACAAATCTCCTGCCTCTATCATGAAACAAAAATTCCTCTCCTTGATATTGAAAATCCTTCCCAATCTGACTCCATTCTACCTTTCCATTCCCCACCCCATATACCATACTCTAAACTCCAGCCAAAATGAACATGACATTCCAACTCCTATCTCTGTGCCTTCGCACAGCCTGTCCCTAATAATTTCCCTAGTTGTTATCATCAACCCCTCCCCGGTTCTGCCCTGCCAAACACTTCATGTTTATTTTTTCATATTTACTTACATCAGGAGTGTGCTGGACCCAGCTACAAACTGCTGGCTGCTGAGTAAATTTTCATTGAGTAAGGCTTGACTTATTGTTTTATTGATTGTCACTCTACATTAAAGAAAGTGATGGAGAAAAAGTTGAAAATGCCAATTAAACTTTAAAGGGAGAGATAGGTTGTTAAACATTTATCAGCACACCCCTGCTATTATGTTACTGTTGTATCTCCCTTCCTCCCACCCCTACTTTCCCATTAAAATGCAAACTCAAGGATGACTGTCTCTCACTTTTGTATTTCTATCCCCAGTGTATAATAAATGTCCGATGATTAATTTGACCTCTCAATGCCCCCTCTTTGAAGCTATAACTTACAGATGAGTAGGCTATGTCCACAATAGAGAATTTTCATACTGGGAGTTCCCTAGACTGATTAAATTGGTCTAAAACCCTTTCTACCCCATTCTCCATGCTTTTCTAAAGGGGTCTGGAAGATACTGAGAGTCTGGCAGGGATACTACCTTTGATTATCTCAAGGGCAACCTAAAAGAACTACATTTGGACAGGTGGGAGGGAGAGAAGCCTTCAGAAATTGTCATATAGATTTCAGTAAAATCTACAGATAAGAAGAGGGTTGAACAATAAGAGTTGTTATACATATGACACTTAACCAGAGCTTAAACATCTAGCAACCTCAACCATGCAATGATTTTCAATAGGGAGATATGTGAGATTGTCAATGTAAGAAGACTGATTTTTTTTTTTTTGCTGGCAAAAATATAGCACTTAAGTACTCAGGCTTTGCTGCTACCAAACTTGTGCAATAAAGACAGGAATTCACTAGATGAATGAATACGAACCTTACTGCCCTAGCTTCACTTCTGTTCTGGCTCAAATTGCTTTGCAACTAAGAGAACACCTTGTTGTTATTGCTGTTTTTTCTTTATTTTCGATTGAGAGCCAAGGGAACCAACTCTCACAAAAATGGGGTATGAAAGGAAGAACTAATACCAAAGAACCCATTAAAGACAGGGAGACCAACAGAGTAACTCGTCAATATCCAGATCAGCACAGATAAAAAGATACCACTGGATCAACTTTGCTTGCAGAAAATCAAGGAAAGGTCTTGGTGAGAACAGCAGGATAGGACCTGAAGGAACCAGAAGTCCTTCTGTTACAGGAGTATGTTGTTCCCATATACACACATTCCTCATGTAAGATCTCTACGCATCTTCACATCATGCACTCTACTGATCATGTGTGTAGTTGAGGGAGACTATATCCTAAGTTTATAGGGGAGAATGTTCTACTGCAAATATTTCTATGCTATTTCATTAAGTGCCTCTGCTTTCAATTAAAATCTGGCTGATTAAAGATAAGGGAAACACATCAGCAGGAGTTCATGGAGCTCTTCAGCTTTCAGTGAGAGACGGTTCCCAAATGAGTAAGCTGCCATTCTCACCAGTCAAACCTACTTTTCCTTGCTTTTCCCACTGAGCATAATACACACCAATGACATAGAGGTATATCTTACTTTTTGAAGAAGTTCTGTTCTTGAAAAAGTTGATGTAATTCAATTTTTGTAAACAGGATCAGTGACTGAAAGTTCATTCAAGGCAAATACTCCTATAAGACGAATCATCCTATATTTAATTGTGTGTTCTAGTTTTCAAAGCATGTAAAATTTTTGGTGGGTTATAATTTTAGTCAAAAGCCAAGTGAGCAGATACTGTACTTTATCTTCTGTACAGCTTCTAATATCTCAATGGCTAACAGCCACAATACTCAGCTAACAAAAGCCAAGCAGAATGTATTCTGATTAATATTAGGTTTGAGCCACATCCCATTATCTGAAGATACGAAAACGGGACTAAGTAAACCAAGACATTAACAAGTCCCACCAAGTGCCAATGCTTTCAATAGTAGACATAGAAAGGGTTATCCATTATTTATATTTAAGAAGACAGGGATCTCAGATGGGAATTGACATTATAGTTTATGGTATGTCAGTTGCAGCTTGTACACATTTCCCATGAGCATTCTGGCCTTTTCAGAACACCCTGTATTTATTCATTAAAGCCATGTGACTTGATGCTACCAAGTACCATAAAAAAGAACCACTGACAAACTGCATTCTTCCTATCAGTTTAAAAATAGTAAAACTAAAACCTAACAAATGCTAATTGGTCTACTCTCTTTCCACAGCAGGTTTCAAAAAATAAACTCTCATTGTACTGTACAATAACATATTTGGGAATTTATATGTCTTTTCATGAACTTAGAGAGCAAGGAGCCATTTCAATTTATATCTTTGTTCTAACACTGAGCCAGTCACTAAATCAGGGCATAGGAAAAGGATATATAACTTCACTGGTTTGGGGCAGGATCTACACCTTTAGTTCTTGCTACTGAGGAAGCTGAGGATGATGGATTGTGTGAGTTCAGGAATTCTGAGCTAACACGGAGCTAAAATCAACTGGATGTCCTCACTAAATCGGGCATCAATATAGTGAGCCCAGGGCAAGGAAACCAGGATGCCTAATGAGGAGTGAATAGGTCCAGGTGGGAAAAACAGAATGGGTTAAAATTTCTATGACAATCAGCATTAGGACCAAGTCTTTGAATAACCAATGCACTTCTAGCTTAGGTGAGATAAGAAGACATAGAAGGAAACACAAAGAATAGAGGCAGAGAGAGACAAAAGCAGAGAAACTACATATTATTAAAGGCACCAGAGATGATTACTTAATAACAGTGCTTAATATATATGTACCTAATGACACAACATCTAAATACCAGAAATAGAAAAACTATAATATCTGGGGCCCTATATATGCCCCTTTCAGACCTAAACAAATCCAAAAAATAAAAAAGATAAGGAAGAAAGGAGTTAAAGATATGTTAGATACAAGATACGAGAGATGGATGGCACTTACTGAACCATAACCAAAAAAGCAGATATCTATCTCAGCTATGTTGGCAGCTTTACAAAAATGGACCAAGTGCTAAGGAATAAAAAGGTAATACAAAAGTGTAGAAAACTTAACCTTACTGATCACAACACAATAAGAATTATACCGAATGAAGGGCACTGGAACACACATTAAATTCTGCAAGTGATTAGGAGAAAAACCTTCAGACATAAAAGAAAGGAAATTTTAATAACACAAGAATATTCTCCAGAATATACCCACCAGAAACTGCAGGAAGAACTGGAATAATGCCTTCCTAAAAACAAAGGCACTAAAGATGTCACCCAAAGTGAGCTATTTGGGGAAAATTAGTCTACAAATAAATGGAAAAGGACTGACATTCAATAAACAAAAAGTTTTTGGAATATTCCTAGAAAATTAAATTTCTAGAAAGAAAATTAGACCTGAAGAAAGTAATTGCTTCTCAAAAAATTCAGACAACAGAAAAACATGAAGGGTAAACAAATACAGCCACCAAGGACAACAACAAAAACAAAATAACAACAGAAAGAACATGAAGAGTTTTCTTTCTAAATGCACACAAGGAGAAAAGAATGAAAGTAGAAGGCAAATAGAAATGATGGTGAGAAAAGATACATGAAACATTACGGAACAAACCTCACAGCACCTTATCTACAGGTGAATCAGTGTTTTTTGGGGAATCAAAATGACAAGAGAATATAAAAATGGGAAGGGAAGAAGAAGATAGAGGGAACATGTGATGTACCCTAATCAAGTCAAAGTTTAAGAACAGAGAGAAAATAACTCTTTTAGTCTCCCAAGAAGAAGAGAGCCTATGGGATTATGAGTGAGGAAGAAAAAGGGAAAGTTATTTGCAATTCTTTTTTTAAGAACTATTTGTCCTTTAACAACTTATCCTGTGGGGAATGGCTTTTGGTCATATATTTGTATAAATTGTGTGTGTGTGTGTGTGTGTGTGTGTGTGTGTGTGTGTGTGTATCTTAGATATCAGACTCTCATTAGAGTTTATGTGGAGATATTTCCCCTGTGAAAATGGCTACCTTGATTTACTTGAGCTCCCCCTCCCTCCAAATTATCCAGGCAACCAGAAGAACTGCATGAGGACAGGCTATATTGGCTTGACACATCAACAATCCTTTGTGGTGACCTAGTAAACCTATCTGGACATGCAGAAAATCAACAACTCTGAAGCCAATTAAGCTCTACCAGCTTTGAAGCAGATTCTGAGCCTTTGGTGATTTAAGGACCATCTAGAAACATCTTCATCTACAACGACTCCTGGTTTTACATCCCCTTATCTTATTGTTATGCTTAAACCTTGAACAGTCAGGCAGACTTGTACATCAAAAGGCCACGTATCTGACACCTGGAATTCCTTACTCCACCTCCTGGATCTCTCCTTCCTTGGGAATGGGGCCTATTTCTCAATTTTCTCCCCAAATTCCCTGCCTCCCTTTCTTTGAAAAGTATAAATATCGAAGTCTTTCCAACTAGGCCTTGAACATGTCAGAACAGACATTGTTCTAGCTTGCAAGCTTACTCTCAGCAATAAATGCATCTGTGTAAACTGTAATCAGACTCTGGTTCATTGCAGGTTCCCCTTTTTGGGCCTGGGGTTTCTTCTGCTTAACAATTCACAGGGGTTTTCTCTAACATTCTTAATGAACCTTCTTATTTTGGCCGCATTGTTTGTACAAAAACTTTTCAATTTTATGTAATCAAAATTACTTATTTTGTCTTTTGGAACCTCCTGCATCTTTCTCATAATTTTTGCCAAGAGCAGATGGAATAACAATTAAAGAAATGTTTTAAATTGTTTGAAAATCACAATTACCTTGCTTTTAGAGGCCTACTGAGATCAAAGTGATACTTTTTAGCTTTGATCCCTAGAGAAAGCATTCAAGCAAGAATGATCAACTAACACTTCTTTTAGATAAGCTGTTTACTCAGAGAAGCAAAGAAACAATCAAATTTCCTTAGAGATAAAGATAGGAAAAGGATCTAAATGATACTACACTTCATCAACAAATTCACAGAGTTAATTAGGGGGCAGATGGTACAATCGTTTTAAAAGTGAGAAACAGAGGCCTAGTGAACATATGTTAATACTGGGAAATAGGAAATATAGCACTAAACTTTTCATTCCTTGTTCTCTCCAACAAATATTTCATTTTTCAAATGTCACTAAGAAGGGGCCTACAGACTATTTATGTACCCATGTTCTGATTTTTTCATATAGTCAATACAAATGTCAGAATTATTAAGTGCTTGGGAAAAGTTATTCCGTCTGTATTATCCTCTGAAAATGGCTAGTGAGTCATAGCCTGTTTTCATAATATCAGAGTTAAGACTCCTCTGCTTAAAAATGTCACTCTATTTTCTCCACACCATATTAATTATATATGTGTATGTATGTATAAAATTTCCCTTGTCCTTGAGCACCAGGCAAGATGGAACACAATCCAAACTGAGCCTGTAGGATAATACCATTGGGTTCCATTCACTTTCTTTTTTTTTTTAACATAAATTTATTTGTAGTTTTCAACATTCATTTCCACAAGTTTTTGAGTTCCAAATTTTCAGCCCGTCTCACCCCTTCCCCCACCCCAAGATGGCATGCATTCTGAATATCCCTTCCCCTAGTCTGTCCTCTTTTCTTTCTCTCACCCCTTTTCTTATCCCCTTCCCCTTCTATTTTCCTGTAGGGCAGGACAGATTTCTGTACCCCATTTCCTGTATTTCTTATTTCCCAGTAGCATGTGAAAACATTTTTTTTAAATGTATGTTTTTAAAACTTTAGGTTTCAAATTTTCTCTCTTCCTCCCTCCCCAACCACCTTCATTGAAAAGGCAAGCAACTCAATATAGGTTGTACATGTGCAGTTATGCAAAACACTTCCATAGTAGACATGTTGTGAAAAACTAACTCTGTTTCCCTTAATCCTATTCTGCCCTCCCATTTATTCTATTCTTTCTTTTGACCCTGTTACTCCTCAGAAGAATTTACTTCTGATTACACCCTTTTCCAATCTGCCCTCCTCTCTATCATCCCCCTGCTCTCTTGTCCCCTTCTCCCCCTATTTTATTGTAGGATAAGACAAATTTCCACACCCAATTGAATGTGTATGTTATTCCCTCCTTAAGCCAAATCCTATGATAATAAGATTCACTCATTCCCTCTCACCTTCCCCTGTTTCCCCTCCACTGTAAGAGATTTTCTTTTGTTTTTTTCTTTTTGTGAGATAATTTACCCCATTCTACCTCTCCCTTTCTTCTTCTCCGAGTATAATCCTCCCTGATCCCTTAATTTCATTCTCCAGATATGACCCCTTAATCTTCAACTCACCCTGTGCCTTCTATCTATCTATCTATCTATGTACACATACAATTTTTTTCCTCCAACTACCCTAATACTGACAAAGGTCTCATGAGTTATAAATATCATTTTTCCATGCACGAATATAAACAGTTCAATCTTAATAACTCTCTTATGATTTCTCTTTCCTGTTTACCTCTTCATGTTCCACTTCAGTCCTATATTTGAAAGTCAAATTTTCTATTCAGCTCTGGTCTTTTCATCAGGAATGCTTGAAAGTCCTCTATTTCACTGAATGACCATTTTTTCCCCTGAAGGATTATACTCAGTTTTGCTGGGTAGGTGATTCTTGGTTGCAATCCTATCTCCTTTGCCCTCTGGAATATTATATTCCATGCCCTGTGGTCCTTTAATGTACAAGCTGCTAAATCTTGTGTTATCCTGATTGTGTTTCCACAATACTTGAATTGTTTTTTGGCAGCTTGTAATATTTTCTCCTTGACCTGGAAACTCTGGAATTTGGCTATAATATTCCTAGGAGTTTTCCTTTGGGGATCTCTTTCAGGAGGAGATCTGTGGATTCTTTCAATTTCTATTTTGCCCTCTGGTTCTATATATCAGGGCAGTTTTCCTTGATAATTTCTTGAAAGATGATGTCTAGGCTCTTTTTTTGATCATGGCTTTCAGATAGTCCAATAATTTTTAAATTCTCTCTCCTGGATCTATTTTCCAGGTCAGTTGTTTTTCCAATGAGATATTTCACATTGTTTTCTAATTTTTCATTCTTTTGGATTTGTTTTACAGTGTCTTGATTTCTCATAAAGTCACTAGCTTCCAATTGCTCTATTCTAATTTTTAAGGAAGTATTTTCTTCAGTAATCTTTTGGACTTCCTTTTCCATTTGGCCAATTTTTCTTTTTAGGGCATTTTTGTCCTCATTGGCTTTTTGGACCTCTTTTGCCATTTGGGTTAGGCTATTTTTTAAGGTGTTATTTTTCAGTATTTTTTTGGGTCTCCTTTAGCAAGCTGTTGACTTGTTTTTCATGATTTTCTTGCATCACTCTCATTTCTCTTCCCAGTTTTTCCTCTGCTTCCCTTACTTGCTTCTCAAAATCCCTTTTGAGCTCTTCCAAGGCCTGGGACTGATTCATATTTTTCTTGGAGGCTTTGGATGTAGGAGCTTTGACTTTGTCGTCTTCTTCTGGTTGTATATTTTGATCTTCTTTTTTCACCAAACTAAGATAATATAGTCTGACTCTTTTTGCGCTGCTTGTTCATGATCCTGGCCAATTACTTGAGTTTTAAACTCTTTGTTAAGGTAAGAGTCTGCTTCCAATGTGCAGATGTACTGTCCCAAGCTTCAGGGGTTTTGTGTAGCTGTTTTCAGAGATACTTGTAGGGACCTGTAAATGTTCAGTTCTTCTAAGGTGGTATAATAAGGGGCAAAGTGTTTACTCCTTTCCTAGCCTGTGACCACAAGTATTCCTTTCTGTCCTGTAACTGTGAGGAGGGGTTCCTCTCCACAGCCACTACAAGCTCCACCATGCCAGCATTCCTCCTTACCCCAGCACCGCCGCCCAGAACTGTGACCCAGATCCACACATGGGCAAAGCAAGAGATTCCTGCCTCAGCACTGGCAAAGAGATCCCTGCAATTCCTCTCTGATCAGCCACTGGATTTCCCCTCAGTCTGTGGGCTGGAAGCTCGGGATGCAGCTGCCCCACCCAGGGCCATGCTCTTGGGGAATGGAGCTGAGACCCCACCTTCCTTTCTCAGCACTGACAGAAACAGACTTTTCCCACTGACCTTCTAAGTTGTCTTTGGCATTAGTGGATTGAGGAGTCTGGAAACCTCCACAGCTGCCTGTGATTCACTCCTCTGAGGCCTGCTCCAGGTGCGCTGCAGCCTGCACACCCACGCTGTGCTCCCATCCCCACGTGATATGCCTTTCTGATCAATCATCCAGGTTGTCTTGGGCTGGAAATTTATTTCACTCTGTCTTTTTGTGGGTTCTGCTGCTTCAGAATTTGTTTAGAGCCATTTTTTATGAGCATTTGGATGGGTTTGGGGGAGAGCTTAAGCAAGTCACTGCTTTTACTCCGCCATCTTGGCTCCGCTCCAGTTCCATCCACTTTCACTGAGAAGTGTTCCACCCCAGATAAATTACAACAAACAATTGTATATGGGTGAACAATGAGAGGAAGGTGAGGTAAAGCAAGGGAAAAGAGTGGCAAAAGAGGAGTGAGGAGTCTTTATTAAACTCCATCTGATTTAAAAGAAAGTCAGTTAAAGCGTATCACCTTGACCTTCTGCATCCTAAAGTCTCAACCATGGTCTATGTCAGGAAGAGTGAGAAAGAAAATAAAGTCAAAGAACACAAAAGTGGAACAATGTGTTTTCTGGTTTTCTTTTCAACATGACAGTTAAAGTGACAGAACTAATTATAGAGTATCAAGTGACACACACAAAAAGAAACCTAATGGCATGCTATCCATTTCAGATGGCACAGAATCTTGGAAACACAAATTCAACACTATAATTGTGTTGAACTAAATAAATACCATTGCTGATATACCCTTGGATATACTTTGATAAGTAGCTAGGTAAAAGACTGAATATGCAAGGGGCATTTAAGAAGCATCATTGCAAAAGTAAAGCTAGGAAGGTTTCTGATGCTAAGAAAAGATTCAGGGTACGCTGTAATATTATAGCCCTATGAGAACACCAGAGTTAGGTTAAAATACAAAAAGAAAGACTCCTATTCTCTTCCTGTTATGAGACAAATATGGCCCTAAAACTCAAGAGCAGGGAAAGATAAAGCAGAGGAAGAAAACAATTATCTCTAATGCATATGAATAGGAAAATATCAAATAAAATATAAGCAGAGGCTATATTAAGATATTTTAAAATATCATACACTACCATCAGGGTAGATTTATAATAGGAATGGGGGAGTAGTATAATATTAAGAACAATAAACACATAATAGATGACACAAATAACAAAAGGATAAAAATATTTTCTCAATAGATGTAGAAAAAACTTGCCTGTGGTGGGTGAAAAATGAAATGACTGAGATTCAAGCTTCTGAGAATATCAATTTATTAAGCAATGCATGCCAGTGTTTCATGCTAGTTGTACAAGAAACTGAGACCAAACCTCCTCAGCTCAAAGCTGGACCCAGAATACAAAGGGATATAGATTTTTTTACATACATTAAAGACATTATTCAGATAAGACAATTAAAATTTAAAAAAAAAAATTAACCAGGGTACAAAATTAGATAATTTAATTTCTACTTTGTAGAAAGATTAGGAACTTTCCAAGTTGGCAGTGGGAGAGCAAACAGGTGCAATTCCCTGAAATCAGAAAAAGAGCTGTGCCAGTCTCCCTATGTATCTGTCATAACTGACTGATCAGTAAGATGTCAATTTTCAGACAAGATATATAGGTTGCTTGAGATGTATAACTGTAACAAAATTCGTGAAATCATTCTTTGTATCTGATTTTCTGGTTGGCATTACCTAAATCCTTATTTAAGGGTCTCTGTTGTTCATCCTTCATTCTCAAAGAGGACCAATGTCATTGAGAGTGTGATGTCATGACTAAGCAGCACACAGAGGTGACAGAGCTTCCCAGCCATGAAGGTCTAGGTTCAAACAATGCAATCAAGTGTTCTCACAATTCCCACAAGTGAATAAAGTTTTCTCATAAGGCAGAAACTGGACAGAACCCAAAAGTGAATAGAAAGGGAAATGACCTAGCTCAGAATTGAGTCAGAGCAGTTCATTCAATTCTCACTACCACTTCCTGTTCTAATCTCCTCATGACAAAATATATCACTTATTTATGTTAAAAAAGAAAAAAAATACTTTAATAGAATAGGATTAAACAGATCTTTCCTTCATGTAGTAAATAGAAAATATCTAAAACTAAGAACTAACATTAACTTAGGGAAAGATGTTAGGGGCCTACCAATAACTTCAAGGGAAAGAAATTAATCCTATTGCCATTGTTATTTGATAATGTCAGAAGTGTTAGCTATTGCAACAAGACAAAGAAATTGAGGAAATAAGCATAGGTAAAGAGGAAACAAAATGATCACTTCTCAGAAGATATAAGAAGCAGGAAACTGGGGGAAAAAAATCCTTGCTACAAGTATCTCTGATAAAGTTCTCATTTCTAAGACATATGGGGAACTGATTCAAATTTAGAAGGATAAGATCCATTCTCCAGCTGATAAATGTCCAAAAAACATTTCTTTTCCTTTGAGAAGAACTATCAATAGTCATATGAAAAAAAATGCTCTAAATCACTAATGAAATCACAAATTAAAACAATTTTGAGGTACCACCTCACACCTATCAGACTGACAAAAAAGAAAAATGACAAATCCTAGAGAGGCTTTGGGAACTATTTACTTTACTGCACTGCTGGTGGAGCTGTGAACTGGTGCAACCATTCTGGAAAACAAGAATTATTAAATTGTGCATACCCGTTAATGAATGATACTACAACTACCTCTACACTCAAAAATGATTTTAAGAAGAAAAAGATCCAAATGTGCAGCTTTTTTTTAATTTTGTGGGTAGCACAGAATTGGAAACTAAGGGGAATGGCTAAAGAAGCTATGGTACATGAAGATGATGGAACACTATTGTGCTATAAGAAATAATGAAGGGGATAATGTTCAGAAAAGCTTCTGAAATTTTTTATGAACTGATGCAAAGTTAAGTAAGCAAAACTAATAGATTAAAAGTTAAATAATAACAGCAATACTGTGAAGACAATCAATTTTGAAGCACTTAGGAAATCTAATCAGCAAAATGACCAACCAGAAATTGAAACAATTCATGATGAAACATGCTATTCACCTCCAGATATAGAGAGCTGATAGAGTACAGACTGAAGCACATTTTTTTTCTCCCCCTTCCCTCTTTTTTGAGGGGGTGATATGGGTAACATGGGTATTTTGAAAATTTGTTTTGCATGACTATACATATTTGTCCTAGGTTTCGTTTTTCTTACCTTTTTATTGGGTGTAGTAGAGAAGGTGGGAGGTGGAGAATTTAGGCTGAAAATAACATAAAATTGAATTTTAAAGGAGATACTAATGTGTGATTTGAAAGGTTGCTTCTACATTCATTAGAAAGATTGGCCTATAATTTTCTTTTTCTATCTAGACCCTTTTTGGTGTTTATATCAAGATCTTTGTCATGAAATGAATTTGGTCACACTGTTTTTTTTGGGGTTTTTTTTGCTATTTTTGCAAACATTTTGTGCAATATTGGAATTAATTGTTCCTTGAAAGTTTGGTAGACCACTTCTAAAGTCATCTGGTCTTGGAATTTTTTCTTTGGAAATTCAGTTATGGCTTCTTCAATTTTTCACTCTAAAATTGGGCTATTTACATTCACTATTTCCTTGGTAATTATGGTATTACATATTTTTGTAGGGCACCTAGATGGTACAGTGGATAGAGTGCCAATCAGGAAGATTCATTTTTCTGAGTTCAAATCTGGCCTCAGAACTTAATAGCTGTATGTCCTTGGGCAAGTCACTTAACCCTGTTTACCTCAGTTCCTCATCTATAAAATGAGCTAGAGAAAGAAATGGCAAACCACTCCAATATCTTTAAAGATGACTCCAAAATGGGGTCATGAAGAGTTGGACATGATTGAAACAACAACAATAAAAATGAAAATGAAGCACAATCAGATTAAATGTCAAATTAAGTTTCTCTTTCACTTCATTTCTTTTAATGTGCCTTTTCCTCCCTTTTCTTATAACTTTTTAAATTTATTTATTTTGGTTTTCCCCAATTAAATGTAAAAACAATTTTTAACATTCATTTTTAAAACTATGAATTCCAAATTCTCTCCCTATCTCCCTCCTTTACCTCACCCCCAGCAATTCAATATAGGTCATGCGTGTGTAGTCATGTAAAACATATTTCTATATTAGTCATGTTGTGAAAGAAAACATAGAACAAAAAAAAAAACCTCAAGAAAAACAAAGAAAATTTTTTAAAAGGATGCTTAATCTGTATTCAGATACCATCAGTTCTCTTTTTGGGGATAGATAATAGCATTTTTCATCATAATTCCTTCAGAATTGTCTTGGATCACTGTATTGCTGAGAATAGCTAAGTCAATCACAGTTGATCACTTTACAATATTGCTGCTATTTTGTGCACAGTAGATTTCACTGTACATCAACTCATGTAAATCTTTCCAGGTTTTTCTGAGAGAATCCTGCTCATCATTTCTTAGGGCACAATATTATTCCATCACAATCACATACCACAATTTGTTCAGTCATGCCCCAATTGATGGGCATCCCCTCAATTTCCAATTCTTTGGAACCAGAAAAAAGCTGCTATAAATATTTTTGTAATTATGTGTCACTTTCCTTTTTGTTTTTTAATCTCTTTTTGGATACAGATGTAGTAGTGGTATTGCTAGGTCAATGGATATGCATGATTTTATAGTCCTTTGGGCATAGTTCCAAACTGGTCTACATAACAGTTAAATCAGGTCACAATTCCACCAACAATGCATTAATATCTCATTTTTCCCACTTCCCCTTCAACATCTATCATTTTCCTTTTATTTCCTATTAGCTAATCTAATAGGTATGAGGTAGTAGCTCAGAATTGTTTTAATTTGCATTTCTCCAATCAATTGTGATTTAAAGCATTTTTTCAAATGGCTATAGATAGCTTTGATTACATCATCTGAAAACTGTTCATATCTTTAAATCATTTATCAATTGGGGAATGGCTCTTATTTTTATAAATTTGACTCTATATATTTGAAAAATTAGGCCTTTATCAGAGAAACCTGCTTCACAATTTTTTCACAATTCTGAGTGCTAACTGTATTTCCCTTCATTCTATCTCCACCATTTATTCTATTCTCTCTCATCCTGTCCCTCCTTAAAAGTGTTTTGCTTCTGACTACCACCTCCCCAAATCTGCCCTGCCTTCTATCATCCCCTCTTCTCTCTCTCTCTCTCTCTCTCTCTCTCTCTCTCTCTCTCTCTCTCTCTCTCTCTCTCTCTCTTTTTGAAGCAATTGGGGTTAAGTGACTTGCCCAGGGTCACACAGCTAATGACAGTCACATGTCTGAGACCAGATTTGATCTCAGGTCTTGCTGACTCCAAGGCCAGTGCTCTATCCACTGCACAACCTAGCTATCCTGCCTCTTCTCTTACCCCCTTCCCCGCCTACTTTCTATATCCAACTGAGTGTGAATGTTATTCCCTCTTTCAGCCAATTCTGATTAAATTAAAGATCATTCAGTTCCCCCACACCTCCTGTATCTTCCTCTCCACTGTAAAAGCTTCTTCTTGCCTCTTTTATGTGAGATAATTTACCCCATTCTACCTCTCCCTTTTGCTTTTTCCCAGTGCATTCCTCTTTCTTACCCCTATTTTTTTTTTAGATATCATCCCATCATATTCAACTCACATCTATGCCCTCTGTCTATATCTACTCCTTCTAATGCCCTAATAATGAGAAAGTTCTTATGAGTTACAAGTACCACCTTCCCATGTAGGAAAGTAAACCATTTAACCTTATCAAATCCCTTCTGATTTCCCTTTCTGACTTATCTTTTTATGCTTCTCTAAAATCTTGTATCTGAAAGTCAAATTTTCTATTCAGCTCTGGTTTTTCATCAAGAATGCTTGAAAGTCCTCTATTTCATTGAATATCCATTTTCCCCCTGAAGGATTATACTCAGTTTTGCTGGGTATATTTGATTCTTGGTTATAATCCTAGCTCCTCTGCTCTTTGGAATATCATATTCCCTTTATCCTTTAACGTAGAAGCTGCTAAATCTTGTGTTACCCTGACTGTCACTCCATGATACTTGAATTGCTTCTGTCTGGTTGCTTGTAGTATTTTCTCCTGGAAAATTATTTCACCCTGTCCTTTTGTGGATTCTGGTACTCCCAAGAATTGTTTTATAGCATTATTTAAAGGTGGTCAGAGGGGTTTTGTGTTGAGCTCAGGTGAGTCACTGCCTTTCTCTGCCATCTTAGCTCCACCTCCTCTTGTATTCAAAATATTACAAAGCTATCTGTAAGTCTTGTGTCTCATATGACTACTTCTATGACCCCTAGTGATATCTGAATTACAAAAGACCTTTTTAATATCTACCCTCTAGTACAGATTATAAATAGTTCATACTTATGAAGTCTGTTCTGTTTATTTCTAATGACTTCTATATATTTCAAGATTCCTTTACAGCTTTGGTTTTTTCATGAGGAATATTTGAAAATTCTCTACTTCATTAAAGCTCTTTTTTTTCCCCTTGTAGGACTGCACCAATTTTTCTGGATAAGTATTCTTTGTTGCAGAGCTTTATATTTTGACTTTTGGAATAACTTTTTTCCATATTCCCCACTCCTCTAAAGTGACAGTTGCTAAATCTTACGTGACCCTGATTTTGGTTCCTTAATACTTGAATTCTGTCTTCCTGGATGCTTGTAGTATTTTTTGTTTTGTTTTGTCTGGAAGCTCTGGATTTCATTATGACATTCCTGGGAGTTTTCTTCGGAGGATTTATTTGAGAACATGATCAGTAGGTCCTTTCTTTTTTCACATGGCCCTCTTATTCTAATATTACTGGGAAATTTTCTCTAATGCTTTCTTAACATATGATATTCAGATTTTTTTTTAATCATGGATTATCCATGGTCAAATAATCCTCTGATTCTTATATTATGTTTTCACAATCTGTTGTCTAAGTCAGTTATTTTTGACATGAGACATCTTACATTTCCCTCTATGTTTTCATGTTTTTGATTTTGTTTGAGAATTATTTTTATCTCCTGGAGTTATTCATTTCCAGTAGATCTTTCTTATTTATTTATTTTTAGGGATTTTGTTACTAGGCTACGGTTTCATTTCTTCCATTAATCTATTGATATTTTTACCCAATTCTCACCTCCATAGCTCTCATTTTAAAAATAATATCTTTTTAAAAGTCTGACATCATTTTTTTCCAAAGAATTCTAATTGTTCTTGTGGGCATGCTGCTGTTTTCCTTTATGCTTCTAATTATGAGTGTTTTGCATTATTCTCTTCCAGGTTTGAGTCACTGTCATGGCTAACATTATAAAAATCTCTTTTTAATTGTTTGTCTATTCATTTTTATTTTGAAGATCTCAGAAATTGAGTTCTAGGACTCCACTTTCCAAGGATAGAATCAAATAGAGAACACTTCCTTAACCCCAGTGGTCTTTCTTTAGGCCTTCACCACTGACACAAAAGTTTTCTCCCACAACCATCCTCACATAAAGCTCTTGCCTTTGGAGGACAGGCTTTTTTTTTTTTTAATCCTTAAAGCTGAGCTAGACTTCTCTGGTGGGAGAGAACTAGTTGATACCTTGTTCTTGAGGGGAAGAGAAAGAGAGAAGTTAAGGTCTTTTCCATTCACAATGCTTTTTTTTTTCTTTAAATCCCTGTCAGCCCCAGTGGGAACAATTTTTTTTTTCCTTCACACAGGTTTTTTTTTTTACCTCTTCTATTGTTCAGTCATTCAGTCGTGTCCAACTTGTCATAGCCCCATAGTCAACATAGCATGCTAATACTGTCCATGGGGTTTTCTGTAAATATACTGGAGTGGTTTGCCATTTCCTTCTCCAGTGGATTAGGACAAACAAAGGTTAAGTGACTTGCCCAGCCATCACATGGCTAGTAAGTGTCAGGGGCCAGATCTGAACTCAGGTCTTCCCAATTCCAGGCACAGTACTCTATCAATTGAGCCATCTATCTGTCTCCTTTTTTTCCCCCTTGGTGCTTATTTATTTATTTATTTTTTTAATCTTAGAGCTAAAATCTGTCCATTTCACTTTAGTCTCTCAGTATATTTCTTCCTTCTGAAGTAGCTGCAACTCTTAGGGCAAAGTCTTTCACTTTCATTTTCTTCTTACAAGGGTTTTCTTTCTGAAGTCCTTCACTTTCACACCTAAGGGGACCTGGATCATATTTACTGCTTATTTATTTAGTAATAAGGTTTTTTTTAATGATGATTGTGAGATGGAGTTGAACTAATTTCCAATTTACCTGTCTTTGCCCAGAGTTTCCCAATCATATCTTCAAAAGAGTGATGAAATATTTCTCCTACCTAATGCCAGAGAAGTTATGGATTAGCGGTAAAGAGTAAAATGTATTCTTAGACTTGGCCAATATGTTCATGTTTTTCTTGAGTATACATATTTGATACACCATTGTTAAAAAGGAGTTCTGCTATTCAAGGTGGATGAGTGATACTAGGTTAGCGAGCAGGGATTGACATAAAAAATGACTGTCAATAAAACTTTTTTTAATAAACAGGAAAAAGGGGGCAGCTAGGTGGTGCAGTGGATGGAGCACCAGCCCTGGATTCAGGACAACCTGAGTTCAAATACAGCCTCAGACACATAACACTTACTAACTGTGTGACCCTGGGCAAGTCACTTAACCCCATTGCCTAGCAGAAAAAAAATAAACAGGAAAAAAGAAGTGCAGTTGGAAACACAAACACAGCAATTTATTACTACTGCATTAAACTTAATACAAATTTCTTTAAAAAGCTATGTGGGGCAGAAGTTCACTGTTTCTTTCATTATTATCTTCCCTTTTTTACATTATGAAATGTCTGTTTGATGACTGTTAAGTTGAAAACTAAAAATTAGATATAAAAATTAAGATGAGCAAGATATCAGGTTGCACTTAGGTTTTATATTTCTTTCAATCTATCTGTAAACTGAATCTATTCTTTTAAAAAATGAACAAAAATAACGACTGGTTTTAATTTATGCTATTTTATCAATTGGTCAAATCATATGATATTCTAACGTATCAGCTACCTATACTTAAGTAAAACTTGTTTGATCAGCCTATCTACCTATTAACAGACATTGAAAGATAGGTATATTGCCTAAGAGGAATATGGATAAGCTTGCAAACCCAAACCTATCACAGACCATCATGCAGTGCTTCCTGTTAATTTTTCTTCTTTTTTTTTTTTTGGTGGGGGGGTTAGACAAACAAATTCAGGAGAATCAGATGATCTAGTTTCAAATCACAGTTCTGCTACTGAACTGTGTAATCTTCAACAAGTCACCTAGTCTCTCAGGATCTCAGTAAATGAAGGAACTGACCTGGTTGATTTGAAGCTTCCCTTCCTACTCTAATAGGTGAACTTGTCAAAGTGAGAAAATTATTAACCAAGAACATATTCTTCTCCTACATTCAATATTATCTTTCTGGGGGAAAAAATCAGAATCACATTATGAGGAAAAGGTTACTTGATCCTTCCCTGAGCCTCTATTCCAAAAGCCTTTTGTTGCCATGGGACTAGCTGGTGAGTAATTAACAGCTCCTCTAGATTAAGCATATTTCTAATGTCTTGAATCTCATCATCAAAAATAATTTCTAAAGCACTCAGTTTAAAACTGAATCTGGGAAGTAGAAAATAAACAGAAATTTGAAGTCTAAAATAGTCACAAACTCAATAAAGAATTAAACAGAAGCAAGCTAACACAGCTCATTAAAGATGCTGCCAGCTCTCACAGTCTATCTGCTGGGTTTCCTGTTCACCATTCTGTACTGAAACAGCAATGGCAAAGTAAACTAATGCCTGGGGTGGATTCATCCTCAAAAGAAATCAAATAAATAAATAAATGAAAATGGGCCTGGATCATTCCAACTAACATAAGTTCTGCCCTACCTCAAAAGTTAATGAGTAATGGGTTGTTTTTTTTTCCAAATATGTACTGTGTACCTACATCAAGATGTACAAACTTCTTTTAGCAGGCAAATTTACAGCAGCAGTACAAATGTAGCCAACTCCAAAACAGCTTGTTAATCACATTAGTATACGATTTCTAATTCAGTCCAACATCATTTACTGCTGCTTCAAATACATTTCCCATCTGTATGACAAGTTAAACTCTCCTAAAAGTATAAACACATCACTTTTAATGCATTACAAATTAGCACAAATTTAGCACTGACCTACAAGAAGACTGGAGCCCAAACGTATTCTGAGCTTGATTAAATTCACATAAGGACTAAGAAAAACAGGAAACCATCTGGAAGATGTCCTCCTCAGGTTCTTTGAGGGAAGGAGAAAGAAAGGAACAGGAAAAGTAAGGACAGAACTGAGTGATAAATAAGGTCAGTGATTTTTTAAAAATAGCTGACTGAATTGAAATAGCAATTTTCACATTAAATCGTGTTCTGATTGGGAGGCAGCTTGGTATAATGGAAGAGCATTGCCTTGAGGAAGTAGAGTCAAGATAGTAGAGTAGCAGGAAGAATAGGTGAGTTGGACTTCATATCTCCTCCACAGAGTTTTATAAATTGCATTAGACCTAGTTCTGATTGGGAAATTTCTTTTAAAATTACAATGATCAATTTTTTTTCAGCCCAGGTCAGCAAAGGGAATCAGAGAAGTCTGTGGACACTAGGGATAGAGTATTCCAACATAGGGTGAAGCTGTGCACCAGAGAAAGAAGACACCCTAAACCCAGCACAGGCAGATCTAACCACGTTCAAGATTCAGGAATAGGTACCAACTGGTAGTTCTGTCCATTAAAGCCCAGTTCTGGGTCACAGATCCAGGGTAGAATGAGGAAAGGAGCTCCAAGAAAAGGTGACATTGTAGGTTAGAAAGTTCTGTACCCTAGGCAGTGTACTGAGCAAGTTCAAAAGCAAGTAGTAGCTGTCTCTGACCTCAGGAATTGAGTGGGTGTCTCAGTTCTAGCCTCTAGACCAGTTTGAAGCTTGCAGTGGAATAACCAGGGCAGGTATCTTAGACCAAAGGAGAACCTGCAATTCAGTTGCTCTGAACTAGTATACCTTTTAAGCTCACTAATAGTGGATGATTTGAACACAGATGTGTTACTCAGATCCAAGTCAAAGTTAGGTTTGAAGAGCACAAACCAGGAGGGCAGAAATCAGATCACTTTGAAAGCCTGGGTTGGAATAACTCAACAGTCGGTATCCCAAAGAAAGCAGTAGCTGCACCAGTTGCTACTAACTGCCCTGCCTGAATCCCCATGCCTGACCTTAGGACATGAGCATATAAGAATAATAAGGCAGCATCCCAGGGAATAAGAAGAGGAAGACAATGAGATACCAAAACAGAAACTAAACAATGGTGATCTGACAAAAGAACTGGTGATTCCTATTTCCCTGCTTTTTTCCCTTCTCCTCTTTCCTCTTTTTCATGGGAGCCGTGAAGTTTTGTTCCTTAAGGTTCTCCTTCTGTTTTGTCATTTGTTTTAAAAGAAATCAGTTTCTCTGAGGCAAGAGTTCTCAAAGTCTAATCTAGGGAGTCCTAGGGGGCTCCAAGATCCTTCCATGAGGTTAAAATAATTTTCATAATAATATTTAGATTTTTCATTTGTAATATGATACATATTGACAGATATAATGCACATAAACAAAAGTTTTGGGAAGAGGGCCCAGATAATTTTGAGAATATAAAGAGGTCCTAAAACAAAAAAAGTTTGGGAACTGCTAATCTAAAACAATTTGGCTTTTCATTTAAATACTTATTTGTGTGCATCCCTAGGGGATTAAATACAGCTGGGGCAGGGGTGAGACAAGATGGGGAGGGGTGGTAATGCATACAGGAGAGAAGCAGGAAGTTTTAAAAATATATATAAATATTGGCAGAGTATATATAGTCAGTCGGTATATATAGTCATTGCAATTCTTCAAAACCCTGTATTGGGTTCCCACGGTATGTTGATGTGGTTTGCCATTTCCTTATCCAGTGGATTAAGGCAAACAGAGGTTAAGTGATTTGCCCAAGGTCACACAGTTAGTGAATGTCTGAGGCTGGATTTGAACTCAGGTTTTCCTGACTCCAGGCCTAGAACTCTATCCACTGAGCCATCTGTCTCTGTCTCTCTCTCTCTGTCTCTCTCTCTGTCTCTCTCTCTGTCTCTCTCTCTGTCTCTCTCTCTCTCTCTCTCTCTCTCTCTCTGTAACACTGGTAGATAAAGATACACATATGTAATAACATATATGTAATATAACATTTATATATATGTATGTGTGTGTGTGTGTGTGTGTGTATATATATATATATATATGGAGAGAGAGGAAAAAAAGAAAGTTGTGAGTAGGCAGAGTGATCATATGTTGTACTAAAAGGTTAGCATATTCAAGAGGACCTCCATGAAAATAATTACAATTTGTGCACAAAATATTGGTTGCAGAGTACAAAGAGGTAAAGAAATTATAGTAAGAACTTGATTATGTCCTCCAAATTAAATCAACATAGACTTTTGATACTTGGTGATTTCAACACAGAGATGGGAAGAGGTAAGGGTAGGGAGAAACATGGGGAAAAGCACAGTTCATGAAGACATAATGAAAAAATCCAGAGAATAGATTATAGCTAAATCTCATGCTTTTAATGAACCCTTTATTTGGAAAAAAATTAGTTTTCATGTGCTAAATATGAAGAAAACAAAATACGATAAAGACAGGGACTAGAAATGTGATTTCCTTAGTATGGGGAACTCCCAGGTGAGGAATCTTCTACCAATGCAATTCAACATCTTATCTGCAACACATAGTCTCAGAGAGTTGACTAGAGCCCTGAGATGTTAAGTGATTTGGCCAGTATCACACAGACAGTATGTGTCAGAGGTATGACTTGAACCTAGGTCTTCCTATGTACACAGGAACTGCTTTGCCTACACTGTAATACGCTGTATTACAGGTACCCTTTCTGGGAGAAGAAGGGAAGATAACAAGTATTCATTAAATACCTATGCTAAGTGCTAAGTGTTTTACAATGGTTTTTTTTACAAATATCATGATCTTAACAATAAACCTGACAAGTAGGTGCTATTAGCATTTACAGTTAAGGAAACTGAGGCAGAGTGACTTGCTCAGTGTCTAGCAGTTAGCATCTGAAGTGGATTTGAACCCAGATCTTTTTGACTTCAAGCCCAAAGTTCTAGCCACTGTGCCACCTAGCTACCTTAATAGGCCACGTACATAGGGCTTGTCTTACCTGGGCCCTTTTATCTTGCTCTAAGCAGGCAGCCTCTCCAGTCATCAGCAGCTCCAGAGGACTTCCTTCTCCAGACACCACTCCTCCATTCCAACCTTGAGAGAACTCTACCTTAGAATTAACCCTTATAGAGAACGATAATCTATCTGAACTCATTCTCAATGATTGTTGTTCAGTTGTTTCAGTCATATCTAACTCTTTGTGACCCTTTTTTTTTTTGGCAAATGTACTGGAATGGGTTGCCATTTCCTTCTCCTGCTCATTTTACAAATCAAGAAACTAAGGCTAATGGAGTTAAGTGATTTGCCCAGGCCCATGCAGCTAGTAAGTGTATAAGGACAGATTTTAAATCAGGAAGATTAGTCTTCCTGACTCCAGCCTTGGTACTCTATCCACTGTGCCACCTAGTTGCCCCAATCCTCAATGATTAATATACTTCTACTCCAATCATACCCACTCATCTCAGTGGTTATATAAATGCAGAAAAAAACCTTTTGATAAAGTACAACACTCATTTTTATTAAAAACACTTGAAAGTATTGGTATAAATGGATTTTTCCTTAAATTGATAAAAAAAAAGCATTTACCTAAAACCATCAGCAAGCATTATATGTAATAGGGATAAGTTAGAAGTCTTTCTAGTTAGATCAGGTGTGAAACACTGTCACCAGTATTATTCAATATGGTACTGAAAATGCTAGTAATACCAATAAGAGAAGAAAAAGAAATAGAAGGAATCAGAATAGGGAATGAGATAATAAAATTATCTCTTTTGGCAGATGATATGATGATCTACTTGGAAAATCCCAAAGACTCAAAAATTTAGTTAAAACAATTAACAATTTTAGCAAAGTAGCATGATATAAAGTAAAGCCACATAAACCATCAGCATTCCTATATATCACAAACAAAATCCTGCAAGAAGAGATAGAAGATAGCCTACTTAAAATAACTTTAGTCAGTTTAAAATATCTGGGAGTACACCTGCCAAAACAAACCCCGGAATTATATTTAAAAAATTATATAAAAACAAACTTTTTATATACATAAAACCAAATTTAAGTAATTGAAGAAATATTTGTTGTTCATGGGTAGGCAGAATCAATATAATTAAAATAACAATTTTACCTACACTAATTTATATATTCAATGTCATCCCAATTAAATTAACAAAAAAATTACTTTACTGAATTAGAAGAAATAATAACAAAATTCATTTGGAAGAACAAAAGTCAAAAATATCAAAGGAAGTGATGAAAAAAATGTAAAGGGAGGAGGTTTAGTAGTACAAGATCTTAAGCTATATTATAAGGCATTAATTATCAACACTATCTGGTATTGGCTAAGAAACAGAAATCAATGAGATCAGTGGAACAGAGTAGACATACAATTTATAGTAGTAAATATGTATTTGGCAAGTGTAAAGATTTAAGATTTGGGGATAAGAATTCACTATTTGGTAAATATTTTTGGGAAAACTGGAAAGCAATATGGCAGAAACTGGGCATACACCAGCATCTTACACTATGTACCACAATAAGGTCAAAAAGGATATATGATCTAGATACAGAGAGAGATATTACAAGGAAATCTGAAGAACATGGGATATATTACTTATTAGGCTTATGGATAGGTAAACAATTTATGAATAAACAAGAGAGAGAGCAAAGTTAGGTGTAAAATGGATAATTTTGTTTACATTAAATTAAAAAAGGTTCTGCAGAAATAAAACCAATGAAGACAAGCTAAGAAGGAAAGCAGAAAATTGGGGGGAAATTTTATCAACAGTTTCTCAGTTAATGGACTCATATCTCAAATATATAAAGAACTCTGTCAAATCTACAAGAATATGGGCAGCTAGGTGGCACAGTGGAGAGAGCACTGGCTCTGAAGTCAGGAGGACCTGAATTCAAATTCGACCTCAGACCAAACACTTGACACTGACTAGCTGTGTGACCCTGGGCAAGTCACTTAACCCTAATTGCAAAAACAAACAAAACAAAACCAAAAAACCCCACACAAATATATAAGAATATGAGTCAGTCCCCAATTGATTCTGAACACTTTCACTGCTTGTCCCCCATGCATGGAACATTCTCTCTCTTCCTCTCCACTCCTAGCTTCCCTAGCTTCCTTCAAGGCTCAGTTATGTAACAAGCCTTTCCTAGTCCTCCTTAATTGTAATAACTTCCCTCTGAGATTAACCCCAATTTGCCCAATATGGATCTTGTTTGCATGTAGTTGTTGGCATACTGTCATCCCCCATCAGACTATGAGCTCCTCAACAGCAGAGACTGTTTTCCCCCCCTCTTTCTTTGTCTCTCCAACACTTAGCACACTGCCTGGAACACAGTAGGAGCTTAATAAATGCTAACTGACTGACTGATTTCTGGCTCTGAGGCTGGCTTTCTAGCTACAGTGCCATGTTAATCTTGGTTAAGTACCAAACAAAATCACAAGAATGAAATAGATAGTTGGACAGGAAAAGACATGTTATTGATGTGAGAATTAACTTGACTAAGTTGTCTGTGTACAGTCAAATCGCTGACTCATCAGAGCAAGGATTGGATTTTTTTTAAATCAAGAAGAAAAAAATAATAAAACAAAGATATACCTTGTTTTCAATCAGAAACAGGAATTGGATAACAAATGACTGCACTGATTATAAAAATTGTATGTAGAAGTTTAACTAACAAACAGCCACAATAATGATAACAAAAAGGGCCTGTCAGCAAATATATGACTTATTTTGTGCAAACTGTGGGAGATGGCTGCCAAAGGCAATACCAACTTAGAATATAATTTTCCATCATCCTTTTTGCAAATGAGTTTATCAGCTTTAACTTCTCGTAAAGCAAAAAAAATGCAATGGAGAGCAAAACCAGTTTTTAAAAATATCTTGGCAAGGTATCCAATTACTCAAAGTCATGCCAAGGGCATTGAAGAAAGAGGGTAACAACAAGAAAAATATGAAAGATATGGGAAAATTATTTATAAGAAACTTTTCTTCTTCAAGGACAGAAGAAAAACCCACTACATGGAGATTCTAAGATCAGAGACCTGGATGGTATAATGAGATGGATAGTGAAAGTCAACAAATCAAAACGCATTTATTCTGTACTATGTGACAAGGACTGGACAGGAATACAAAAGGCAAAAGATGGTCTTTTCTCTCAAGGAGCTCACAGTCTAATGGGGGAGAGAACAAGCAAACAACGATGTACAAAATGTAATATAAGCAGTCTAACCCAGAGGTAATCTTAGAGGAGAGGGAGTAAGATTAAGAAGGGCTGAGAAGAGTTTCTTGAAGAAGGTAGGACTTTGAGACTTGAAGGAAGCCAGGGTAAGTAAGGAGGTAGATGGGAGTAGAGATGGCATTCTTGCCATGGGGAACAGTGAGGGAAAATGCTCAGAGACAGCAGATAGAATATCTTGGGCAAGAAGCAGCAGGAAGACTATTGTCAATGGATCACAGTGTACGTGGAGGGGAGTTAAGTGTAAAAAGAATGGAAGAGTAGGAAGTAGAAAGTTTATGAATGGCTTTAAATGCCAAATAAAAGATTTAATATTCAACCCTGAAAGTAATAGGGAGCCACTGGAGATTATAGAATAGGAAGTGATGTGGTCAGAATCTATGCTCTAGGAAGAACAGTTTGATGGCTGGGTGGAAGATGGACTCAAGTTTCAACTGAATGATATCCGAAGTCAGACTCTGTGCCAAAGGCACAGAGAATTAAGAAGAGAGAGGAAATGAAGTGGAGGCAATGATTGCAGACAGTCTTCTGGAGGAGTGTAGTCCAGAAATGAGAGCTATAATAGCTACTGGGGGACGAACGGATGAAGTGAGTGCTTTTTTTTTTGAAGATGGAGGAAATAAGGGGATATTTGCAGACAGCAGGAAAGCAACCAGAAGAAAGAGGGAGAAGAAGAAAGAGAATGAAGAAAAGAGAGAGTAAGGAAGATAGAGGTAACCATCTGCTAGAGAAGATGGAATGAAATTAAATCACTTGTGCATGTAGGGAGGCTTGGATTTGACAAGGAGAAGGAGTACCTCTTCATGTTACATAGGGGTAAAGGAGATAATAGCAGAAGTCATCAGAGTTATGTGAGATATGGAGAATGGAAAAGAGAGCTCTCAGAGGATGGCCTCAATTTTTTTCAGTGAAATGTGAGACAAGGTTCTCAGCTGAGAGAATAGAGGGTGGTGGTAGAGAGAGGGCCATAGAAGGGATGAAAAGGTTTGGAAAAGTTGCTATGGGGAATGGATAGTAAATGGATTGGGGAAGTATAAAAAAGATCACTGTAGTGATCTAAAGTGATATAAAAAGATCACTGCAGTGAAGGCCCAATTGACATTATGTAACAAATTTGTTGTGGATTCAGTCAGCACATTTCAGTGATTTTTCTCTAGCTTTTTTCAGTAGCATATCAATAGAAGCAAAAGTAGTAAATGGAAGGAGTATCCCAAAGCTCATGTTTGGCAGGAGAAGATCTTTGATAAGAGAAAGGGGCAAGGGACTTGAAAGAAGAGGACAGGGTAGAGTTAAACAGGTCTTCTAAGGGGTCAGTATGGGAAAGGGGAGTATAGCCAGTGCTACACTTCCCAATGATAGCCTGGGAAAGAATTGAGAATTGGAAAAAATGAAAGGCATAGTGAGGCCAGTCACTATGAGTTAGGGGATACAAGGTAGAGGAAGAGGGAGAATGACAACAGATTATGATCAGATAAAGAAATTTCAGATTTCACGAACATAGAAGTGAGTTAAAACAATACCTTTTAACCTACCAATTACACTATTTCCTTTAAAATATATTTTGTGAATTTGGGGATTATCAGCTACAAAACCTTCCCATTTCATGTGTGGCAACTGTTAAAATCAATTTAGCCCAATAGTTTAAAAAATAACTATGTATATTTAATCAAACTGATTTCACTTCCAATATTAATATTTTAAAGTAATCAAAAAGTATTTCTTACCAATAAAATTATTTTGAAATATTTCTTATTTTAACTTTACCTCATATTGGGGGAAAATATTTGCAACAAGTTTCTCTGATAAAGTTCTCAAAGCCAAAGGAATTGATTCAAACGTATAAGACTAAGAGATATTCCCCACTAGATAAAAGGTTAAAAGGATAAAAATAGGCAGTATTCAAAGGAAGAAATCCAAGCTATTATCAACAATCACAGGAAAAACGTTTCAAATAACTAATAACTAGAGAAATGCAAAAGAAAATAACCAAAGTTCCACTTCACACATCATATTGGTAAAGATAACAATGGAGGAAAAGGACAAAATAACTAAACTTTACTCTTTCTGACAAAGGCACCACCATCCTTTCTGTCTCCCAGATTCATACATTTGGCATTATCCTCAACTCTTTATTCTCCTTTATCCGTGAATCCAATCAATTACCAAATCTTACCATTTCTATGTCCACAATGTTTCTCAAATCTGACCCATTCTATTTACAGAACTAACAGCTAAGTTTAGGTCCCACTCACCTTTCACCTAACTTAATGCAATTGCCTCCCAAGTGATTTCCTTGCTTCAAGTCTCCCAAACTCCAGTCTATCCTAGCAAACATACTACTAAATTAAAATCTTCCTAAATGACTTTAACATATGTTAATCAATAGAATAATATTCTCTATTGACTTAAGTATAGAAATAATGGCCATATGTGAATTGTGTATCTATCAGCTCTAGTGCTTCCTATTTTATCTGTCATAAAATATCAGGCCTGTCCATGGCCACACAGAGAGGAAACATCAGAGGTGAGATTTGAAACCAGGTCTCTTGCTATTGCACTAGGCAGTCAGGTGTACGGAGTGCATGGGATGTTCAGGGAGGACTAGCACCTCTGCTGTGAAGGCTTGCCAAGCCCTTTTCAGGGCTGCTCATCCAATTTTGGTGTCTCCCTGCCACCCAGCTCTACCCTGTGACTCCAAGAAGCTGTAGCATGTGCAGCAGCCACACCCTGGTAAAACTGTCTCAGCAGAAAGGCTAACCAAGGTTGAGGGGAACCAACAGGCTGCAACCATATTTAGGAGGATGTCTACCCCAAGCACATGAAGACTTCCCCAGGCAGAAAGGGTGGATGAGAAGAATTTGTTCCAATGGCCTGCAGGCAGCTGAAGCAGGCGCTGTAAAGCACTTAGAGCCTCATCAGACAGGGAAGATGCCAAGGTCATCCACTGTATCCTGGCCCTTCGTTGGCTGTCTTGACTTTTGTCTTGCCATAGGACTTGGATGACTCTGGATGACAACTCCGTGCAACTCTGCCTTACTAAAATCCAATTCATGTGCATATCAGGACATCACCCCGGGACGTCACTGGTCCTCTGGGAACGAAGGATGAACAACAACATAAAACAAAAACTCTTCTGTTCAGCTTTTAAAGTCCTATGTAACTGGCCCCAACATGTCTCTCTAGATTGAATGGACATTACTCTTCCTGAAATAACTCTGAGATCTAGCCCAACTGGCCTTCCCCCTTATCCTTATACACACAACACTCTCAGTGCCATGGCACTGACAGTCTCCGCACAAGTCGAATTTATTCATTCCTTACTTTTGCCACCAAGTCTCTTTCTTCTTTTAAGACACAGTTCAAGCACTATCTTCAGCATGAAGTCTTGGTTGTCTCAACCGCTAGTGTCTTCCTTCCCAAACAATTCTGTATTTATCTACTCTACACACACACATACACCCACACACCCACACACATATTCACCTTATATTTGTTCTGTACAATTTGCATATGCACATGTCTCTCCCATTAGAATGTAAACTTCTTATAAGTAGAGGTGATTTCTATATACCCAGTGCCTAACATTGTGCCCGGTAGAGAACAGATTCTTGTTTTTTAATTGGATGTATGTGTGTATACATGTATGTGTGTATACACACACGTGTGTATATATGCATGCATGCGTGTGCATATACATGTATGCATACATACATAAACGTGTGTGTGTGTGTGTGTGTGTGTGTGTGTGTGTGTGTGTGTGTGTATGTTCACCCTGGCTTGTTTTCATTCATTCATTCATTTAAAAACAGCCAGGGTGAGCATGAAACTATCCAGATTCAGATCTCTTCTATTGAAAAGTATCTCTAGAATGCTCAGCAACACCATGGGATAGTCAAAATACCATTACACTCTTCACATTCTTCCCCACCATGAAGACAATCTCCATATTAGATAGGGTGAAAATCCGTGGTTCTATGGCAGTGACTGCTCATTCAGTAATATCCAATCACAGAGGTTCTTTTTTTTCATCTGAGTTATATGGAAACTCGCTAATCAAGTAAACTTTTATTAGCACTTGATAAAACTAACTTTCCTAAAGTTTAGATGATCTTCGAGGTACCTTATTATCTACAGGTATCTAATTTATTTACACGTGGTGGTTTAGGACAGGTTTGTTGATGTCCTAACAGACACTACTTTTTCTTCAAAAGGGGAAAGTTTTAATCAGATAAAGTAGCAGATAGTATGCTATATTTTAGGTTGGTTAGTGGTTCCTATTTTTACAGTAAAATTCAAAAATGGAAAGTGGGAATTAAGTGATTTTCCCCAACAAGCTGACCTAGCAGTTTGCTGAAAAGGAGGTTAACCCCATCTCCTCTTGGTTAGAACAGCATTAATTATACCACTAGCTAATTCTCTTCTCCCCCCACACACACCCCTTTTCCCCCATTTACAATTCTATTTGCTAACCCTCATAAACAGCAAAATTTTATTGGAGTAAACAGGGTTCCCTTATTGATACCTTTTCTTATAAGCTCTTTGGCTGTGTCTGCTCAGCCTCATAGCTCATTTTAAACCACAAACAAAAGAAGCCAGGAAACTTTTTTTTTCTAGGTAAGACTTTCTCCTTTGCCTTTTGTTTTCAAAAGGAATATAAAGTGGCAAACAAACAAAAAAAACGCATAAACTGCCTTAGTTCACATAGAAAGCAAGCACTAACAGGAAATAATGACTACTCACTATTTTCAGAAAAACTGATAGATTTGCCTCATACAAGCAGGTCCCATTTAGCCCAGATGTGTATTTCTGGTTACAACAATATCTATTCCTGCTCTTCATCAAACAAAATCACAGATAGCAGTGATTTAAATCACAATTTCTTTATTATTTCAGAGAGTAAGCAATAAGCCATTAACCCTCTGGTTAGCTCTTTATTTACTTAAGTGAGTTTATCTTCTAAGTTTGTCCTTTTCTAACCCCAGTTTTCAATCCATTTTGATATGTATAGTTGGCACATGTGCAATTTATTCATAGCTATTGCTTTGGCACCAATATGTACACACATACCTTTTCAGAGATTCACAGAATAGTAAAGGCTGGAATACACCTTAGAAATTGTCTAATCTAATTCCTTTGCAGACACTTACAAGGCACAAACACGGTTTGTGTGCACACGAGTGTAGCAGAGCACTAAGCAAAGAAGAGAGAATAAAGGGAAAAGAACTACTTACTCCATCAGATGCACTCTAAACTCCTGTCATGCTTCAAAGAAAAAGAGACTCCTTTGCGTCAGGACTCTTTTTTCTACTCCCCCCAGCCCTTTATGCAGGAAAAGCTGGTTGCCATTTCTGTAAATTCCAGGACTGTGGACAACGATTTTTAAGCATATGAAACCTAATTAAAGAACAGTGACTTGAACTAGTCTGCTGTTCCTTCATCAATGCCATCTTCAGTATTTAACACAGTTTATATATTAAGGAGATTAGGTGCTATCAAAATTTCATTTTGTCTACCATACAACTCAGACTCTGGTTGTCATTACTAAGCTTTGCATTTGTTTTGTGTGACTTTTTTTCCTTCTGTTTCCCTTTTATTACTGCAAATCCACACACAATCAGGAAACCTTTAGTAATCAGTTCTCCCTTTTGTTCAAAAACAGAGACACGCCCAACACAGGCACACAAAGACTGGAGGCAGCTCAAAGACCAGTTGACATTCCAATTGCTTAATCTGACAATGCTCAGCTCCACGGGCCTGCGGTGATCTCCTCGTCCAGGGCGCAACCTCAATCACACAAAAAGTACAGAAAGCGTGTAAAATAAAGTCAAGTTTCTAGGGTTTTACCTCTGAAGGACAATGTTCCTACCCTATAAAAGACTGTTTTATTTCTTCCAAAACAGCGTAACAAACCTTATCCACTGTCTGAACAGCAGTGGGTGACTCTGGGTGTTATTTCTTCCCCTGAATCCCCACATATCATCAGCCTCTTAATGAACTTAAAGTAAGTCTAATTCAACTTCTCTTTCCTGCTCCTTGTTCCCTTCTCCCACCTCTCAATTAGTGTGATGTGCTGGTGCTAGTGACAGCAGGATGTTTCCACTGAGACTAATCTCATATCAATAAGAGCTTTCAGCATTACTCAGATCAGAGTACTCTGTGTCTTAATACCACTTGGTTGACCTTCTCCAGGGACCAAAGAACATTCCCTAAGTAGATGCTATTTACAGAATGCTGTAATAAAACTTCTTTATTGGCTATATGGCTTAGTGTGATGAGGGTTTGTTTTCCAAGGTTTTAACAAAACAGCACAATAAACAATATTCAACCAGCCACATGAAATGACAAAAGGCATAGAGATATGAAAACACACAAAATTTTATGTAAATTAATATGGAGAATCATTGCATATTAGTATTGTACAATATTTCTTGTGTACCTTTATTTTTTTTTTAATGATTGCATATGAAATTCCAGAGAGCCACCAGTCCTAGGACACCTCTGAGTGAGTTACATCTGGTTCAAGTTGTGTCTCCCACATAATAAATGTGTGACTATGGACAAATCTCAAAACCTCTCACCCTCTTAGGTTACAGATGAGTTATTTATCTGCATCTGTGAAGGGAGTTTTCACATTAGGAATTTCACTTTGTCAATGAAGCAAAAACAATTAAATCCCAGGATAACACGAGATTTAACATACCAGCTCTGGGAGTGCTGACAGTCTTTAGAGTTTTTTCTAAAGACTCAGGACAAAGCACTTGCTTTTTCTGTTCCATGTAATTTTTTTGGTAACAGACTGAGTACCACTTATTTTGCAGGAGTACTATCAGAGCCTTTAAATGTTGTACAATCATTTGAGGACTTCAGTTATCTGTCATTAGAAGACCAGAAGTGGATGAAGGTCAACAGGAAGAGGTCTTCCACGATCTTCTAACCTAATTTACTGTTAGCCCTTTATGCCATATCCTGATACTCCATCAATAATGTAGTCAGGGATTATAATCCAATTACATAATATATGCATATGTGTGTATATATCAACATACCTATATAGATATACATACACATATAAATATATGCACATATATATGCAGATATATATAGATATATATATTTATATAATTCTAATATAAAATATTTTTGGTGTGTGCCACCACTGCCTAGCACTCACTAAATGCTTCTTGATTTGAATGGTGTAAAAGACCTAAGAAATAACTTTCAGCATTCTCCTTTTCTTTCCATACCTACTCAAAAGAATATCACTAAAGAGATTACTTTCCCTAAAGAAACATATGGGAATTTATCAAAAAATGGTTTGTAATTTACATAAGATTGTTCAGCAACACTTTTGCAAAAACATAATTAAGATATTAACCAAGCCCTACCAACACATAACAAGGTCTCTTTAGAGACAGATATCAGATTTCCTTTGTCAGATTAAATGTTTATTTAAGAAGCCCAACTCAACTAACTGGGGGCTACAAAGAAATACAATTAAGAGATAATTTTCAAAAATTTCCCAGCAATATTTCTAGATTTTTCCAACTTATTCAAAAGTATTTTATTAAGGAAGCAACCCTCCTTCTTTAAGAAACAAACTAGTTGCATGAGAAATTAAGTCTTAATCTCACCTCTCTGTCCTGGAAGAAACAAGGGCAAAGAGGTATATATAGACATGATGCTTCCTGAAAACTACTAAACCATACTGATTAACAGGAGAAAAATAAAATAGTGTTTCAGAGGCTGAATAGGTGTTAGCAGAAATAATGAACCAAATACAAAAAACATTATCCAAGGATCTTTATATTACTTAATGTTAAATCACCATATTTAATTTTTTTTTAAAAGCCTCCTTTCACCTTCTTCCCTATTTTCTTTCCTTTCTACTTGTCTTTAAAGTGTGTTAGGGAGCTTGGTGAAAGAATTTCTTGAAATGAAAGATTTTGTTTAGTGCTCACAACTCTGTGTAACAACTACTCAGAATTACAGTTTCACTTGCTAAAGACATTAAAAGGAAACAAAACATATCAAAAACATTTGTTTGGAGTTTTGAAAATATTTGGTGGTCACTTTAGGATTATAGTTACAACAAGATAGGCAGATATGCGGAGTTAAAAGAGAGAGCTGATGAGCAGCAAAAATATATTTTTCCATGAGAGAAAAGGGAGGGAGACCAAATTAAGCAAACTAAGATTAATTTCATGATTTTTTTTCTCTGCCACATCTCCACTAAACTTTTAAATAAACAAGAAAAATGTCTTTGGCAGTTTGTAACCTAATAGACCCTAATTTAAGTGAAGGATATTTGGATATTTTACAAAAGATATTTGATTTGGGGATGTTCTAAAACTTATTTAAATTAAATCAATTCAAGAATAGAATAATCAAGAAATAGAGGAAAACTCAAACTATACAGATTACTGAATGATGAAGCATTGTAGTAAATTTCCCCAAAATGGAACATATGACATAGATGATTTTTTGGCATCAAGGCAGCAATGATCTCCTTCCGTCTGTAAAAAAGGTAGGCATCTCAAGTACCAATTTAGGCTCTGCTTCCATTCTCTCAGTTAATCATTCTCTTCTATCTTATACTGGATCCATTCCTCACCCTCATTCTTCAAATACTTAAAACATGTTACAGAGAGAAAAAGATGGGACCAAGTTGGCAGAGTAGAGGATTACAGCCTACAATGAATGCAGCTCTCCCAATATTCTCCTCTAAATACCTTCAAAATAGTGCCCTAAATTGAATTATGGAACAGCATAGCAAACAAAAATTCAAAATGAGAGACATTTTTCCAGCCCAAGACAAATTAGGAGGTCAGAAAATGAGGTCTGTGGTTCTGGGGTGGGGACTAGCTAAGAGCCCATGCAGCAGTAACACCAACAACAGATGGAACAGAAGCAAGAGCAGCTTCAGGAGCTCTCAGCCCAAAGAGATTTACAAAGGACCTCTTTATCGGCATTGGATGCAGGAACAGGAGCTCTTTGGTAACACTATTACCTATAAGTTCTATGTCACAGTTACAGGGTAGAATGGAGCAATTGCAGCTGCAAGGGAGCAAGGTCCCTGCTCCCTTGAGATCACAAGTGCTCCTTTCTATCCTATCCCAGCAAGGAGCTCTTACAGTCATAAGGAGTAGGGTGGAGAGGAGCACTTGTGGTCTCAAGAGAGCAGGGGTCTTGGTCACAGTTCTAGGGCAAAGAGGAGTACCAGTAGCTACAGAGAAGTAGGGGACCTTGCTGAGTAAGGACTAGAGCATAGACCAGGAGAGTGGTGACCACAACTCTCTGGGGATCACATTTGGAAGCACTGAAAACTTCCAAACCCCCAACTGACTGTGAAAACATCAGGGCAAAAAAGCCTGAAGCTTTCGACAGTGCCCCAGTCCAAGGTGAGCAGTGTCTAATTTTCACATAAAGTTCGAAGTAAAAAAAAAAAATAGGCTGGGAAAATAACAAAACAACAATAAAAAAAGAACCTGATCATAAAAAGTTACTATGGTGACAAGGAAGACAAAGACAAACTCACAAGAAGACAATGATGTGAAAACAGCTACAAAGTCTGAAAGAAAAATTTAAACTGGAAACAAGCCCAATGATAATTCCTGGAAGAGCTAAACCAAAGAGCCAAAAATAGGTTTTTAAAAATCAAATAAGAATATAAAGAAAAAATTAAGAAAAGAAATGAGAGCAAAGCAAGACAACTGTGAAAAGAGAATTAATAACTTGTTAAAAGAAGCACAAAAAATACTGAAGAAAATGACATCTTTAAAAACAAAATTGGCAAAATGGCAAAAGAAGTACAAAACCTCACTGAAGAAAAGAGCTCCTTAAAAAAGCAGAATTGGTGAGTGGAAAAAGAGGTACAAAAGCTCACTGAGGAAAATAATTCCTTAAAAATCAGAATTCAGTAAGTGGAAGCTAGTGACACTAAGACACATCAAGAAGCAATAAAGTTAAAAGAATGAAAAAAAAATAGAAGACAATGTGAAGTCTCATCAGAAAAAAAAAACAACCTGAAAAACAGACAAAGAGAGATAATTTAAGAAATATTGGACTACCTGAAAACCATAATCAAAGAAGAACTTAGAAAAGGACCCAAATGTACAAAAGGATTTATAGCAGCTCTTTTTGTAGTGGCAAAGAATTGGAAATTGAGGGAATGCCCATCAATTTGGAGAATGGCTGAACAAATTGTGGTATATGATTTTGATGGAATACTATTGTGCTATAAGACATGACAAGCAGGACGCTTTCAGAAAAACCTGAGAAGACTTACATGAACTGATGCAAAGTGAAATGAGGAAAACCAGGAGAACATTGTATACACTAATATTGTAATGATGATCAACTGTGAAAGACTGAGCTACTCTCATCAATACAATGATTCAAGATAATTCTCAAGGACTTAAGCTAAAAAAAATGTTATTTACCTCCAGAGAGAGAACTGATTAAATAATACAATTTCCAAAACAAAAATATGCTGTAAGTGTGTTCAGACTGATTGGCCCTTATTGTTTAAGTTTCCAGTATATTGACTCTGCCCTCCACCAGTCAGAAAATGAAGAGAATTCTATGGTTCCAGGTCAGAATAAGTTTTAAGCTTTTATTAGTGTATTAATTATGTTATTGAAAAAAAAACTTTATCTGGATAGCTATAAATATATAGTTTATGTATTTGTGAAATAAAGTTGTTTTCTAAGTCATAAAATATTTTCCACCCCTGATTCTTACAACCACCTTTTGTTAGGAGTAAAGCAGCTTTTATTGGAGCAATCTGCATTTTACAGAAGTTGAAACTAGGTTTTAGTACTAGAGGTTTTAGTACTAGAAACCAGGCATATGATTATTAATTAAGCAGCCAATGCCTACTACGTGCTAAGCAATTTTCTAGGTACTAGAGATACAAGGACAAAAATGAAACCATTCCTGCCTGAATAGAAAACTAATCTAGTTTTCCAGTGCTCAGAAAACAGGGATAAAATGTAATTCTGGAAGCTGCAAAAGGCTTTACCAGAATACCTGGGTTTTAGCCCAAAGTTACTTAAATGTTTAACACTAGGCTTATTTCCACCACTGTAAAAATAAAAGATAATCCCAATATCATTTTCTTGTCCAATCAAAGGGTTGTTGGAAGGATTACAAATGTTAAATACTTTTTAGCATGTAAAATTTCACAAACAAATGAACGGTTGAACAGTTGCCCATTTTGCAGTAACATTATTAGTACATGAATTCAAATCCACAATAACTTAGTAAAAACTGGCTCTAACACTATGGCCTATCAGAAAACAGTTGCTCAGCAGGCTCTGGGGTGACAGCATACCAAAAATACTATTCAAAGAATCTCTCTCAGTGACCTCCACAGAACTTTCTGGGCCAGCACTTTCAGCAGCAGCCCTACCAGATCTGCGTCACTTTCCACAATTTCCAACACACACATACTTAGAGCCACCATGGATGGACAAGGAAAGATACTGAGGTTTGACTTGGAGGGGTCCCCTATAAATCATTGCATATCAGATAAGAAACTTAGTTCTCAATGAAAGATGGGGGGGTGGGAAGGAGAATTGATATTATCATTGTAAATTACAATTATAAAAATCTTGAGTTAAAGACAGCAGGGACAAGAATTACAACTGAGCTCTCCAACACAAAGATCTATAAAAAGCACCAGACCCAGTCCTGATCATGAAATAAAAAAAAAAACAAACTCATTGAACCATGTATCCAGTGTAGATCTGCACAGGGAAACAGACAGAGAGGTCTCAGCACTGGGGATGTGCACAGCACTCCAGCCCTCAGGAACTGAAAGGACAGAGGCAGAGATTAAGACCAATATAGAAAGACCCCAGTGTCGTACAGGCTACAGTAACAGCGCCAACTAAGAAATTCTGTTGTTCACTACTAAGTCTGATACCATGGGTCCAGGGTGGATTCAGGAGGGGACCTGTGCCAAGGGGTGATGTTACAGACTAAGTAACAGCTGTGGGCCCTATACTGTGTACTGAATGAGGGATAAGTTCAGAAGCCAACAATAACAATATGGCTCTGACCCTATTTGCTGAGTGGGGTATCAATTCAGACTCTAGCCCAGTCTGAAGCTTGCAGTGGAATACCTAGGTGATGAATCTCTAACCAAAAAGAAGCCTGAAGATCTATAACTCTGAACCAACACAGCTTTCCAGACTGATAATAGTGGCTGAGTCTAGCATCAATCTACTGGCACTCTGACAAGTGTTAAGCCCAGAAATGAGTTGCTCAGACCCAAACTCAGGTCAGTAACTTACAGAGCTTAGAAGAGGAAGGCAATGACCAGATCTTGCCCTGGTTCAGACTACTCTGAGAAGGCTGAAAGCTTGCAGGTTCCCCCACCTCAACTGTATTTGTAAAGCTAAGTTGTTTTACAAGAGGTTAGAATAACAAAATATTCAATACTTCCAAGAAAGCAACACTGAGACCCAAGAAGACAAAAAGTCAGCCTAGACATTCTCCTCTGATGTGTGTAAAGCATGACCCTGATACAAAGTCCAAAGTCAGGAAATTATCTGGAAAAAATAAGCAAACAAAAAAAAAGAATAAGCAACAAACAAAAAAAATCCCACCTAATCAAAGCCTCAAAGAAAAACAGCTTGAGAAGTTCAATTAGAATTTCTAGAAGAGATGATGTAAGAGATTTTTTTAAGCTAAAAAGTAAGTTTAAATATCAAGTGAGAATACTAGAGGAAACATGGGAAAGTAAATGAGAACTAGTTAAGAAATATCTGGAAAGAAAATTTAACAGATTGGAACATAAGGCACAAAAACTTACCTAAGAATTAAACATCTTGAAGATTACAAATGACCAATAAAAAAGCTCCATAAGACAAGAAGAAACACTAAAACAAAGTCAAAAGACTTAAACATATTAGAAGAAAACATAGATCTTATAACAAGAACTGATGTGGAAAATAAATTGATGAGAGATTATTTAATAAGAGAAATGATTATTAATAACCAATGATTTGGGGAGATCCAGAGTTCCCCTTTTTCTCTATCTTCACTTCAAGACCTCAATCTCTGCAGGTCAGCTAAACTTCTCCTCTACCTGACCCAACCCAACCTTATACAGAATCTCTAGTTTAAGGAGAATTCTATTCAACTAAGCTTGGGTGAAGACAGACCCTTTTGTCTAAATTGCCCAAGGCTAGGGGTGGTCTGGGTATAAAAGTCTCTTAGTCCAAGGGTGACACGGCCCCTCATTGTAAAATTTGTTCTCTCATTAATTAACTAATCAGGGTTGATTCCCACTCTGGGAAACACCAACTCTTTGAAATAGTCAACAATCAATAAGAATTTATCTTCTACTGTTTGCCAGGTGCCATGGTGAGAACATTTTGGAGCTACAAAGACACAAGTGAAACAATTTCTGACCTCAAGGAACTAATATTCTCTTATAAGAAACAGCATATACACATAAATACAAAAGATATACGACTAAAAAAATACACAATTATTTTCAGGGAGCCCTGAGAGCTGGGGTGGGGAGCAAAAGAAGGCTTTCTTTAGGAGGTAGCACTTGAGTTGAATTAATTCTTACTGATTGTTGACTGATTGATGGCAGTGTTTCCTCATAGAAAGTGATGGTCTACTCTCTCCATACTCATCTCTTCCTCTTGACTTCCCTGGCTTTCTCTCATCTTCTGAAAAAACTTTCTCCAGTCCTTAATCTGTCTCTTGCCTCTTAGACCACACTCAATTTATCCTGCGGAAGATCTTGTTTGTACATAACTGTTTGCATGTGGTCTCCCCCCATTAGACTGTGAGCTCCTGGAGGGCAGCCTTTTTTTTTTTCCTTTGTATCCCCAGCACTTAGCACAGTGCTTGGCACATAGTAAGAGCTTAATAAATGCTAGCTGACTGACAAAAAATAAATAAATAAGGTGAGGGTCTAGATTACATGTACCTATCCAGATTTAACATACCATGATACTAAATGGTGAGTCTTAGATAGGAGTCAGGCCTCTAGTCCTGTTTCTCTTCCTTTTGGTTTGCATATATAAGATATTTGCACAATTTGAGAGCTGGAACAAATCTTAAGAGATTAAACCCAAGCCTCATTTTCCAGGTGAGATAACTTAAGTCCAAAGGACCAGAGTGACTTGCCCAAAGTGATACAGCCAAGTGCCAGAGCAACAATTATAGCTCAAACCTCTCAATTGCTAGTCCGCTCCTTTTCTGACTATACCACACTGTCTCCCAGGTCATTGATCTTTGTTCTTCCCCCACTCCTTATTTTATTCCTCTGGCAACCTTATAGACATTTATTAAGGCATTATTTTCATTCCAAAAAGCAGATAAGGACACACGCAGAATAGGCAGGAGTGGAACTTGGCCTTTAAACTTCTCCAATAGTCTAGCTCCTAGAACAGTATGTCTAATTTTAGCTAAAACTGGACATGTTTATTTAGCCACGTAGAAAAATCTTGCATAAATACTTCAGAAATAGCTGCTAATAATTAGGGCTCCAAATGTGCTTCCAGTTCTCAAATCTCATTGACTTTCCATCTACATGTAAATCAGTGGTAACCTGCTTCTCTATCCCTCCTACTGAAGGACAGAAAATTTAAGCCTAAAACAAATGTACTGGTTTCCTCCATGAGAAGATTTCAATGGACACTAAAAAAGCACCAAAAAAAAGAACAGAAAAACAATTTTCTTAAAGACTCACCTTGATTTCCCCTATTTCTCCTTGATTTCCTGTATGTTTTAGGCACTTCTCTATTTTTATAGCTTCATTAATTCTATTTTTAAAGGCCAAATAGGAAAGATCCTTTTGAAAAGTGTTTTATATTAACCTATCCAACAAGTTTTCCCCTACACCCTGAATATTTCTCCCAAGCCCAGATTAAGAGTAAGGTAATTGTTACTTTCTTTGATATATTAGGATGCAGATAGCTATTCTGGCTGACCTATTTGTATTGTCGGCTTTAGCAGGCTTAGATGATTCAACAGCAGAGATACTATACACAATCTTTTCCTGTGACACCATATTTTGATCAGAACACATCAGTCCATATTGTTTTACAGGTATAAACAAGAAAACTGAAGAGCCAGCAAAAGGATGTTGGCATCTACACACACTGCTGAACAAGTCAAGTGACTTCCAAAAATGTTATCTCAGCTTATTTTCTTTCTCTTAGTCACATTTCAGAAGAGGCAGGATTTCAAAGGCATGGTCCTCTCTCGATTAATCATCTGCTTATTATAAGACACTCAGATGAATTTTTTTGGGGGGGGGGATTTTTAACCTCCTTTTTTCTAATCAGAGTAATCAGATCTGATATATTAAGTTCACTAAGACTACTCATCCCAGAACTCCGCATTAACAGAAGGGTAAATCAGTGCGGGAAATGCAGAAACAAAGACAGAGTTGGGGATGCTAAAATATTAGGCCCTTCACAGCATGCTGAGATTTTTCAGAAAAATGGCTCCATCCAGGACTTGTAAGGCACCAAAACACATACCCAAGTAACTTGTCTACAATTTTTTCCTATTTCTTTTAAAATTAGCAACACCAAGCATTAATATGAAGCTATGTTCTCCTTATCACGTAAAACTGCTAAGCATAATAAGACAGAGTTCCTGTTCTTCAGGAGCTAGCTGGGGAGACATTCAACAATTAATACCAATCATAAAGCTATGTTGTGAAGTTTTGTGATACAGATGCAAAGTGATAGGAATTCAAAGGAAAAGGATCACAGAGCAACATCTTGAGCTGAAAGGGACCTTTAGAGGCAATCTGGTCCAACTCCTTCATTTTAAACATGAAGTAATTTTGGCTGAGACTGGTGAAGATACCACTAAATACAAGAAACAAAAAGTGCCATACCAGAGATATGCCACAATCTGTGAGGATCAGACCATAAATGCTCTAGGAGTTTAGAGAAAGGGAGGCTAGAATAGACAGAAAACGCTTTTTGAAAATGACTGGACTTTGGTTGGGCAGGTGAAAGAAAGGAGACAGAATTCTGACGAAAGGGTAACAATATAGGCAAAGGTATGAGTATAGCATGCATATAGAATGAAACTGATAGAGCCAGAAGTGTGTAGTAGAAAATATTGAGATATCTGGTTGGTCAGAGAAGTCCCTATTAGGCAAAAAAGAATCTATTTCTAGCCAAGGTAAAAATGAAGATAGTTTCTATGAAGGCAGCAGACAACAGTCTTGTAAAATAGTATCATAATCATTAAATCTATAAGTGCCCTGAGAGCATAGTCATATCTGTTTCCCCCGAATTTACCACAATGGAGTGTACAAAGTAGAAATTTATTTTAAAAAAAAAAAAGAAATTTATCAAATTTTTAAAAATTTAACCATAATTCATATAAGCAGCAATGGAAAAGGGATGAAGTTTTAGGTGCTGGAGAAAAGACTGATGGCACAACCATGCATTAGTTTTTAGGAATTTAAACAATATTGAAAACTATGCTTCACCTAGAACCTAAACAGCTAAGCTCAAGTGTCTATTGCATACTCCCTACAATGAAAATAAACTGTTGGTCATAATGACGGCTCTTTGGCAATGCAATATCTAAACAATCTAAAAAAGTTCAAAGTAGGCTCATCACAAATTACTGTATTGTAATTCTCTGAAAACAGAAAGTCCTTGAAATTACATATACAGCAATTATTATTTCATCACAATATCCAATTAACCTTAACTCCCTATTCTACAATAATTTTGGATAAATGAGGGTAACGGCAGGTTTAAAATATAAGGATATTTTAGTATCTATAAATAAATTGTATGACATTATAAGGCAAAGATAGGGAAGAAACACCCGTTCTCATTCTTTCTAACCACATTTTCATAGGTTTGTCAATGATACTTTCTTTTCCTTTGCCTGGGGCAATCTGCTAGTCGCCAAGGAACTGAGCCACTTAATATTCCTTTTAAAATCCGCATTAAAAATTTGCTTTTTCATGAAACTCTTCTTTGACTTAAATCTTGGTATAAAAAGTCAAGGGTTTTTTTGTACAAAAAGGGATATTGAAAACTGAAACTTCTGTTATTCCCATGCAAACTTGCCATTTCTCCCCTGGGGCCTCTGAAGCTTACTGATGACTCTTCCTAGATTGTCGTGCAAACTCTTCAGATGAATCCATCTCATGTTCTGCTAAATGTCTTTTTCCTTTTGTCATTGGCTTTTAGCAAATGTTAATAATAAATATTCATCTTAAACATATGTGGTGTTAGTAGCAGCGCTTACTGACACCCAGGAGATATGAGGCTCCAAAACCTGTGGAAGAAGAGACTACTTTGAAAAAGACTGGGGCCTTTCCCCCAAGATGGCGCCAAAAGCGAAGAAGGAAGCCGGTTGTCCCCCCCAAGACAGAAGCTAAGTCCCAGGCCTTAAAAGCCAAGAAGGCGGTGCTGAAGGGTGTTCACAGCCACAAAAAGAAGAAGATTCGAACGTCTCCCACATTCCAGGGACCCAAGACACTAAGACTTGGACGGCAGCCCAAATGCCCCAGGAAAAGTGCCCCTCGGAGGAACAAGCTTGACCACTATGCCGTCATTAAGTTTCCCTTGACCACTAAGTCCGCTATGAAGAAGACTGAGGACAACAACACACTGGTTTTCATTGTGGACATCAAGGCCAACAAGCATCAGATCAAGCAGGCCGTCAAGAAGCTCTATGACATTGACATAGCTAAGGTCAACATGCTGATTCGGCCTGATGGAGAGAAGAAAGCCTATGTCTGACTTGCTCCAGACTATGATGCTTTAGATGTTGCTAACAAAATTGGAATCATCTAAACTGTGTCCAGCCGTCCCATTCCACCTACAATAAAAAAGTTTTCCAGTAAAAAAAAAAAAAGACTGGGAATAAATAAGACTAATTACCTTAGTGAGTCTTCTTCAGAAAGTTTTTCCCCCTTTTAAATATAACTTTATTTTTTTCAGTAACAAGTATTTTTTTTCAATCCGTCCCCCTTACTACCTCTTCCTATTGAACAAAAAAAAAAAATCTAAAAAACCAATCCCTTAATAAATTTAGGTACATAGTATACCAAAACCAAAATCCCACATTAGCCATGTCCAAAAATGTATCTCTTTCTGCATTGTAAATTCATCTCCTTTCTGACAAAGAAATGGAATGTATCATCTTTACTCTTTCTGACTCCTGTTTTATCATTAAATTGATCAAAGTTCTAAAGTCTTTCAAAATTGTTTTTCTTTATGATGTTCTACTTCTGTTCACTTTGCCCTGCCTAAGTGTATACAGTTTCCTCTGAAATCGACCACTTCATTATTTCTTATGGCACAATAAAATTCCATTATGTTTAAATATCACAATATGTTTACCTATTCCCCAACAGGAGGATATACCTTGGTTTCCAAACTTTTTCTACCACAAAAAGTTCCCATAAATATTTTGATACATAAAGGTCCTTTTCCTCTTTCTTTGATACACACAGTTCAGTAACTTTCCAACTGTTCTCTACAATGGCTGGACTAATTTACACTTCCACCAATAACACATTTGTGATGTCCAGAGAAGCCAAGGGACACTGTATCCTTGTTGTATATCCTTGTTATGTTAGGACAAAGTAAACTTTCTTTTTTTAACTGTTCAATGATTTGGGAGTACCTAATTTTTCCTATCATTTAATTTCAACTAAATCTGTCTATAACTATTGAGTTAGTAAATATTTGTTTTATTAGTGTTTTATTTTATTTATTTATTATCATTGATTTTATCATTATTATTAGTTTTTATTAGTTTATTTTATTAGTTTTGCTGTTGAAAAATTAGCACATAATTTATCAGTTAAATTGTCTTTTTGCTTTAACTTCATTAATTTCTTCTTTAATTTTCATCATTTTTATTTTCTAATTTAGTTGGATTTGTGGTTGTTCAATTTTTTTTTAATTGCACACCTAAATCATTGATTTATTCTCTCTCTTTTGTTAATGAAAACATTTAGAGAGATAAATTTTCCCCTTAGAATTGCTTTAGCTATATCTCATAAGTTGTGGCATATTGTCTCATTATCTTCGGGGTTTTTTGGATGAAATTTTCTGTGTTTGCGTAACTTGTTCTTTAACCCATTAGTTCTTCATAATATGTTATTTAGTCCCCAGCTAACTTTCTGCATTTTTTTAAGGGCTCTTTTAAAATATAATTTTACTGAATTGTGATCAATAAATTATATTTAGTATATCTGCACTTCTATGTCTTTTGGTGAAATCTTTATGCTTCAATGCATTGGTCAGGTTTGGTTTTGTTTTTTAATGTGCCATGTCAGTACATGAATTCCTTTCTCTTCCCATTCAGGAACCACCAGATAGATCTATCATCTGTAATTTTTCTAAAGTTCTATTCAGGTCTTTGGTTTCTTTCTTGTTTATCTTTTGGTTATATTTGTCTAGGTTTGAACAGGGTACGTTGAGGATCCCTCCTCTTACAGTCTTATTATCTATTTTGCCTTCAAATTAAATTAGTTTCTCCTTTAAACATTTAAAAAATGTTACTAAGATATATAATATTGATATTGACATTGACTCATTATATATGGTACCTTTAAATATAATATGATGTTCCTGCTTTTCTCTTTTCATTTTATCTATATTTACTCTACCTTCATCTGAAATCATAATTGCTACCTCTTTTGTGTGTTTAGTTCAAACTTTTTTTCTTTTAGGCAGTTGGTGTTAAGTGACTTGCCCAGGGTCTCACAGCTAGTTAAGTGTCAAATGCTTGGTCTGAGGCTAGATTTGAACTCAGGTCCTCCTGACTTCAGGGCCAGTGCTCTATCCACTGCACCACCTAGCCGCCCCTAGTTGAAATTTGATAGATTTTGCTAGAGACTTTCTTTTTAACTCTATGAATCTTTGTGCTCAAGTGTGTTTCTAGTGAAATAACATATTCTGTCGTCTTTTCTAATACATTCTACTATCATCTTCCATTTCATAGGAACATTTTATAGAATGCAATACTATTAATACACTTTGTTATAAAAGTCAAATAGTTCTATCTGAAGATGACCATTGCTTTCAGTAATGTAGTAAAGTGGTGGTTACAATGGACCCAGTACTAACTGCTCACTGATATCCAGGGTTAAGGCATGTCAGGTAGAAGAGATATGAGGCCTATGAGTAAATAATATTACTTTGGAAAAGACTGTAAAAAAAAAATAAGAGCACTTACTGTAGTGAGCATGCTTCAGATTTTACCAATTTCCTTCTCATATTCATTTAGATGGTTAACTCTTCAAAGTCAGAGCCCAATCTCTCACTTAACACAATGCACTGAGAGCCACCTTTTAAGTGAGAAAACTGAAAAAATGCCAAAAACTTTCTACCAGTTTATATTAGATGTGTTTGATGGGAGTAGAACTTAACCCTCCTCTGAATTTATTCCTTGGCTCAGAATTCCCTTCTTTTGCTGGATATGATTCAAACCCCTACTATAGGTTTCACCACTTGTTTTATTCTTCACTAAAAAACAACAACAACAAAATAATTCTATTCATTTACTTAAAAAGTGATGCATAAGTGACAGTTTAATCTTTATGGGGGGGGGGCCCTCCAATGGGACACTGCGAATGCCAGTTCTACCTTTTGCTCTTAGAAGATTTAAATGAAAACAAATCACAAGTTCACGTATCTCTTTGTATACTCCAATCACTTAATGGTGGCTGTTGCACTACCAACTGTGGTAGAAGTAACATTTACTAAAATTGAATAGTCTCTGACAACTAGCCTGGTTTTTCTACAAAGGTAATGAAAATCTTCCTGGAGACTTAGCTGGTTCAGAGGAGTAAGGCTTGGACTACTGATGCAAGTTTCTGGCTGCTTAAGGAACAAAAAAAGCCCAGGGCAGCAGTGATAAAGACTTAGCTAATGTTCCATTGTCACTGAAGTTAATATACCCTCTTTTGACATTTTGTTAAATGCAACGGCAAGGGGGACTGCACGCAATGGAACCAAACTTCCTTCCTGGTTGAATATCTTGTTATCATTAAGTAAGTTTCTTTTGTTAAATGTTGTTCGGTCTACGGGTGTCTTATTTTGTTTCAGTCCTGACCCTAAACCATGAGACTGGCCTGAGTCAGGCCTAGTCAGAACACCAATTCATCCTCCTTTCCCAAAAATATGATTTTAGAATGCAATACCATCCCACGTATTTCCATTATAAGCAAATAACCAGGCCAATAAGCTAAAATAGGATTAACTTGAATTTGTATAGTTGACACATGTGTGAATTAACAAACAAAATTGTGGGGGGTTTTTTCCCTTACAGTAGAAGAGATCATCTCCAGAAGCTGGAACAGTATAAAACCAACATGAATCTTCCCACATCACTGAGGTATTGGAGAGACTGCCAAACAACAGTAGCATATGGCAGAGACATACACTAAGATTTAATATCTACAAAAAATGGATATTATCAGGAATACTACCTTCCCTCTTTAATAAAGTTTACATTCAATCATTTATAATAATATTCTTTAGTCTCTGAAAGAGTGAAGTATGGCATGATGGGGAAAGCAATGGATTTCAGATCAGAATATACAAGTTCAAATCTGTGCCGTCTAACTTTGAGAACCTGCACAAGTAATTTAAACTATCTTAGCCTCAGTATCCTTAATTTATAAGATGAAGGGGCTGTACTGGATAATTTCTAAGGTCCCTACGGCACTAAATCCTTTTGCTTCTCTCCTCAAGACTCACTCAGGCTGGGGCAGCTAGGTGGTACAGTAGATACAGCACCAAGCCTGGAGTCGAAAGGACTTGAGTTCAAATCCAGCCTCAGACACATGATACTCACTAGCTGTGAGACCCTGGGGCAAGTCACTTACCCTGATTGCCTCATTTAAAAAAAAAGACTCATACAGACTCTCACATCCTCTGTAACTCTCATTGATGTATTCCCACAAATCCCCAAAGGAGAAGCTACCCAAAATATTACAGACCTTCCTCTAAAGTCTTTTTACATTTCAGAGGTATTAGTGCAAGAGGTGCACTAATGGCACTATGGCCATCTGTTTCTCTTGCTAAATAACCCACCTACCTCCTTTTTCTATTATACCCATGATGATATCTTCTTGCACAAAAGTGTACATTCATGATATCCATCATGTGTCTGTCTACTGCCTTTTGGGTCAGCTGTAATTTTGATTCATCAGAGACTATGGTCTTCCATGATTTATTTGGAATCATTAAATATCACCAGGAGAATAAATGGACTTTAAAATGGATTTGTTAGAGAGCAGCATGAGATCATTTTGAATGTTGTGAAATTTTAAAAAATAGAGTCCAGCTTGCTCTCTTCTTCCTTTATGACTCTAAATTTTCCTCACTTTTTCACTTCAGAAACCAGAATTTAATCAGAAAGAAACTTCCGACCACATAACCAAAGGCCTAACAGCATGAATACTTTCAGAGTGTTTATAGACTTCAAAAGTTTATAATAAATGTAAAGGGAAAAAATTCACTTAATCTGAGTATATATAATTAGGGAATTGATGCATCATTCATTATTAACTGGAACACAAATGTTTGCCAAGTATGTATTTTTATAAATGTACTTTGGCTAAGTAGACCAGAAAAAAAGAATTAGCAAAGTCAAATAGACTCCTATTTATAATTTTACTGTTAGGGTAATTTTTTTATTTCAATTAAAAATATGCTTTAAAAGACAGTAGTAACCAAAGAGTAAACAATAATGTGAATTCTCACAAGTTGATTTTCATATCTCTTCTCCCCAACCTCCATTACCAACATTAATTTAGAAGATTATGGTATTTTTCACCTTTGTATACCCAGCACAGTCCTTTGCACAAGTAGGCAGAACAAACATTTGCTGAATTGAGCTTAATTTCAGTTTTTCATTTTCCAGCAGGAATCCAAGCTCAGAAAAATCAATTCATGTATTGATATAATTGGTGCTCTATGGAAAGAACTATACTAATCTTCTGTGGTCTTAGACCAGTGCACCTAGACCTTCTGTGGGCTCAGTTTCCTTATCAAAATAATTAAAGGTGTGGGATAAAAGATCTCTAAGGTCCTTTTCTGAAGCTCAAAGATTCCTCCGTAGGCTTTAAGTTAGCAAACAACCATTCTTCACAACAGAAGGACGTAAGGGAAGAACATCATTATCCTCTCCTCTGGCATTCTGATTCTCAGGACATTATTGACAGAGAAGGGTGATAGTTAAGAAAAGTTAAATCTATTACCTAACTGAGACTCCTACCAACTAAAAAGTACTAGAACTACAAATGAATTTCAGAAATATAGATCAAAGTCCAATTTGTGAATTTTTCTTACCTGATAGACTTATACCTTGTTTGGTCTTTCACCATAACACAAAGTCTGGGTTAAGCGACCAAATCTTTTAGAACATCGCATTGTGCTACTTTTGGGTGTAGTTTATAGATTCAGTTTTAAGGGTTTAGTCATTTTATAGATTTGGCCTTTAAACAATCTGAGTTAGTTCAGTGTAAGAGCTGTTTCATTTTTTAAAAAATTCCTACCAACATAAGCAGAAAAACACACACCAACTAGGACTCAGAAATGCAAAAGATCAGGGCACAGTTAGTATACTGAAATAAAGAGGCTGAGAGCTTTGTCTTGTACCTAGTCTTCAAAGTGAAGTTCTGATTACATCACATGTATATGATACATAAGATGAGCCTTGTCTTTTCTACTGCCAAGTAAAAGCAGAAAATTTAGGGGCAACATATTGCATCATCTGACATGAAGGCATTATTCTATCCATCCTCATGAGAGAATATTAACACTGAGAGAGAACAAGCCTGATGCACAGACACCCAGACATTCTTTTTCCCCTTCTCATACATACATTGTATGCTTAGAGATTTTTTTTTAACATGAGGAGCAAAGAAACAAAAAAAACCCCAGAATTCTCTTGTCCCTTCCCCAATTCATACCATAACAAAACAACCAGATTTTGCAAATATTTGAGTCCAAAGAGGGACCAGATTTTTGAAAGTTTGTAATCTATGAAAAGAACAGAGTAGTGATGAAGAAGTCAACCCTTTTATACAATTTCTTTAAAAATAATCACTTCTCCCAAATCAGGGTTAAGGACTCTTTGAAGACAGAATGAGCAGAAAAGAACGCTAACCTTAATGAGTTTACCTTGTGTTCTCCCATCAGCAGCCGGAGGAGAGAAGTATAGGATTAATAAAACCCTTACATGGCCTGGTAAATACTAGACTACACTGAGGTAGAAATGATGTGTATATAAATCTTGAAAAGCCTCTTACCCTGAATACACTACACGGACACTTCATGTGATGTATATAAATCTGTAATGAAATCTTTCTGGCTTATGAAACCAACCAGGAAGAAACATTCCCACTATTCAGGGCTATCTGGCTCATATATATATATTTCAGCATCTCAAAAAATTCTGACAGTGAATGATCATGTTGGTCCAGTACCTCTTCGTTGTTTGTCTCCCACTCCAGTCCTCTTGAGAATGTTTGCTATGGTCACAGAACCGAAAAGGCTGGGGATAGGAACAACAATGTTTCATGGAACTGTGCTTGGATGTCAAGAAGGTGAAAGGGCAATAGGATCTGAGTATCTCTACTTTTTTCTTGTGATTGACATTATCATCCACTAAATCAGGAGGGCAAAAGGTGGGTCAAGATAATCAGTTAAGTGCATTAGTTGCTTTTGCTCCCTCTGTTCATAAATCCCCTTATTCCATTAAGATAATACAAACCTTAAAAAGAGACAGCTTCATGATCCAAAACTGTAGGTTCATCTTACTTTAAACAAACCTAACATAGAAATCTAGGTTTTACAATACAGATAAAGTATTGGGAAATTTTCCCTTTTATGAAAGAATTAACATGAAGCATGCAACTTATTCTCTTCATGCACCCATGAGGCAGAACATTTTTTCAACAAGGCAAATGTATAGATTGATTTTGCTTGTCTATAAATATTTATTACAGTGATTTTTATCTCTTTTGGGGGGGCAAGGATCCATCCCTAGAACGGGTACTGATAAAAGTGTTAGGGACAAAAGGGAAAAGGAAATAAAATAGTCACTGGAGCATTTTTTTAAATGCACAGAAGTCCAAAGATAAATGCAGAAAAAGTGGATAGCTCTGAAGGCAACATACTGAACTACATACATATGTGTGTTTTTGTCTATGTGTGTGTACGTGTCTATATATGTATATATAAGCAAGCTATATTTATAAAAATTTATGGTTTTACATATATAAAAAAGAAAACATTCATCAAAAAATTCTTTAAAACAGAAAGGACTCTTAAACATTTTAAATTATTCCATTAAAAAAATTTTTTTCTTTAAGAGTATTAAGTAAAATGAGGTATTTTAGGTACAGTGTTTCTCACTTCCCTGGTAGCACAAAAGGATCAAATACATTTCTTATTTTTTCAAAGCTAACTTTCAAGAAAGTACACTAAAATTCTATGAGGACAAGATTAAGAAATGAAAGAGGTCTGTTTACTATATCACTCTATGCCTCGTATCCAGACAGCTTGGATATTGTCTTCAAAAGAGTCAGAAGGCACTAAAAGTAATGTGCACTGAACATCACAAAAAGTGAAAGTGGTCATACCTTGATGGGCAGGAAATCATAGGTATCTACTTTATAGCTTCTACAGGAAAAAAAAGGGAGAAAAGGCAAAGGAGGAGAGGAGAAATAAATCTGAATAAGGAAAGGAAGGAAATTATACCAGTGATTGACTTTGAACTTGTAAAGAAGGTCAGAAATTCAATAACGGGAGGCAAAGCAAAAGAGAGGAAAATATGAAGGATAAAAACCTTTAGACCTTGATTGTACTTCATTCTTGTATGAGAAGGAGAGGTTCAAGAAGGATTAAGGAATAACAACTGAAGAAAAAGGTACTTGACAAGGAAAACAAAAGGTAAGTGGAATGTATTAGAAGGTAAAGCAAATTGCTAGAATATCTTGGTAAATAGTGGAACAGATAGTAGAATAGTGGGATGGGGTAGAATGTGGCTATGGGGAAGGAGGGAAGGGACAGATGGGAGGGAGGAAGAAAAGGAGGGGAAAAGGGAGGGAAGAAATAAGCATAATACAGCATCTGTGTGTCAGGCATTGTGTCAACCACTTAAGATTACGGGTTATAGAGATGAAAACTGACACCTAGGATGCTGGAACACAAGGAGCATTGTAGCCAAATTCTCCCAACATTCCCCTCCAAAATACATTTAAAAATGTGTCAAATCAAATTTTGAAGTAGCATACCAAAGGTTGAAGTTAGATATTTCCAGCCCAGGACAATTTAGGAGTCAGAACGAAAGGCCTATGGTCTATTGGGCTGGGTGAAAGTACAGCAGGGGTCAGATGGTAGGGTAGACAGTGGCAGTGGCAATTCTGGAAGATCTTACCACCCAGATAAGAAAGAGATAACATGGATCACCTGTGCTAGCACTAAGTATAGAAACTCCATTGCCCAGTATCAGAAGGCTAGTGTTTTTATCCATAATGCATCAGGGGTCCTTCATATGGAAGAACCAGAACATAGATCAGGAGTCAAAAAACTGGACAAAAGGAGACTACAGGGGTCTCTTTGCTGGCACCAGGGGCAAGACTCTTTTGCATTGCACATACTTGGGTTGAAGTCGCAGGGTGAAGAGGAGCACTAGCACACCAGAGTTTGTAGTTGCAGGGGATCTGGGACACTGGTCACAGTTGTAGGGTGCAAAATAGTGCTTGTGGTCGCTCACAGACTAGAGCACAGGGCAGGAAATTAATAAACACCTCTCTCTAGATCATACTGTCTTAGAAGAACTGAGAACTTACAGGTCCCCAGAAGTGTGTCTGAAAAGAGCTACACAAAAAACCTGAAGCTTGGGACAGTGCCCCCTCCACTCTAGAAGCAGAACCTGACTTTACCACTGAGTTAAAAGTCAAGAAATAGGTTAGAAAAAATGAGAAAATAGCAGAAAAAGAGCTTGACTACAGAAAATTACTATGGTGATATGGAAGATCTAAACACAAAACTCAGAAGAAGACAATGAAGTCAAAACTGCTACATCCAAAGCCTCAAATAAAAATATCAATTGACTTCAGGCCATGGAAGAGCTCAAAAAGGATTTTTAAAATCAAATAAGAGAGGTGGAAGAGAAATTGGGAAGAGAAAGGACAGTGAGATGCAAGAAAATAATAATTTTTTAAAAAGAGTAAACAGCTTGGAAAAGGAGGCCAAAAAGTACTGAAGAAGAAAACACCTTAAAAAACAGAATAGGGCAAATAGTAAAAGAGGCCAAAAAAATCCAATGAAGAGAAGAATACTTTGAAAAGCAGAATTGGCCCAATGGAAAAAGATATACAAAAATTCACTGAAGAAACTAAATCCTTAAAAATTAGAATTGGGCAAGTGAAAGCTAATGACTTTATGAGACACCAAGAAACAATAAAACAAAACCAAAAGAATGAAAAAATTGAAGAACATGTGAAATACCTCATCAGAAAACAAATGACCTGGAAAGTAGATCCAGGAAGTTAATTTAAGAATTATTGGACTTAGGGGCAGCTAGGTAGTCCAGAGCACCAGCCCTGGAGTCAGGAGAATCTGAGTTCAAATCTGGTCCTAGACCAGACACTTGACACTTACTAGCTGTGTGGCCTTAAGCAAGTCACCTAACCCCAATTACCCCCCCCCAAAAAAAAAATGAATCATTGCCCTTCCTGAAAGCCATGATCAAAAAATGAGTCTAGAAATTTCAAGAAATTATCAAGGAAAACTGCCCAGATATTCTAAAACAAGAAGGTAAAATAGAAATTGAAAGAATCTATTAATCACCTCCTGAAAGAGGTCCCAAAATGGAATCCCCCAGAAATATTATAGCCAAATTCCAGAGCTCTCAGGCCAAAGAGAAAATACTGCAAGTAGCCAAAAGGAAACAATTCAAATGTTGGTAGCCACAGTCAGGATAACACAAGATTTAGCAGTTTCTACATTAAAGGATCAGAAAACTTGTTATATGATATTCCAGACAGCAAAGGAGCTAGGATTACCTATCCAGCAGTACCAAGTATAATTTTTCAGGGGGAAAAATGGATATTCAATGCAATAAAGGACTTTCAAGCATTCCTGATATAAAGACCAGAGCTCAACAGAAGACTGACTTTCAAATACAAGACTCAAGAGAAGCATAAAAAGGTAAAGAAGAAAGGGAAATCAGAAGGGACTTAATAACATTAAATTGTTTACATTCCAACATGGGAAGATGACACTTGTAACTCATAAGAACTTTCTCATTATTAGAGCAGCTAGGAGTATATATAGATAGAGAACAGGTGTGAGTTGAACATGATGGGGTGATATCTAAAAAAAATAAAATAAAGAGATGAGCAAGAGGAATACACTAAGAGAAAGGGAAAGGGGGAGGCAGAATGGGGGAAAATATTTCAAATAAAGTAAGCACACAAGAAGAGTTTTTACAATGCATGGGAAAATGCAGGGACAACTGGCAAAGCTTCAAAGCATTCTCATCAGAATTGAGTCAAAGAGGGAAGATACACACACACACACACACACACTCAGTTGGATACAGAAACCCATCCTACACAAAAGGAAAGTAGGAGGGGAAGGAGCTAAGGGAAAGGAGTGCTAATAAGAAGGAAGGCAGATTAAAGGAATCAGTTGTCAGAAGCAAAACAGAATTTAAGTGGGACAGGAGAAAGAAAGAAAGAAAGAAAGAAAGAAAGAAAGAAAGAAAGAAAGAAAGAAAGAGAAAGAAAGAAAGAAAGAAAGAAAGAAAGAAAGAAAGAAAGAAAGAAAGAAAGAAAGAAAGAAAGAAAGAAAGAAAGAAAGAAAGAAAGAAAGGAAGGAAGGAAGGAGAAAGAAGGGAGGGAGGAAGGAAGGGAGGAAGGCAGGAAGGCAGGAAGGCAGGAAGGCAGGAAGGCAGGAAGGCAGGAAGGCAGGAAGGAAGGAAGGAAGGAAGGAAGGAAGGAAGGAAGGAAGGAAGGAAGGAAGGAAGGAAGGAAGGAAGAAAATAGGATAAAGGTAAATACACAGTTAGTAGTCATAACTGTGAATGTGAAATGAGATGAACTCACCCATAAAGAGGAAGAGGATAGCAAATCAGAAACCAGAATCTAACAACATATTGTTTATAAGAAACACATTTGAAACAGAAAGACACACACTGAGTTAAAATAAAGAACTAGACCAGAATCTATTAAGTTTCAGCTGCAGTAAAAAAAAGGCAGGGGTAGCAATCATAATCTTAGATAAAGCAAAATTAAAAAACGGACCTAATTAAAAGGAATAAGCAGGGAAACCATATCTGGCTAAAAGTTAACAGACAATGAGATAATATAAATACTAAACATATATGCGCCAAATGGCATAGCATCCAAATTCTTAAAGGAAAAGTTAGCAAATTATAGGAGGAAATACACAGTAAACCTATACTAGTAGGGGAGCTTAATTTACCCCTGTCAGAACTAGATAAATCTAATCGTAATATATTTTTAAAAAGGGGCAGCTAGATAGATAGAGCTCTGGCCTTGGAGTCAGGAGGACCTGAGTTCAAATCCAGCCTCAGACACTTGATATTTAACTAGCTGTGTGACCTTGGGCAAGTCACTTAACCTCAATTGCCTACCAAAAACAAACAACAAAAAAAGAAGTTAAGGAGATAAATAGAATTTTGGAAAAGTTAGATATAATTAACTCAGGAAAAAATTGAATGGAAATACAAAGGAGTATACATTTCTCAATGGGTCATGGCACTCTCACAAAAACTGACCATGTATGAGGGTATAAAAACCTCACAACCAAATGCAGAAGAGCAGAAACATTAAATGCACCCTTTGCAAACCTTAATGCAATAAAGGGCCTTGGAAGCATAGACTGAAAATTAATTGGAAACTAAATAATCTAATCTCAAGGAATTGAGTGGGTCAAAAAATAAATCACAGAAACAATCAATAATTTCATTACAGGTAATGATGAGACAATATTCCAAAATTTGTTGGATGCAGCCAAAGTAGTACTTAGGGGAAAATGCATATTTATAAATGCTTATGTCAACCAAAGAGAGAAAAAGGCAGATCAATGAATTGGGCATGCAACTAAAAAAAAAAACAACAACAGAAAAAGAATAAATTTTAAATCTCCAATTAAACACCAAAACAGAAATCCTGAAAATCAAAGGCAAGTGTATTAAATTTGTTTTTTTAAAAAATGAACAAGCACATAAAACCAGGAGCTGGTTTTATTTAAAAAAGGCAAAAACAAAAACAAGAAAATAAACCATTGTTTCTTTTTATATTTTTAAGTAAAGAAGAAAACCAAATTATACCAGTATAAAAAATGAAAAAGGTAAATGGACTACCAATGAAAACAAAATTGAAGTAATTATTAGCACCTATTTTGCCCAACTATATGTCAACAAAGCTTATAAGTGAAATGGATAAGTATGAAAGATAAACTGCTCAAATTAGCAGAAGAGGAAATAGAATATTTGAATAACCACCTCAAAGAAAAAGAAATTGAACAATGCATAAATGAGTACAGTAAAGAGCGGGGGAACTAGGATCAGATGGATTTACAAGTGATTTCTACCAAACATTTAAAGAAATATCTCATTGGGAAAATAATTTACCTGAACTCACCCATAAAATAGAAGTGAATGGGGCACAAGGGAGGGTGAAGATTTGGAATGTAGGTTTTTCAAAAATGATTGTTAAAAAAAATTTACATACAATTGGGAAATATTTAAAGAAAGAATTTTTTTTTAAAGAGAGTAAAGTACGAGAAGCTAAGAGGGTACTATCTATAAGAGAATGGCTGAACAAATTATAGTATATAGAAGTAATGGAATGTTATTGTCCTGTAAGAAATGCCAAAAGGGATGTTTGTTTGTTTTATAAACCTGGGTAGACTCATATCTAGTAATGCAAAAAAGACACAAATAGAACAGTTTTAAAAATACTACATGGAATCATTGCAGCCTTTTTTTTTTAAAGCAAGCAGTATTAAATGGCAGTTAATAGTTTCATTAAAAAAATCATATTTTTGGGCCCTGCTGTGTATGTGGAAATACTTTTTTTTTGGTGTTTAAGTTTAACATATAAAACTTAAATAAATGAACTGATGAATTCTGAAGTGAGCAGTGAGAACAATTTATATAACAACTTTTTAAAGAACACAGAAAAATTTAAGAAATCTGATCCAAATAATGACCAGCTATGATTATCAGAGGATCATTGATGAAACATCCTATCTTACTTCTTGACAGAGGGGGTGATGAACTGAAGATACAGAATGAAACATATTTTCAGACATGGTCAATGTGGATATCTGATAGAAGCTTTTTGCTTTCCTTTGTCTCAATAGGAACAGGATGGGAGTTGAAGGGTAGGGCTACCAGTAGGGTTAAAAAAAGAAGAGGTCACTGAAGCATTTTTTAAAACTTGCAAAAGGATTATCATTTAGAGATAGAGACCAAGCAGAACAACTCTGAAAATAGGATATTGAATCTTTGTATGCTTGGAGGGAAAAGCAATGCAATGTTGCAGATGCACCACTACATGTGCAAAGTGAAAGTAATGCCATTTGCATAACTGCTAAAGTCAATGTCTTGAAAACAAATTGAGATTAACAGATGTTTATGGAACTCATCGATTATTTAGTAATCATAAAGGGTTTTTTTCAACTGTCCTATAACTCCTTGAACATTATTTTATGTGGTCAATGCAGCTTATAAACATCCAAGATACAGTATGATATAATGTCTGTCAACTCTATTCTCAGTAATCTCTAGATTTTAAATACACTCAGCAATTTATTAACTAGAAGCCAACTCCATAGGTTGTATAACTTTTAATTTTAATACATATCTGTTTTTATATTCACCATAAAGCAATTTAATAAACTACAAAAGACAACAATTGGAGTAGTTTGTTTCCTGTTCAGATGTGTTATAACTACTTTGCATCTTCAAGAAAACAAAATAACACTTATTACTCTTCAATGGCAGGTCTCCAAACTAAAAATACAGGGAGCTTTTTTTTTTTTATTAAAGGAGAGGGCTTTGATGCAAGAAATAATATGATATTTCTAATGCCATCAAGGTGACAAAGGACAATATTGTAAAGAGAATTTTTTAGTGATTTCAGAGCTTTTCTAAAAACAGAATACTAATGATGCTAATAATAGATGGCATTTTTATAATATTCTTAAGTTTGTAAAACCCTTTATCTTATTTGACCTTCTAAGTACTAGAAGATCTACTAGGTACTATGAGTAGTATTATTATTTCCATTTTACAGATGAGGAAACCAGTTCAAGGAGGTTAAATAAGTGTTCCGTGGACACATGGCTAAATGTCAGAAGCAGGGTCACATCTATCCAGTGGCTATGATCCTCTGTCCCCAGTGACATAGTGAGAAACCACAGGCATCCTATTCCCCTTCCCTAACTCCAACGAAAGGAGCCTCAAAAATAGGTGGATAAGAGACCATAAGATATTAGAACTGAAACATGCTTCAGATCACTTAACCTAATCCCCTTATTCACAGAGAAGTAACTGCAGACCCAGAGGTCTGCCAATGGTCACATAGTCACTAACAAAACCAATCATGTATCAGTATAAAAGATATCCACTCTTACTTATATTTATGTAAGTATAAGGACTGGAAAGTTAACCAGAAGAAAGAAAAGGAAAGAAAAAAAAAACAGAGAGATGGGACATATTTATGCAAATAATATATACTTTGATAGAAATATATTTTGAGCAAAAACCAACATGAAAAATAAGAGTAAATCTTCTCCACCTCAATTTTAAAAGGAGAGAAAAAGCTCAGTACTGCTCATATTACTTTAAGCTGTATGGATGGCGTAATTAATGACCAGTTCTAACTCCAATGATATTTGCTTAGTTCTCAGAAAGGCTATGATGGTTCATTAAGTAAAAATCCTCATGGCAGAAACTGTTAAATGCCTACCGTAACTATTACACTAATACCAACATACCACTACATTTACAAAGCTCAAAGTGTATCTGCTTCTGTGATAGATGACCGCACACATCCAAACAACTGTACTGATGCATTCTGACTCTCACACAGAACCAAGAAAGCCAAAATTATAGCATCCTACATGGAGACCTGAAATGACTCTGCTCTCAGACGCCATTTACTCATCTACTCCAATACCTTCATTTTACAGTTGAGAAGACTAAAGATTCAGGGAGTCTCTGACTTGCCCCAGAATGGCTTACTTTTTAAAATATATAATGTTTTGATACTGTTTGCTTTTCATTAAGACGCAGTTTAAGAGAACACAGGAACTAAAAAAAAAAAATCAGTAAAATGCAATAACAGAAAGCTTACCAAGCTCTTCCTTCATAGAATGTGCCTTTGAACCCAAGCCTTTTATCAGATCAGAATAAAGGTACATGCTGAAGCATAATATTTTGTTGCACTATGCCAGTGAAGCTTTCTTTAAAATGTTATCTGCTCATCGAAAAGTGCTGAAGAAAAATTAAGAAACTTCTCTTTCCAGTTTTCAGTTTTCATTTAGAAGGCTAAACAAGCAGTAAAATGAAGTAGTAGTGTACTGGGTATAGGTATATATAGAAAACAGTTATAACTGGACTCATCTCTGACCCATTTCCTGAAGGAAATTCAGGTCTTCCCCACCCAGCCTTGAAAATAATACCCTACTTCTTCATGGATTCCGGATATAGAGGTTGCAAAGAAAACCAGAACTGGCTGAAAACAACCACAGATCTCTTCAGGCACTGAGTACAGGAATCAGGCAGTTCCAATCTGGGAAATATTATCACCACCCTCAAAAAAAGAAAAAAAGGATAAAGAAGGCATTAAAAACTTATTATAGCACGTTAGAAAAAAAAAAGGTCTTGACCACTTTAAAAAGATTCTTGGGCTTTTTGTCATAAGAATAAAGGCAGCAACCCCAACAATTTAGCTAAATTCCAAGAGAGTGTAATTATAACCAAAATACTTAAAATTCTTCAGTTCCACACTTTGTATTCTTCATAAGGCACAGTATAAAGCAACTTCCTAAAATTGTAGCAGGAGGGGGCAGCTAGGTGGCGCAGTGGATAGAGCACTGGCCCTGGAGTCAGGAGCACCTGAGTTCAAATATGGCCTCAGACACTTGACACTTATTAGCTATGTGACCCTGGGCAAGTCACTTAACCCCACTGCCTAGCAAAAAAACAAACGAAAAGAATTGTAGCAGGATACAATGATTATTAATGTAGAGTTTATCAGTGGTGTAGTGACTAGAGCACTCAACTTGAAATTCATCAGAACCCAATTCAAATCTGCCTCAGATATTTACTAGCTATGTGACCCTGGACAAGTCCCTAAACATCTCTCAGCCTCAGTGGCCACAATCTGTAAAATGGAGATAAATAACAGCACTACTTTTCCAGGGCTGGTGAGAGGATCAAATGATTTAATATATGTAAAAGCACTTTGCAAATCTTAAAATGATATATAAATGCTAGCTATTAACTATTTTCTATTCATTTGTGCAGCATTCTAGCAGCTATGCCAGGTAAAAAGTGCTATCATTATCTCCCTATTTTCTTATCACTGTACTAGGCTACAGGTCAAAGTCTCAGGCAAAAATAAGAAAAATCATAGATTCTTCCTTCCCTTCCTCTATCTCAGACCCAAGAGCTGACTCCCTACCAGGATTTGGTACCAAGGTAGAAGGAATGAATAAAGTAAATCAAATAACTTTTTTTTATCAAATAATGAAGTAAATATTTTTGTTAACTTAGTTACTAGAGTGACAGCTATGCCTACTTCCCTTCAAAGTCAATTCTCCCAAAGACAATTAATCAAGTAACAATAACAGCCAAATTTTTCACTAGTCCAGATGAAAAAGTAATAGTATTTTTATTAGTCTCCCCACCTCCATCCCAGATGCTACTTTATCAATTCAATGCTTTTTTCCTTTTGCTTTCAACTTTATTTACCTCTTTTTTGACTTCAAGAATTTCTATTTTTTTGTTTGTTTAGGTTTTATTATTTATTGTTCTTATTTTTTTAGTTGCATATTACATTCACTGATCTGTTCTTTCTCTCCTGTTTTGATAAATGTGTTTAGAGATACACATTTTTGATACATTGTCTCATTGAGTTTTGGGGGGGGTTTTGATAATTTTATCTATTGTTTCTTTAGCTCATTATTTGACCAACAGATTTTTTTTAGGATTAAATTATTTATTCTCCATTTATGTGTGAATGCTTTCTTCCAAGGCTTTTTTTGTTGTTTGTTGTCCAGTTATTCAGTTGTGTACTACTCTTTGTGATCCCATGGACCATAGCACACCTAGCCCTTCTATCTTCTACTATTTCAATGAGTCTTATTTTCTCATTACATAGCCAAAGTATCTAAGCTTCAGTATTTGATTTTCTGGTGAATAGTCTGAATTAATTTCTTTAAGTATTAAATGATGATCTCCTTGTTAACCAAGGGACTCTCAAAAATCTGCTCCAGTACCTCAATTCAAAAGTGTTGATTCTGTGGGACTCAGCTTTCCGTACAATTCAATTCTCAAAGCCATATATTGCTACTAGAAAAACTATAGCTTTGACTATACAGAATTCAGCAGGGTGATATCTCTGCTTTTTAGTATGCTGTCCAGATAGCCAGAGCTTTCCTTCTAAGAAGCAAGCATCTTTTAATTTCATGGCTGCAGTTGCTGCAGGCAGTGATCTCTGAGCCCAAGAATCTAAAATCTGACACTGCTTCCATTTCTTCCCTCTCTATTTACCCTTCCTGATTATAACTTTTATTGTGTGGTGGTCAGTAAATGGCATATTTTAATATTTCTGCTTTTCTCAATCTGCTTATGGGGTTTTATGCCTTAGTAGATGGCCAGTTTTCACAAAGGTGCATAGCTGAGAAATGTAAGTTGTCAAAGAAGTAAGAATAAAAGACTTTGAAGACTCGGGCCTATGATAAAGTAAGAAAACAAATAGGGAAATATGATTTAGAGAGACCACATGCACCCATACATACTTACTCCAAGAGAAGGAATGTACTTGAGATAAAAGATTCCATTATTTTACCAATCAATCTTCAGCTCAACAAAAATTCCTGACTGATTCCGTAGTGTATAAGACCCACCTGCACTCTTTCAGAGAACCCAGGGAGACAAGAACTTTGTATACATGTGCTGTTTTGATGTAAAAGGTAACTACCGTAAAAGATAAAATTATTGAAGAGACAAGTAAAGCCCACTATGATTATCCCATACCTCAATTATCACAATTCCTCAGCATGTCAGCAATTTTAAAAAAAATCCCATAAGTAGGGTGGAGGGGACAGAAAAAGGAAGGGAAGTCCAGTCTGTTGATATTCACTTCTCCCTCCCCCCCCATAGTAATCAGACCAAAAATATTTCTGGCTGTTAAATTAATATCAGACATCAAGAATGCAGCTGTATTCATATTTTCCTTTTGTATCAGCAGCAGTCCAAGAAGCACACGTGCAGCCATGAATTAGAAAAGCCAAAAGAATTTCTTCTCTATATAAAATCACATCACAAATTGCCACCATACCCGAGCTTCTGAATTTTAATCGTTGGCATCTTAAAAAATTAGACATAATAAGACAGTCTCATGGATGAAAATCAACTTATGTTAGATTTTTAAAAATCAATCATATTTGAAATAGCCATCATCTAGAAAGTTTGCCTAATGAGCTGAAGAGTATTTTTTTAAAAACTGCTAATGAGCAAGTCTCTTTCAGATATGAATAATTAATATAATTTTTGAAAACTTGGGTCTTCATTATTTCTCTGCCTTTCTTACTATTAGAGCAGCTACGTCACACAGGACAGAGTGCCAGGCCTGATGTCAGGAAGACTCATCTTCCTGAATTCAGACACTTACAAGCCATGTGACCCTCAGCAAGTCACTTACCCTTGTTTGCCTCAATTCTCCACATGTAAAATGAGCTGCAGAAGGAAATGGCAAACCACCCCAGTATTGCTGCCAAGAAAATCCCCAAATGGGGTCATGAAGTCAGACATGACTGAAATGACTTAACAACCTTAGTATTACCTTAATGCAAAAGCCAAGAAAGACAAAATAGAGATTTACTTTGCCCTGGGATGCAGCGTCCCTGATTTCTCAATTTTCTTTTCTTTTTTTTCTTTTTTGGAAACTTACTGGTTACTGCCAATTCCGAGAATTGGGTCAAGTTTCCCAGGTTGCTAAACCTGACTTATTGGTTGGCTGGTTTGTTTAAGTAAAGGTCACTGGCCTTGGAATCAGGATACCTGGATCTGACATAGCTCCAAAACTTACTAGCTGCTTGACCAGGGGCAAGTCATTTAACATGTCTAAGCCTCACGTCTCTCATCTTTGGAGTTAGGGCTAAGGTTAATAAAAATTCTACCAAAAGTATGAACACCCTCTCCTAAATTCTAGCTATCTCCCAGATACATAAACAATCTGGAACCAGGAGTTTTAGGAAACAGTTTGAGCTTGCTTAATTCCCCATGGAATTTTTGCCCTTTGAGAGGGCAAAAACAAGGAAACAACAATTTCCATAGGATGGTTAACATTGTCCTGTGGGACTGACAATTACTAGCAGAGGAAGAAACTTTTGAGACATGGGGGTTCTTGATGAAAGAGTAAAGAGTTTGGGAAGGAGGTGAAACCATCCAAAAATGTTCAGGTCTGACCACAGGCTAGCTGCTGGCATTTGGGAAGCAAAACCAGTAGCATGTAAGGGACTGCATGCATTTACACAGCACTTGATCAGTGGCACAATTTTTTTTAAATTTTTTATTTGAGGCATGGAACTCAGGAAGCAGAGTTTATTGAAGCCTAGGAGGCTCAGCCAACTTGTCTTTGGCAGGGACCTCTGACACTTCTGAGCCCTTCACAGAGCAGTTTGCCAAACTCAGCAGCTAGCCCTATGGCAAGGAACAGTGACACTATTGTTTCTTGCATACCTCTCTCCAACCTCAATTGCAACACTATTCTGCCCCAGAAGCCTTCCTATATGTACTCTAGACAAAGCTCTGGGGCTCTGGGCATCTGAGGAGATGGAGAAGGAAAGATAGACAGGAGAAAGGCTTGAAAACATTAGTTTCATAAAAGATTTTTAGAGTCAGGAAAATAAACAGGTCTAAAGTTGATATTGCCTTAGTTGTCCCCTCCTTTTTTATAAAAATAAAATCCCATCCTTTCCCAATTCTTTGCTAGCCTCTCTCTTTCATATAATTTGAGAATTGATGCCTCTATATTCTCACAATTTTGATGCCCCCAGTTGGTTTAATTTGGCTGTTCCACCAATATTTTTTTTTCAGAGCTAACCAAATTTTGTCGGGGGTGGTGGTGCTTAATGTTATAATTTTCAACAACAGCTGACAATTAGGCAGTATTTTAAGGTTTACAAAGGGTTTTACATAAATTATCTCATTTGATTCTTCTATCAACCCTGCAAGGTAGGTAGAACAGGTTGCATTGTGCTTTTTTTTTTTTTAAAGAAATGAGGACATTGAAGCTTAGAGAGATTAAGTGATCTGGCTATACTAAGTTTTAGAGTTAGGATTCATAGTCATGGAGTCAAGTCTTTCCTGACTCTAAATACGATACCCTTTCCACTGTGCAATACCATTACTCATATATTTAAAATGTAGTAGAAGGACCAAATGAATTTAGCAAAAGTTGACAGGAGTGGTATAATATATGAAAGATGACTCAGGACAGTACAGTATATTAAAGAATTCAAGAACAGAAGGACAGTAGCTGTTCAACTATGTTAAATGCTGCAAACAACAATCAGGATGAATACTGAGGAAAAGTCATCAAAAGTCCCTTAGGAGGTTATTGGAAAGAACAAGTTGGCTCACCTCTTTCTTATCCTTGCCTTGATGGAGACAGTGAGAAGTAAAATGTTGAAAAGATAGGCATGGAAAGATCAAAGTCTGAATAATCTACACACAAGCTAAAACTGTAAAATCAAAAAAGCAGATTGGTGAAGGAGAAATGTCCTTGTGGTTCTACTTTCAGCACTGGTACTACCTGTATATAAACATGTCTAACACTTGTGTGACTTGTTTCTGTCATGGAACTCCAAAATGAAGGGCATGTGTGAGGTGTTTCAACTCACAATGAGTACCTCACAACTCTCATACAGAGAGTGTGAACATCTACTTATTGTTTGAGCTGTTTCATTCACCCCAACAATTGCCTTCACCGTGGTAGGTCTAGGCTTCCAAAGAAGGACCTTTACTACACATGTACACTCATGCTCTCTTATGGTTCCCAGGGTTAACTAGAAAAGAGAAAGGATAACAAATCCACCTATTAATGACTTCTACCAGTGTGTTTCCACTTACTCAAACTCAACCACTTCCAAAGATTTAAATCTTAAACACAAACATTTACTTTATATAGTAAAATAAATACTAACATAATATCTACTGATATACTAAAGCAAAATGCAAGAATTATAAGTATATGACAATCCATGCATAAACATGGGTCACATGCTCCCAGCAACGCACTCAGTATCTGTGGGAAAGAGAACATATATATATATACCTGAGAGAGGAAAGTGCATATGCTTGTGGTAACTCAACTCTGAACTTCAAGTCTTGATGTCATTTGTCTACCACATAAAGCTACTCCTCTGCTAATATTTGGTTCCTCACTGCTTTTTAGCTGGGCAAATCTCCTTCTCTTCTACTTATCAAACTATAAATGGTATTGAGGAAGTGTTGCATTATTAATTTGGTTAGCAATACCTTTAAGCCAGATAACTGCAAGGCTCATTGGGCTCATAGGGCTGGCTCTCTAGCGTAGCCAGCTATTTACTGATCAAGATTCTCTATCATTCAATCAGCTTAAATCAAACAGATCAAAACAACTGAAAAGTCTGTTTTGCCCCTATTCATAGTTTATCTAAAAATTGTTTCTTTACACAGAGATTTTAGTAATTTTTTAAAATTAAACTAAAGATCTTTTCTTATTCTTTCTAAGCACTAGTCTTCATGTTTGGAAGAGGCAATACTTTACATCCTTTACAAGTTGACTTAATTTTTTTTCTTTACATAAAACTCTTTTTCTGTCCCTTTCAGGACCAAATTGCAGCAGAAGAAAGGGTAGTACCTTAAGGGGCTTAAATACAACATTGTAACCAACTTAGGATTGACCATATCTACCAATAAGCATAGAGGATTAATCTCATGGACACTGGATAACTGGGGATAAAATGAGTAATGCCACCCTTACTCCAGTTAGATGGGAAGTCAGAACCAATTTCAATACATGGAATCATAACCCAAATAGTAAAAATCCTAAAAGAAAACTTCACTAAAGCTCCTGGATTCTACAAAGTTTTACCTTTTCCCAAAACTGAAATTTTTTTCTGATCACAATAAAAACTCAATTGATACTAGCTTAGACACCACTATTAGCAAAGCCATCTAATTTCTTTGAGCTGCTTCTTTTTTGTAAAATTATCAAGTGGTTAGATGAGATGACATCTAAGATTTCCCCCAATTCTAAGGTACTATAACTCTAGGTTTAAAGAACAAGAAGATGGAGAATACATATTCCATGTTTGAATTTTTGCAGCAACCTGGTATCATTCACAAAGCTCAGGGAAAAAAAATCTCTTGCTGTTGAAACACAGACTTTAATCAAGAATTTATGAAACATATTTCCTAGGAAATGAATGGAAATATTTGCTAAGATGAAGTCTGGGGATCTCAGCTCTTTCAAAAACTCAATATCTGAGACCAAGGCATTTATCCAATACTGGAAGGAACATATGGCTTTGTTATTTGGCAGAGTTCCAAGCACGTGTAATGCTATACCATCCACTTCCTATATCCCAGAGATTGGAAGTCTTGAGGTTAGTTAAAGGTTAAACTCCATGTATAGATGGAACTCTCCTTAAAATGATGTTAAAATGACAGAACCAAAAGTAAATTCTGGACATTTTGCTTAAAAAAAAATGTCTCAAACCACAACATCCTCCTTAAAGAGCAAGTTGCAGAAAGGATTTATACCTTTGCTTGTTAGTATAAGAGGTTAAAATGTTATCCTGAATATTTCAATGACACAATCCAAACTTCATTTTCAGCATTAACATACTATAATAGCTTAAGTAATTCAATATTACATATCACATTTAGCTATTTATTTAATTAAATTGTAAACTTCCAAAATATACGACAGACTAGGATAAGCTCAGACAGTATGGTACCCCAGCATATGAATGATGGACCCAAAAATACCATCGATTAGGTCAAGTCAGAAGATCAAACTTATAGAACTAGAAGGGACCATAAGCTTTGAAAAAAGTATCACCTATTTTTTTTAATATGAAATGAGTGGGATTGGCCAACTCTTTAAGGTATTCAAAATAAATGCTTCCTGCTGCCAATTCACAGGGAGACTTGTTGAGCCAACTTCCAGAATTTCCAGAAATTCATGAGTACAGTTCAGAGTACACAAGTAGGTGACTTGTTTCCTACTGGCCTATCCAGTGGTGACAAAAGGCTTTTTAATTGGCTCCTGAGTCAAAGTTGTTTATGTATACCAAAGGTTTAGGAGAACAATCGCTAACTTTCACTTTCCTGTAAGAAAAGAAAGGAATTTTGGGGGCTTTCAAGGAAAAGACTAGGTAGTAGCAGGGACAGCCTCTCATGGCTACTTTATATCCCTATGTAGCAGCCATGTAGCCAGAACACATCACACTTATTTCTTTTGTCTCATTGTATTTATTCTTTCCTGATCCAAGGTGACCGAATCAGACATGGAACAGACCAGGTTAAGATCCTGTGACCCTGTGAGATTCAAAAGCCATCAAAGATCCTTTGGACAACTGGAGACAGTAGTAGTAACAGCTAAGTCTAGTGAGGAACCACACATAAAAATCACCCTACATCACCAACCCAATAATGAATTGACTCAGCAGCTAAGATAGTGTCCTGCAAGCAAAGAAGTGACTTGTTCATTGGCTGTTTCACATTCAAAAGTGAATGTGACAAGACTCCACAAAGGGAAGAAAAATACACTGTCAAGTATATACTGGAGAGAGTGAAACCTGGGTTGGGGGAATGCTGTTATACCTTGGTCTACAGCAGTCTAGCTTTTTGCAAAGTGCTTTAAATATATTAGTTCATTTGATCCTCAAAATCATGTACTAGAGATATACATACCTGAGGAAATGACACCATTCTAGAGATTCTTTCTAACAAATTATGAAACAAAGTGAGAAAGGAAGAAGTACTGGCTTAATTTGAAAAGAGTAATCATCTTCTTAAAAGCAGTATTCATAAGCCACCTTAGCCAAACTTAGAAAATACTTTTCTAGCAGAAAAATCTTACTCAATACATTATTTGTTTGTCTTTTCTAATTAAAAATTAGATTTAGATCAAGAGGTCATTTTGACCTAAATGACAGAAAGAAGAAAAAAGAGATTAACTATAAATTATATTACTCTAAACATAGGAATAATAACAATTCTTGACTACTGAAAGTCATATACCTAGTTGCTTTCTCCTTCAAAACAAATGATGTTCATTGTTTAAGAAACAGCAAATAGGTTTTTTTCTCAACAGGAAGGAAAACCCTGCTAAGCATCCTTTTTTATTCAAAAAGAAATCCTTTTATTCATAGAACTCCTTATAGCTTTTGAAAGCTATTTGCTAGAGATCAGAGCCAACACATCAGTCATTTAAAATGAGGTAATAAATACAATTCCTTCAGCTGCCTGCCTGTTGACTTGTACTAGGGATGATCCACACCTGATACTAGAGACCTGGAAAAAAAAATTCCAGTTGATCTACATCTTCTCCATATGAAAAATGAAAACTTTATATATTGTCTAGCTGGTCGTTTAAGGAAAAAAAAGTCCAATTCTAAACTTGGAAGGGAGGTGGGGAGGTGAATGACCTCTCTTTTCTCTTTAGGCCAATTTAGCAATCTCCACTCCCTGTTTGACTATCAAATTGCTTATCACAAACCATTAAAAGCTTAATATACAAACACTACATGATCAGTAACATCATTCTGTGTATTTTAGCTTTCATTTCCCCAAATACAGAAAGAGAAAAAACAAAGGGTTAGAGAGAAATAAGTCTTGCCTTCTGCTCCATAAGGAATGTGCTAAGAAAAAACCTGAAGTACAAAATGGAGATTAACATACTCAGAGCATACTGTACCTCTTTCTTAAGGAAAGTGAATTCTGAGGTATAAAGTTGCCACTCAAGTACACCCAGAAGCCAACCAAGGGTGCAGGAGGTCCTGACTAGTCTCAAAATGTCACAGAAAGTTAAATGGGAAAATAGTGAGAACCAAACCCCACATAGTAACGTAGGCTCAAATTTATTTCAAAAAGGGCAACAAGAGGAGGAACCTACTGACCAAGCAGCAGCTAAATGGCGGGCCCACATATTCTAAGAAAACTGTACTATTATTCTATGTAGACAAATTAGATCCCCAAACTTTCTATTAAAGAAAGGATAAGCTTAGACATTCGTTTTATGAGTTTGGTGGAAAATGGCACTTTAAAATGAAAACTGGCACACTTTAAAATGGCAAAATCTGTTCTATCATATAATTATTTTTAACTTGAAATTTAAAAATAGATGCATTGTTTAAAAGGTGGAGGGGGCAAATCATTTTCTTTTTGTGTATATGTGCCAATTTCTGAAATATGCTGAATCCTTTTAAAAGGCCATTCTAGTCTACAATCTATATAAGTCTACAATGGTCAAGGGAAAACAAGAACTCAAGCACCATAGTCCTCATGCTTAACCACCTCTCTGAAAAATTAGCCTCCCAGAGCTCCCAATCTTGAAGACAACTGCCTGAAAAATTAACATCAATTCAGAAGCCCGTATTACATGCTCTAATATGTAATCTACACATGTTTTAGTATTAAAGTAAGAAAAATATTCTGTGCTGTATGTATACTATAGATATAATACAGATTTATATTTATATACATACATAAGCATGTATATATTGTATGTATATAATGTGTACATTAATATGAAGATAATTTATATTCAAATACATATATATAAACATTGTATACATATATGTTATCCTTTATGTTGTATCTCCATTAGTTGAAAAGCTATTCATCCTAATGTACCACTCATCCATATTGACTAACCAATAAAATATAAACATCCAGTTCTAAAATTCAAAGCTCTTGACTTTCCTGGCTTCGTTCTATTTTTCTTTCCTTATCTCACATTATCCCTTTTCTTGAACCTCTACCAGCACTTCCTGAGAACTGAGCACCAGCTCTCCCCCTCTCCCTCTCTGGCTGAGAATGTTCTCCCTTTCTAACTTTATCATTTGGAATGCTGGTTTCATTCAAGATTCAGATTAAATGCCACTTTCTACATGAAGCATTTCCTGATCCCCCACCTCCCTTCCAGCTGCTAATACACCCTCCACCAAAACTACTTTGTATATACTATTTTGTATATCCTATGTGCATAATTATACACACAAACATGACTCCCTCCCCCAAATGTAAATTCTTTGAGGGAAAACCCACTTTCTTTTGTCTTCGTGTCCCTAGTACTTAGTAAGCACATAATAAATGCTTGTTTGCTATAGAATAATAGAATCTTCAAAGTGGAAGCGAAGTTGGAAGTCTTCCAGGCAAAATCCTTAATTCATTAATTCTCTAACCCATGATACATTGTCATCCAGCCTAGGCTCTAACAACTCAAGGGATGGGAAACTCACTATGTCTTAGAAGGCAGTCCACTCCAATTTTGAACAGCTATGATAATCATTTTTATTGATGATTTTTGTTTCTACACCACCCAACAATCCCATCCCAAGTATAATCTTCCTAAATCCATCTGATAATAATTGTGACTGAGAGTACACGCTGCTTTCTACTCATTTAGAATTAACAGAAAGAAATCCTGGCATTTCATAGATAGAAGGGAGCTCACCAAGCTTCTAACCTAACTCATACCTGAGGGGAAAAAATCTCCCATTATAATATGACAAACTCAAGGAATTAAGTAGTCCAATTCTATACTGTATTCTTCACTTAAGTCCCTTGTCCCCTTAAACTATCACTGATCCCACCACTTTATGCCTTACATCCTCCTCACAGTCTGTTAAACAAAGCTTAAGAAAACAACAAAATTGTATTTTCTGAGTCCACTACAAATTTATGTTAAATAATCTCAACTCAGTTCTCACTGCAGAAATGCAATCCTTTTACAACTCTCTAACAGATTCATTATCCCACTCACTACAGTAGCTTTTCCAAAATGTTTCATCCTCCCTCACACTTTTATGGTTCCCACTCTCTTAGGTTAGCATCATGCCTTATATTTCACTGGAAAAACTGAGACCATTTGCCAAGAGCTCCCTCTTCACCTCTCTCATCTCACATAACTCAGATGCCTTCTGATACTATCTCCTTCATCCCTATCTCACACGAAGAAGTGTTTCTTCTTGCCAAGGAAAATTCCTCTAAATGTAGAAGTGATCCCTTTCCTTTCTATCCTCGCCAGCAAAATTGCCCTCTCTCTCATTCCCATTCTTTCGCCAATCTTCCACCTCTCCCTGTCTACTGGCTGCTTCACTACTACCATATCTATGTCTCTTCAATTCTCAAAACACAAAAACGCTCACTTGATCCACCCATTCATTCCCACTCCCTATCATCCTATATCTATCTTACTTTTCATGGCTAAATTTCTTCAGAAGGCCTCCTATAATCAGCGCCATCACTTCCTTTCTTCTCATTCCCTTTTTACTCCTCTACAGTCTGGCTTCCAAGTTCATAATTCAACAGAAATTGTACTCTCCAAAGTTACTCATGATTTCTTAATCGACAAATGGCCTTTTCTTAAACCTCATCCTTCTTGACCCCTTGTAGCTTTTGACACTTCTTGATACTCTCTTCTCTCTAGACTCCTGGGAGACTCCTGGTTGTTTTCCTATCTGTCTGGTTGATTCTTAGTGCCCTTTGCTAGATCTTTACCCAGGTCATGTCTGATAAGCATAGGTGTACTCCAAGGCTCTGTCTTTCACCGCCTTCTCTTCTTACTTTGTACTGCTTCATTTGATGATTTTATCAACCACTAGAGAGTCAATTCTTTATACAGAGGATTCTCAGGTCTATTTATCCAGCCCTAACCTCTCTAATGACCTCCAGTTTCACATCTATGGCTGCCTATTAGACATACCAAACTTTATGCCCTATAGAAACTTCAAACTTAACATGTCTAAAATGAAACTCATTATCTAGCCCCACAAATCTTCCCCTCTTCCTAACTTCCCTATTACTATCAAGAGTATCATCCACCTCCCAGACACGGCTTGCAATCTTGGTGGCATCCTCAACTCCTCACCCTCTCCTAACTCACCCCACCTCCATTTCCAATCCATTGCCAAGTCCTGTCAATTTTACCTTTGCATCTCTTCATATGCCCTCTTCTCTCCTCTGGAATTGACACCATTCTGGTGGAGGCCCTCATGCCTGAACTATTGGAAAAGTGTTTTGGTTGGTCTTACTGCCTCAAGCCACTCCCCACTCCAGTCCATCCTCCACTCAGCAGTGAAATTAATCTGCCTAAGGCACAGATCTAACCATGTTACCCATCTCCCAATCCCATTTGATAAACTCCTGTGGGCTTCCTATTACCTCCAAGATTAGATATAAAGTTCTCTTTTTGGTTTTTAAAGTTTTTCATAACCTGCCTTCCTCGTGCTTTTTCAACCTTCTTATATCTTACTTCCCTCCACATACTCTACAATTCCATGACACTGGCCTCCTTGCTGTTCCTCACAGGATACTTTATATCTCAATTTCTGCATTTTCATGTTCTGCCTCCATGCCTAAAATGTTCCCCTTTTTCACTTCTACATCCTGGTTTCCCAGCCTTCCTTATGGTCTTAATTAAAGTCCCACCTTCTACAAGAAGTCCTTCCCACCCCTCCTTTTTTGCTTTTCTTTGTATTACCACACTTAGCACAGTACCTGGCACAGACCAAGCATTTAATAAAGGGGTTTTTTTTAATATGACTTGCTTGAAGACCACCAAGGAGAGAGAATGCATCCCCTCTCCAGGCAGAAGTCATTCTACATTTGAACAGCAATAATTATCAGGAAGTTTTTCATAACATCAATCCTGAATTTGCCTCTTTGCAACCTATTGCTTATAGTTCTACCCTAGACCAAAACAGTACAAATTCAACCCTTCTTCCACATGATAGCCTTTCAAGTACTTGAAGACCACTAACATGGATCTTCTACTCTTTTTCTCCTCCAGTCCAAACCTTTCCATTCCCTTCCACCAATTCTTATATGGCACAGACCCTTCCGTACTGAAGTTGGACTCCTCTTGGTTCTCTCCAATTTACCAAAGCCCTTACTATGTGGTATCCAGAAATGAACATCATACTCCACGTGAAATGCATCCAAGACAGTCTTAACTAGGGCTATGACTATCACCTCCATATTCCATATTATTTTTTGCCTAGGGCTGTGATTTCATTAGTGTAAAGAGTTCCCTTTAAGAAGAACTCCATCTACCAATGCAGATGTATAACCTTTCTGCATTTTACTGCTTAGGGTCATTAAGAAGCTTTAGTCAAAGCTTTTCAAAAGGTGTGCAGCGGCCTATAAATCAAATGGGCAATTTTCACATGGGCAATTCTCCAAATATCCTGTAGCATATAATGATTCTGTGCAGAAAAGAATATGGTGCTGTGTGCAAAGAGTTTCAGAACCACTAAATTGAGTGATTTGACCACGGTCACATAACCACTATGGGTCAGTGATATGGGACATTCATATCTCCAAACTCACATTAAACTTGTACACTAAACCCTCCATATCTTTTTCAGAAAAACTGATGTTAACTATTGCTCCTCCATCTTGTACTTGTGAAATTCTTTAGACCCAATTCTTTAGACTTTACATTTATCCCTACTGAACTTCATCTTATAAGATTTAGCCCAACTTTCCAGCCTGCCAAGACCTTTTTGGATCCTGTCATTCAGTGGGTTAGTGATCTCTCCTGGTTTTAAGCCATCTGCAAATTTATGTGCTTTAGCTGGAATAATTTTGTGCTAATAGTGCTGTCTTCAAAGTGAATTTTGTTGCCTTTAAGTGTTGTCCTTATTCACATTGCTGAAATGATGTACAATTTTGTATCTTTCTTCATTCTGTATTCTGTCATATCAGTCTTCCCATATTTCCCTGAAATCTTCAAATTCATTATTCTTTACAGTATAATAATATTCCATTATATTAATATATTATAATTTATTCAGGTATTCCCAAATCAATGGGCATCATTTTTTTGTTTCCATCTTTTTGTTACTATGATGAATAAAATTTTTGTACAGTATTTAGTCTTTTCTTGCTATTAGCCTCTTTATATTACAAAGTATTAATATCCCTCTTTAAAGGATATGAACAGCTTAGTAGCTTTTTTTAAAGAGCTGGATATTATAAGGAAACTCTTCCTCATGCTAAGGCAAAAATCTACCCCCCACTAACTTCCACCCTTTAATCTTTCTTTTCTTAGAAGCAGAAAAGAGCAGGTCTAATGCCTCTTTCAAACAATACACCTCTCAAATATCTGAGGCCAACTCTCATTTCTCCCCAAAGTCTTCTAGCATCCTATCTAATCCTATCTAACCACCCCTAGTGTCTTCAACCAATATTCCTAAAGTATGATTTAAACTTCCTTCATTTGGATAACTTTCATCTGGACATTGCAGCTTATGAGCGTTCCTAAAATGCTGCACCCAGAAAAGAATGAAATCCAGAAAAAAAGTAGAGTGACACCGTTACCACTTGTTTTAGGTATTATTTTCTATTTTTTTTTGCTTTTTGGTGAGGCAATCAGGGTTAAGTGATTTGCCCAAGGTCACACAGCTAGTCAAGTGTCTGAGGTCACATTTGAACTCAGGACCTCCTGACTCCAAGGCCAGAGTTCTATGCATTGTGCCACCTATACTATTTTTTATTACTACAGCAAAAGAGCACATCAGCATTTGGAGCTTCCTTATCATAGTTAAATCTACCACATTTCTTAGTCATAAGAAATGTGTCTCAGGAGACTAAAGCAGTTAGATAGATGAAAGGAAGGATTTTAAGCAGTGGAATGCTGGGAAATATTTAGCTTGATGGGTTCTCCAAAACAAACAAAAAAAAAGTACATATAAACTTTTACATTTAATCTGTATTAGTAACATTTTTTCCCATCACCTTAAGTCTTAAGCAATGAACAAAACAGTTAAGTCAAGCCCTGAGTTGTAGAGTTTGCTGATTTCCAAGGTATAAACATTCACACTGAAAATTTAACAACTGGCTCTCACAAGCCTGCATGAGTTGGCTCTAGGACACCCCTGATTTTAAGTCATCTTCTCAAGGACTCTTTAATCTCTGCATTCACTAGCAGCTTCTATACACAAAGAAAGTTTAAATAGATGCTATTAAATAGTATCAGGAATTCAAAATCCTATTCAAAAATTTGCTTTAAGTACATTATTAAGTTTTGAGATAAAGCAAATGGACAATTTTATCAACCCTTTCTCCCACCTGATGAAGAAAGGGAGGTTAAATGATTTGCTCAAGGTCTTGTTCAGTCATATCCAACTCTCTGTGACTCTGTTTGGGTTTTCTTGGCAAAGACAGTGGAATGGTTTGCCATTTCCTTCTCCAGTTCATTTTACAGGTAAGGAACTGGGACAAACAGGGTTAAGTGACTTACCTAGGGTCATAGCTCTAAGTGTCTGAGGCCAGATTTTAATTCAGGAAGATGAGTCTTCTTTACTCCAGGCTTGGCACTCTATACACAGAGCTACCTAACTGCCCCATTTTCTCAAGGTCACATAGCTCCTAAGTGGCAGGGTCAGGACTCATGCACACTTGTGACTTTCATTCCAGTATACTAGGAATTCCAGTATACTCTTTCCAATATACTAGGCTATTATTATTCTTTATAAAAACAATAGCTAAGGAAAATAAGAATAGTATATTGAGAGAGAGAGAGAGAGAGAGAGAGAGAGAGAGAGAGAGAGAGAGAGAGAGAGAGAGAGAGACAGAAAGAGAGAGAGCAAGCCCACAGTTGGGATTGGTAACAGCACTGTGTGGAAGGTAGTGCTTGAATTCTGTCTTGAAGAAAGCTAGGGATTCTTAAGTAGAGCTAAGGAGGAAGTGCATTTTAGGCATGGAGATGGCCAGGGCAAAGGGTTGGGGATGGAGAGTATAGGAAGGATATGATGAGGCTAGAAAGATGTGTTGTAGTTGCACCGTGAGGCACTTCAAAAAGCCTGACAAAGGATTTTATATTTTATCCTAGAGGAAGTGAGAAATCACTGGAAGTTTATTGAACAGGGAAATGATCAAGTCAAAACTGCACTAAGGAAAGTCACCTTGTCACCTGTGTGCAAGATGGACTAGAGTAGAGAATGACATTTATTTTCCATTTATGCTGTATATGATTATATATGTACATGTTTTCTTTGATAGAATGTAAGTTCCTTGAGAGTAAGAGTTATTCCTCCCACCCCTTTTATTTGGCTTTGTATCCCCAGCAATTAGGGCATAACAGATGCTTTATAAATGTTTATTTTTTTAATTTTAATTTAGTTCCACCTTCTCTCCTTCACTCCAATGCCCAACCTTGTCCAAAATACAAAAGTACTCAATCTACACTCTCAGTCCATTACCTCTCTATGAGGAGGTAGGTAAAGTTTGTCTTTACAATACTGTTACTATATAAATTGTTCTGCTCATTTCACTCTGCATCAATTCATATGTTTCTTCCCAAGTTTGTCTGAAACTATCCTCTTCATCATTTCATAAAGTACAATAGTGTTCCATCACATTTACATACCATAACTTGTTCAGTTACCAACACCCAATTCTTGCCACTATGTGGCCAATTCTTTGCCACCACAAAAAGAGCTGCTGCAAATATTTTTGTACATATGGGTTATTTCTTTCTTTGATCTCTCTGAGGTACAGATCCAGCAGTCATGAGACTGGATCAGAGATTATACTGAGTTTAATAGCTTTGTGGGCATTGTTCTAAATTGCTTTCTGAAATCACTAGACCAGTTCACAGTTCCACCCATTAAATTAATTCATATTACTCTAATAATTAGTAATTTGGAACATTTTTCCATATGACTATTGATAGTTTGGATTTCTTCTTCTGAAAACTGTTCATATCCTTTAACCATTTATTAATTGGGGAATGGCTCTTATTCTTTTAAATTTGAAATGAGACCTATATCAGCAAAAAAAAAATTGTCATAAAGACTTTCCCCCCATTTTCCTCCTTATCTTCCAAGTTTAGCTGTATTGGTTGTTTGTTTAATAAATGCTTGTTGATTAATCTTCTACAAATCCTCCTTAGTAAATCTACACAATGTGATAAAAGCTGTAGGCTGTTTTTTTTTTTTACATTTCATGACCACAAGACCAATCTCCTTTTCAAGTAACATGTGCCCTTGATGATTGATATAATAATAGTTAATATATATACATATATAACACTTTTTAAGATTTGCAAAGCAATTTATATTAATATGTTATTTTATTTGATTTTTTTTTTTACATTTGATGTCTTTTTATGCCACTTGGAAAAATGTTCCCAAATTTACGTGAACAAATACGGAAAGCAGCCTTGTTCTAATTGGGTAGCCAAAAGATTAGTTATAAACCTGTTTTGGTCACCTAAGAGTTCTATAGAATGACTGCACTGCTAAACAATTTAAGTGCAACAGGTTTGTTGGACATACTACCCAGAACGTAGCTCCTTCTCTGTCACCTTCTGAGGCTACTATTCTACCTTTGCTGTCTAATTGTGAACATTGCTCGAGGCCCAGTTCTTTACTTTCATCTTTATACTTTCACGGCTTCAATTACCATCTCCTTACAGATGACATCCAAGTAACCAGAATGTTCCATTAAGTACATTCCAGATGCCAGGTAAAATCGAAGAAGGCTCCCAGCAAAACTGGATGGACCTTCTAGGTCAAACTTTTGAGAGTACCAAACAACAGACATAATAGGGTCGCTTCAAGAGTCAATGATTCCTTTCAATATCTCTCTTTTCTGTCCCAAGTTCATCCTCCCGTTTGTTCCAACCTCTGAATCCATACTCTCAAAATCTCTCTGAAACTAAGACAGCTTCTCCTTTTCTTTTCTTTTTTTTTCCTTTTCCTTTTTTTAGCTTCTCCTTTTCACACACATTGCTCAGGGTATGACCCAGTCTTTCACATAAAGGCTTTAACAGATTCAAACAAACAAATCTGAGCTCTTAGGAATCCCTTTGGACTATGATGCTACAGTAAAGGTACATGTTTTGAAACAGAGAATAGCTCTGAAAAAAAAAAGCAAGTAGAGTGCTACCATTATTTTATTTCATCTTCAAGTTTTCTGTCTTTTCTACTTTGCCTCCATTATTATATTCAGAGATCACTGGCAATACATTTGCCATCGTTAAGAAATTCCTAAATAATTAATAGGCAGCAGACCAGCTAAAACAGTTTAGAATGAGACAACAGATACTAGCCATTTACTTGACCTGGTGGATTATTTTAAAGGGCTTCTTTTGGCATATAGATTCTGCTTTTAAACCCTCCACATATTTTCCTTTCAAGACCAAACACTTACCTCTAGAAGATGTTTACGAATGTTTTCCCCCACATTTCAGAAGCACACATATACCAATAATCTTTTACTCTTTGAATCCTTTTCCTCTTTCTTTAATAGGGATTTGGTTGGAAAACTATCATCTAGGGAAGAGATTCTCAAACTTTTTGGTCTCTGGAACCCTTTACACTTTAAAAACTTGAGGACCCCAAAAAGCTTTTGTTTAAATGGGTTATATCCATTGACATTTACTGTATTGTAAATTACTGTAAATAATGTATGCTAACTTTTGAAATATTTATTAATTTAAAATAACAAAAATCTATTACACATTAGCATCAAAAACATTTTTCATGAAAAATAGCTTCCAAAACAAAAAAACCTTAGTGATAAGAATGACAATGTTTAATATATTTGCAAATCTCTTTAATCTCTGGCTCAGTAAAAGACTGATGGATTCTTGTCTCTCCTTTTGCATCCAATCTGTTGTTACATGTTTTTTGGTCGAAGAATAGGAAGAACATCTGGCTTCACACAGATATGTTGCAGGAGAATGGAAAAGTATTTTAGTAAGCCTTTTCTGATAATAATGGATACTCTTTTATACTATATCAAAACTCAACAAGTGGTAATTTCTTAAAGGTTAGTTGGAATGTAGAATCAAAATTACATAAATGAATGTCTCATACTCTGTTACATTAAAATCCATTGGTCTCCCTTAAGTTTTGAATGTATTTTTTACCCTTTGTGATTTTGTAACATTAAGCATTGGCCATTTGGAAAGATGACGTACTTTATTATTTAATATTTTTTTAAAAACACATTCATTAGTATCCCACTGATCTGTGACTTTTTTCCACTGATTGTTCTAATAAAAAAAATTTCAGTATTGGGAATCTGTCAAGCCATGATGGTTAATACAAGTTTTCCAAAAATTTAATTTCCACTTCAAAGCTCTATCACTGGCAACAAATACTGCCAGTTATTTTCCTTGAAGTGACTGGTTCACTGGTTCATTTTCAAGAAAATATGTGCCAAATACCCAAGTCTGAATAATCTTAGTTTGCCAGTCCCTCTTTCAAGTAAAAACAGTGTTCCATGAAAAGCTCACAACTCAAATCCCCAAGTGCCTTTCCTTTGGTATGCAGCAGGACAGCTTTATGCTCACTTCCCATTTCATCACACAGAAAGATGTACTGAAGAGTGGGGATTTAATAAAGTTAATAATTTTGATTGATTCATCAAGGACATTCTGAAGTGAAACTGGCTTTTTTTCTTTTTTATTGTGAGTGTATGGTGATAGAGAACACAATGGCTACCAGTATAATCTGGTGCCACTGCATCATTGCCTAAGACACTTAACAATTTTATTCATGACTGCTTTTGAATCATCAGCAGACATGTATATCAACACTGTTGTCCCAGGATAGATCACAAAATTCAAAAAAGTTATTCAACACTTTGAAAACTGTAGCACCATTTGTGTTTGCTGCCAAGCATTCCCATAAAGAGATCTTCTATGATAATTAATTGTTCCTGATACTGGACTAATAAAAGGAAAACAGCCAAGTCTAACTACATCCATAAATTTGTCCATTTCTAAGGCAGAAGGACAATTCTTCATCAGTGAAGCCAAATTTTTAATTCACAGGTCATGAAGTCTCTTGAAAAATTTACTGTCCTGAGAACTGGTCTGGAATTTAGAACAATGCTGCTAATAGAGCCTCTTAAATGTCCATTCAAAAGCCAGTTATCACGTTTGAAAAAAAATAAGAGCTAAATGGCATGGCAATTGTGAGAATTCTCTTGTTAGAGCTTTTGTTCTTTACTTCTGGATCTGGCACAATGAAACAACCCTGGCTTTTTATCTAAGTCTTTCACTTGCTTAGGACCTTAGGTAATACATAACCTTGCAATGCATCAAGTTCTTTGCATGTAAAATGGGTGACAGGGTGATTAATTTCCAGGATCCCCTGACATTTTAGTTACACAATTCCTCCAACCTACTTTTCTATTAATTCACATAGCAAAATTTAGGCATGTTAATGAATACTATTTCTTAATTATATGATACAGTGATAGAAGCTCTAGAAAACAGTGGCAAGCACTCCATTCACAAAAAGCTGACTGAGTCTTACCATCCTCTAAAAGTATTAACTGTCAATAGTGCTATTCTTGAGTGAGCCTCCAGGCCAATGTCAAGGAAATCTGCATGTAAAACAGCATCCTCAAAACAAACAGAGGGAACCTCAGAAGTCAAGTCATAATCCATGACAGGAACATTGAATCATCTGGACAATTTTCTAAAGGTAAATTACCTTCAGAGCACAAATTGGCTACCTAGCATAAAGTTCCTAGCTTCTCAATTCATTGAATTCAATTCAATTTAGTATTTGCACTGTTTCTAAGTGAAACAAACTGGGAATACAAAGATAAAAAAGATAAATCTAGTCAGTCCTCTCAAAGAGATGCTCAGAGTTGTCATCTCCCCTCTGCTTACAAGGCAGCACAAGTAATTTCCTTCAAATTCACAAACAATGGATGAAATTCACTAGTTGTCATCTTCAAAGAGAATTAAAATTTTGTTGATGCTTAATACTATAGTAAGTGCCAAGAAAACCATGCAGATCTGATTTCTGCTTTAAGTTTACAATATAAAATTGCATTTATAAAATCATTTAGGAGTAACAATGTTAGAGCTAAAAATGAGCTTGAAGATAATCTAGTCAAACTTCTTGATTTTACAGATGAGGAAACTGAGGCCAAGAAAGGTAAAGTCATTGACTTAAAGTTTTAAACCAGTCAAATACTTACAGAATTCTCAGAGAGGAAGAAAAGCTATGACAACATTCAGGAAATCAGTCTCAAAGCCTTAAATGATATATTTGGCAAGGAGAACAGAAATGAATTAAAAACACAGGTTTTAAGTTACAAACTGCATAACTTTGCATTTCTGATAAGATTAGCTATTTGACCCTGTCTGCTGCAATGAGTAACATCTGTAACCTCCTTTAAATCATTTTATTACTTTGCATAATATGCAAAAATCTTCCTACCGAGCAAGAATCAAAGATTAAATGTCTCACTGAAATAGTGGTAGCCAAAGGCCTTGAAGAAAACAGTTCTCCTATTCTAGAGCGTTAAATGGTAATAGGTAAATGTAGACCTGTAATTAGAATCATTCACTACTCACTTTCACATAGCTATAGGAGACCACTGACAAAAATTTCAAAACCCAAATTCCTGAAGTCAATTTAAATTCTTATCATTCCAAATTAAGAAATATTCCTTTTCCATACCTCAAGCCCCCCCCAAAAAAGAACAACTCATTTCTGTCTTAGTAAAGAGATACCTGAATTCAATTTTGTAGGTTTCCATAATTATATAAATATATGTAGAATATATAAAGTAACCAAATATATAAAGACACTATGTTCATATAGGCACAATTACATTTAATTCTTTCCTGACTCATCCCACCTCCAAATCCTCAAAAAACATTTCTTATTTAGAAATAGATCTTAATAACATCAATGGTAGTTCTCTTCTAATGAACAGAAATAATTTTAATCCTAGTCAATCAAATGAATGTCTGTGGTCAAAAATATATTTACTGTAATATTCAGTAGTGTTATAGGCCATAAAGTATCAGGAGGGTAATTTTTCCTCAACATCATTAAACAAGTGAGATATTTTTGTTGTATTGAAAATAATACTCTTGCTACCCATGGGAGAAAAAAATGCTATCCACCTTCAGCTAACTGATGAACTCTGAATACACATTAAAGGATAATTTTTAAAATTTTTCTTTATTTTTCTCGATTTTTTTCTTCCCTTAAATTCTCTCAATGAATGAAAGAGAATGAAAGGGAATACTTTTCTGAGTCATATCATGTAGGTGATTTTACGTGTATTGAAATACTGCTAGAAAAAATGCTTATTAGTTCAATTTTGTAATATCTTTAACATGATTAGTTTTAATTTCAAACATAATTTGGTTCTCTAGGAATTTTTGGTAGAGAGCTTTTGCTCTTTAGGTAACTTCAGTAACAATGCTAATTTTGTCATTTAAGAGTACAAACTCAAATCTAATAATATTTCTACTTCATCACTTCATAACAGCTCACACTTGTTTCAATGTTTATAAAGCACTTTTCTCTCAACCATTCCATGGCTTAGAGTACAAATATTACACCCATTTTACAATTAAGGAAATCAAGGCTTAGAGAGATTAAGAGATTACTGAGTATCACAATAGATGTTGAATTCCAGATTCCAACCTAAATCTCCTGGCTGCAAATACAGCACTCTTTTTCTAACATACACTTAAAGAGTTTCACAACACTCAAGATGAGTTGGGGGGGGGGGGTGTCTGTGTGTCTGTGTGTGTGTGTGTTACCAGACCTGCAACTTTATAAATATTGTATATTTGATATAGAACTCCCATTGTGGAAACTTCTACACATGTAGATTAAAAACTTCCTTATAATTCTTAGAGAGTTGCCTGGAACACTGAAAGGTTAAGTGACCTGCCTTGGGTCACACTGAGTCTGACACTGAATTCAAGTCTTCCTAACGCTACGGCTAGCTTTTTGTCTTTTTCAAGCAATCAGAAAATGAAGAAAAATACTTCAAACAACTTTTACACAGCCTACACATTGTAAATTGAGAAGGATTCCTCAGTGGGTGAGATGGTATAAGGTTCATATGCTGAACTAGAGAATTTATCTTTGCCATACCCTTTTCTCCTTTTTTCCTCCACTCCCCCAAACCCCAATTAAAAGCCAGCCTTACCAGAGCAGAAAATTGGAGTAGAGAATCTATGGAACACCACTCCCTCTATAAAAGACCTCTTGATCTCCTAGAGGCCTCTCTGACCACAGGCATCTTTTCCCAGCTGCTTTCTGTAATACACAAGCAGGGTCAGGTCTAGGCAAAATTTCAAACCATGCTAAATTTGTCCATGGTACCCTCTTCCCCTCCCTTTCTGTACCACTTTCCTACCTTTTGGTACTCCACATCATCTGCTCAATATACTCCTATTTCTCAAAGTCTTTCTACATCAGGCTACCCTCTGACATTCATTCCACATTTGCCATGACCCTCTACTGAAACACAGAAATAAACCAGTCCCCTCTGACTCATTTCTCTAGATTTATCACTCCTCTTCCACCATCTTTCCATTGCTGTTTTGAGCAAGATTTTAAGAGAAAAAGGATATAAAATGAATTTACAGCACTTCTCAAGTATGTGTATATGCACTTTAAAAGAAACTACTCAAATGATTTTTTAATTCCTGAAACTTTAGGCCTGGGGGTAAGGGAAAAGAGAAATTATGAGTCAGGTAGAGTTTCCCAATAATCCCTTAAAATCATATCACATACTAAAATCCTTTTTTTGAAGATGCTGCCTTCCCCATTCAATTCCATTTCTCATAGCTATCTCAGAAATTCTCTTACACCCCAACTCATGGGTTAATTCTTCTCAAAAGAGGAAAAGATTTACCCTGACCTCAGTTCCAGGCCTAGACCATCTTTTAGAAGAGGCAAAAGGTCAAACACAGAAGCCTAGCCCTCCACTGAGTTGGCCCTACTATCTCTGTTGTTAGGGACCTGGATTGGGATTAGGACGTTGGTCTAATTGGCTGACTTCATCCGAATTCACTAGTTACTTGCCCAATTAATACAAATACTATTTAACATTTGTACAGCACTTTACAGTTTATAAAGCACTCTGATAGCTCTGCTACAATGGCCTCATGAGATATTAAAAGATGAGGTACTCTCAGGCACATTGGTAAAATGACAGAATTGGACTAGATGATTTCCATGATATATCTATGTATTAATCAAAAATAGCCCTCATGAACATCGTGCTTTTTAGCAATAACTTTTGTTCTGGGAACAGAAGGATAGCAGGTAGTTCAATCCTTTATCCTAATTTCCTCTTTCTTCACCTTCATTAGAAGCAATAGGATGTTAGAATTTTAGAATACTTAGGAACTTTAGAGATCAGAAACACTGGAGAGCTTGTATATAACACAATGAATGAAACAAATACGAAATCATCATGACCCATTGCTCAGAACATTCATATTCTGGCTGTCTTCCCAATTAAAAAGGAAATATTTATCTTGCTTTCAATCAACCAATATTTATTAAGCACCCACTATGTCACAGGCACTGTGCTAAGTAGAAAAGAAAACCAAATGACAATCCTTGTCCTCAAAGAGCTTACAATCTAATGGAGGAGCAACATATAAACAAATACATACAAAGCAAGATATATACAGGAAAAATAGGAAATAATTAACAGAAGGAAGGCACTAGAATTGAAAGGGATTGGGGAAGACTTTTTGTAGAAGGTAGGATTTTAGCTAGCACTTAAAGGAAACCTTTTCAAACAAATGTTCAAGGTCTGTTAATCTTCAGATACAAAATTTCCCAAGTTAAGTTTTGGACACCAAAGGATATGTGTATATTTTGTCACCAATAGAAATCATAAATGTCTTCATATCACATGACAGTTGTAATGATATCTCATAATTTCAGATATCTTGAAATACCATTTATTCTCAACACTACTTTAAAATTACTGTAGTTATTAGAACCACCCACAGATTACAGGTGCCAGTGATGACAATCTACCCATTCGTAGATGCTCCCAGTGATCAGCCCAGTTCAATCAACAGAAAATGCTGCAGCACTGTAGCACCTAGTAGCCAAGAAAAGGTGACACACAAGTGCTGGCTGATCAACATATGGAAGGAGGTGAGTAATTTTCATCGTTAATGTTTTGCAAAATTGGACAGCTCAAATGATAACACTTAACGTACCAGAAGACAGCCTTTTGTAAAGTAGACAAACAGCAGTCAACTTCAATAAACCATGCAACTTCAAACATGTCTAATATCTGAGATACTTGCTGAAGTATATTTTAGACACTTGTTGATGTATATTAAAATAACTTCTTAATATTGCTAACAAAGCAATGTGACACAAATCAATGTACTATATTGCAAGTTTTACAAGGTTTTTTCTTTGTTTTTCTTTTCATTACTTCATAAATCAGTATACAAAAAGAAACAAAGAAATACATAACAGTACTTTGTACAAGTGGTGTTTGCATATTGATATTCCATGAAAATATCTTCTTAATAAAATTTTGAACTAAATAAAAAATGATAACTATTGTTTCTAGGAAGGGACAAAAAGGCCATTTGACTACATATACAATGATAACCAAATGCCGAGAAGGATACTACTGCTACAAGCAAGCATATATCCAAGAGTTAAAAGCCAATAAGTGTTCAAACTTTGGACAAATTGTAAAATCTACGTTATTTTACTTGTCATACAATTTTATTAACTACCTTAAACTTTATTTAACACACAAATTATTTATTTCTGTGCAGGTTTAGCAAATAAATAATTTCAACATATGAAATAGTTTCAAAATATTAATTGAATCATATATTTTAGTTTTGCTTTATTTTATTTTTTACAGAAACAATTTAGGTGAATTATCAAAAAATAAAATGAAAATGGTCTCCATAGTTTTATTTTTTATTTATGAACATGTTGAGACATGAAAGTCACACTCTTTTTTTAGGGCAGAAAAAATTTCTTGTGAATGGCAGTAAAAAGCCAGCAAAAGGTTACCTTGTATCTGTTGGTCTCAAAAATATATTTAAGGATTCAGATCCTCTTCCAGTGAAAAACGCTCTTGCGGCATGCTATAAAGTTGTTTACAACCAAACAAAATAAGTAGCACACTACCAGACAGACTTCAGTAAAGCCATGTGTCCCAGACACTTGTGGATTGGAACAAATTAAATTTGGTTCTGTTGTCAAAGAAAGTGATAGTAGAACCCTTAATTTTTCTTTTCACATTGAAGCAAGTCTTGGAAGAATTGACAGCTCACCTTTCTCCTTTAATGTGCAACTGGATCAAACTGTATACATCCTTCAACATAGCCAGCTTCTTGTTTTTGTATAATATGTGCATGTTGATGTCAAAGAAAACTTCTTATTTTGAGTCTCATTTGGAAAAAACAAAGATTATCAGTGCTTTGGAAACTGTTAAAAAAAATTTGCCAAGTAAAGGAAAAACTCTGTTCAGCTAGAGCACCTTGATACTTGGTAATAAAACAGGTTTTGCTGTTTTGGGGGGGGGGAAAAGTCCCTCTGCAGGTAAAGCAATTTTAGGGGAAATTTTATATTTATATAAGCTTTCATCAATAAGAAAGAAAAAAAAACATTAGTGAATTGGTCAAGCAACTAAAAAAAACTTGATAAAACAATTAAAAGATCTCAACCAAATAACAAAGTAGAAATTCCAAAATCAAAAAGGTTAACAAAATTAAAGACAAAAAAAACCCCAACCCTGAAATTATAAATGTAAATGATTTCCTAGAAAAAAACTAATATAATAGCCAGTCTGATTTAAAAAAAGAGAGAGGAAATAGAAATTTGTTCACGTCAAAAATGAAAAAGAACTTACAACAGGAATAAAGAAAATTATCAGAAAATATTGTGCTGAATTATATGCTACCAAACTAATAATTTAGAGGAACGCATATTTACAAAAAATATATAAAATGTCTGTTAACAAAAGAAATCAAATATTTAAATAATTCAGTATTAGAAGAATAAATTGAACAAGTCATAAATGAACTTCCAAGGAAAAAACAAAAACTCCAGGACTAGAAGGATTTGCAAAAGAATTATAACAACTATTCAAAGAACAATTTATTCTAATATTGCATAAGCAATTTGTAACAGGAAAAGAGGGCTCCTTTCCAATCACTTTAAATGATACAAATATAGTCTTAAAAACTAAACCACAGTGAGATAAAGCAGAGAAAGAAAATTACAGACTATTACTCCACTGACACAAAAATTTCAAAACAGTACAATACAATAAATGATCTGTATCACTCTGCATTCTATTAGCAATACTAAGAAGTTACTTTAAATACTCTTCAGCAGGTATCTCAAATGTCAGAGATGTTTGAAGTTGCTGGTCAATGTTCATATGCTCCTACCAACAGGCTATATTAACAAACAGGCTAAAAAAAAGTATTGTTTTTTTTTTGAAGGCAATTGAGGTTAAGTGACTTGCCCAGGGTCACACAACTAGTTAAGTGTCAAGTGTGTGGTCTGTGTCTGGATTTGATCTCAGGTCCTCCTGACTTCAGGGCCAGTGCTCTATCCACTGTGCCACCTAGCTGCTCCCAAAAAAAAAACCCCATAAAGATAACATACGACATACTGGAAGTGTGGAACTGGTTCAGCATAAAGAAGACTACACACACACACACACACACACACACACACACACAGAAACATATACACACACATATATACATACATACATACACATACATATGTAATAAAAAAACACATAATTATATCAGTAGATGTTTCAAAAGGCTTTTGACAAAATCTCATACTTATTCCTATCAACATTGGAAAGCTTAAGGAAAATGGACTTTACCTTAACATAACAAGCAGTACTCACTTAAAACCAAGATTAAACATGATACGTAATAAAAAAAAAAAAAAGAAAAAGAGAGAAACTTTCCAAAACAATTTGGAGTAAAGCAAGGATGCCCATTATCACCACTACTACTTAACATAGTCCTAGAAATGCTAGCTATAGCAGTGACAAAAGGGAACTCAAGAGACTGAACACAGGTAAACAGGAAACAAAATTACCACCTTTTGCAGATGATGTAATTATAGACTTAGAAAACCCTAGAGTCACCCTAAAAATTAATTGAAATAACTAATAACTGTAGCAACATTGAAGGATATAAAGTAAATCCACATAAAATCGTGTTCATTGCTATATATCACCACAAAAATCAGCAGGACAGCTAAAAAGAGATATTGCAGTTAAGCTAATTATATAATGTATAAAATATCTGAGTGTATCAATCAAGATATAGCCAGGAATAATATGACTCCAATTATTTAAAAAAAAAAACTCTTTGAAGAAATAAAGACAGACTCAAATAACTGGAGAACTATTACCTGCTCATGAGTAGACTAAGACAATGTAATGGGGTAACCACCTATAAATTGTGGCACATGAATATTATTATCGTATGAAATGATGGAATGGTCAGTTTCAGAGGAAACTGGGTAGAGAGTAAAAGGAGATATTTGGAGTATTTTCTTACCTATTTACTTCATTTAAAAGTAAATATTTTTCTTTATTTACACACCACCAACTTTACAGAGAAAAACAACTTTGAAAAACATTGAAACTCTGATTAATGCAATGGTAAACTAAGAATCCAGAGGAATGGACATGAATCACACCACTCATCTCCTGCCAGAAAAGTGATGGACCAGAATGAGACAAGCATTTCTGGACATGGCCAATGCAGAGATTTGTTTTTCTGCACTGTGTGCTTATTGTGATAGTGATCTTTTTAAAAAATTATTATTTTCATAAAGAAGTAGTACTACAGATAATAGATGCTTATAAAAATAAAACCAAGAAATTTTTTAAATTTTTTTAAATTAACCTCTCCCTTCATGTTAACTCATTGATTTTTTTACACAGATGTACATTGGCAACAGACTTGAAAGTTTGTCACCAGCCATAAAGTCATCTTCTTTATCAAAAACAGATCTCTGAATCACTACATTTTTAAAAGATTGGGTCAATAAATGGAAATAGAATATGAAGAAGTTCTCTAGCACATAGAAGTTCACTGACTTTCAAGAGGACAAGTCTCAAAAGCATTTGTTTGAACTAAAGGCAGAAACTTCTGCCTTTTTTCTGGAAGAAAAAGAAAACCCTTTCTTAGAACACTTTGAAAGAAACAATTTTCTCCATTGCTTGCTTTACTTGGCAGATACTGTTAATTATATGCATGAGATAAGTCTTTTGACAAGGTCCTGAAGTCAATGCTATGGATGCTACTGAAAATATAAAGGCTTTCTTGGCTAACCTTCTTATATGTAAGGAAAGGTCAATATCCTTGCAAACTTTCAAGTGCTGCAGGAAGATAGAATTAAGCTATAAAATTCTCTGTCATTTTTTTAAGAGAAATCTGCAAACATCTGGAAATACTTCAGAATTCTTCCAAAAGTTCTATCTTGATGGCATTAAACTTGAACCATGGATTCATAATAATTTTCTTGCTGGACACAAAACTATCAAAGATCTGATCTAGCCAAAAGTAAACTAACTGATCTTCAGACAAAATATTTAATTCTACGTGTTTTATTTTATGTCATTAAAAATGTTATTATGGGAAGGGTTCCATAGGCCTCACCAGGCTGCAAAAGGTGAAACAAAAAAAAGGTTAAGAACACCTGGAGGGCAAGATAATCTTACAGGCAGATTGTAGATTCAACATTCTATGAATCTGTGTGGGATTAAAGGCTTGCCCAAAGTGACAATTACTTAGGGTTGGAAATATGAAAATTAGGGTCAAATTCTGAATCACCTATACATAAGTACTGTTCATGAACACAGATTATCAAAAGAAATCAATAAATTTTATTTGTCTTGGCCTGTGACCATGACAGTTCTTTATTTGTACTGCCTCATTTTCTTCGTTAAACAGAGGGTATCTGCATAAGTAACCTATAACAAAGCTATATGTAATTTAATAGTATATTAAAATAAATATAATATGACATCCTAAAATACATAATCTCTTTGACAAAACATTTTAGAATTTTTGCATGGAATTTAAACCATGCCTAATGTCCTATAGTTTGAAGAATCTACTTTTATTTCCCTCTTTTTTGAAAATCAGCACATTTCTAAAGTATTACCCTTTTTCTAATCCTATGCTCTCATTCCTGTTCTCCGGTTTTTTTGTTTGTTTGTTTGATACGGACTGTTAGCATTACAAATGTACACTTTGGTCCTCTCACCCAGGAGCTTCCCATCTTCTTTTACTTTTTTTTTTTAAGAGGTCATTTGGCATGAACTCCCTCTTCTTCCCTTTCTCTTCATTTCAAAACTCCTTGACATTATCCTCCAGGTCTCCTTTTCCCCAGTCTGACAAAATGACCCTTCTTTGAAAAGCTAATCCCTCTATATTGATCCCATGCCCTTCAATCTGCTCCAGCAGATTGCAAACTCAATCATCCATTGTCTGATCTTCAACCTCTCCCTATCTACTGATTCGTCTCTTTTGCCCTGAAATACGTTCAAATAGACTCAATCTTTAACAAAGCTTCACTAGATCATACCATCCCTTCAAGCTATCATCTCATCTCTCTCCTTGCTTTCTCAGCCTAATTCCATGAAAAAGCTGTCAATATGTATTATATACTTTCATACCTTTATCACTCAATCCTTTACATTCCAAATTTACCAATTATCTCAATTGCCAAATGTGGTGGTCTTTTACTGAAAATTCTTCTAGACTGATCTGCTGCAATGAACACTACTCATCTACCCTCATACCTCCTTCATATTTCAATTCTCCTACTTGTCTAACCAGTCTTCTCAGTCTCTTTTTAGCTAATCATGTATATCACACCTCACTAATTACTGCTATTCCCCAAGGCTCTGTCCTGGGCCCTCTTCTCTGTCTACACTTTCTTGGTGATGCCATTTGCTCCAATGAGCTTAATTATCATCCCTATGCTGATTACTTCCAAACACACAAGCATGCATTCATGCGCACTCTGTGTGTGTGTGTGTGTGTGTGTGTGTGTGTGTGTGTGTGTCTTCCCTGAATTTCAATCTTGCATTACCAATTGTTTACTGAACATTTCAAACTAGATATCCCACGTAAATTTTAAACTCAATTTTAAACTCAACATGTCTAACACTGAACTCATTTTCTTTCCCCTCAAACCCCTCCTCCTTCCTAACTTCCCTATTTATGTCAAAGACACCACAATATTTCCTTCCTAATTTATAACTGTGGGGTTAACCTGCAGTCCTCATCATTTCTCTCTCCACAAAGCTAATGGGTAGAAGAATATCTATACAGAAAATGTTTATTGTTGTCTTTCTTCCAATGCAATTTCACTGCATGCCTTTATTTTTAACTAACTGCATCCTCTGGCTGAATAATTAAGCTAAATATATTGACCTGTGCTCAAGAAGTTGGTTTTGAGTACATACTGACTGCCTAGTATGAGAGACCTACAATTTGGGGCATGCCCCTTCTGTGCTATCTACAAGGTTTTAGTACTGCAGGATGCAATTTGTTCAAATCTGGTGACTTGAACTCATTGCTCTAGAATTACCTAACAACTTGTTTTTATTCCCAATTAAATGTTTTTGGTCTATACTTACCACTCTGAAGATCGTTGTTCTCAGCAGAAAACGAACAATTGAGTAATTCTATTTCGTACTCTTTATCAGTTGTCTTATTCTTCCCAAGGAGAGGTTCTATCTCTATTTAGACCTCTCTTGCACCAAACATAGCTTAAAAATAAGTCAAAATTTTTTCATAATCCTAAGTATCCATAGATTATAGGTAGGGAGGTATCAGGAGGTGGCAGTAACATTAAGTAAAGTTAAGCACCAATGAGACAAAAAATAAGAGTTCTTTAGACAAATTCCCTTTTTCTTTGGCATCAGAATCTGATTTTGTGTTCTACAGAGCACCCTATCTTGCTTGGGCTGACTTTCTTCATGAGATTTCAGCCCATGGGATTCTTCCCTTTCTTTAAACTCTTCAGTCTTCTCTTCCTAAATCTAATTTGTCTTGCCAGATTGCATCCAACATTCTCTTTTTCATCACTAATTTAGAAGAGGGATGGTTCTCTTCCTTTCCAAAGTTCCCAACACTTCTGATTTAACAATCAGGTCCTCATTAGTCAGAATCAAGTTCACAATAGCAAATCTTCATTGCTTCTTCTGCCTTTTGAAAAATGAAGTAATAAAGACAATTCAAGAAATTATCAGCTACTCTGTTTTGAAGAGAGATTCCAGCAGTTGTTCACAGAGGTAATGTCACTATCACTATTATACTAGCCCTCTTTGCAGGCTTTGTAATTGGTTTCTAGAACTCATCAACCATTTTCTCCTTCTGGCTGGGAGATTTGTAGAATTCTCCCCCCACAAAGTCTCCTGTTTTTTTACTCCATTTTTCTTTATCCAAATGCTCTTCACCATACTTCCCTCCTCCCCACCAATCCATTTTATAAGACTTTCTCAGAAAAATTTATTTTCTTCTTATACAACATGAATCTTATTTCCCTGGAAAAGAAAACATAATCATACAGGATTTCTTTCCTCTCTTTGCTATTCATCCTGATTTTTCTCCTTTACACCAAAGACAAACTTTAGCTACATATAAGAGTACAAGGTTCAGACCATTTCACTTAGACAATAAAATATTAGGTTGATGTTGCAACCACTACACCTGAAGAGAAATGTGTCATAGTTTCAATGGACACTCCCTCATAATAACAGAAAACATGGACAATGAAGACTACCATGTGAGTAATCCTACTGGTTTTTTTTTAATTTCACATCTGTCTTTCCATACCAAGTTAACATTCTAAACCACTTCAGTGTTATTCATGGAATAAGACTGTGTGCTGAAATTGCTTAAATTAAATATACCTGTACAGAGATTTCAAGTTTTTCCAGTATTTAAGATTTTTATGCACATTTTCTTCTATTACTGTGCATCTCTCTCTTCAGCCCAATATTTCATTTGTACATTGCATTCCCTCTACAAATCAAACTTTATGGAATGTGCTGTCTCTCCAGCCACAGAACAAGTAGCTTATTCAGCAATGCAATTACCCACACTAAATGGCTTTTATTGCTTATTTACAAATTAACAAACTTTATCCTACACTTTTCTGTGTCTCCTTATAGAGAATCAATAACAGCTAATTCTTGATTTTTCTAAAACAATTCTCTTTCCAGGTTTCTATTGATTTTTTATAATTATCTTAAAATTATTCTAATAATTTATACAAATTCAAAGAGCTTTAGAATAATTTACTTACTCCTTATGGAAATATATGCCTTTTAAAATATTCTTTTCCCAATTTATTACCAATTTTCCCTTAAGACTACTAGAAAAAGATGAAGGTCTAGTGATTTTTATAAATATAAATTTGACCCTCACATCTCTCCATATGGACCCTCTTCATTTCAAGTTATTCATATGAAACCTAGAGGTTATTTTCCTACTACTGAGCTCCTGAAGAAAACAGAAACTCATTCCTGAGGACTAGCTAAAATCCTCACCCAGCTGGGTTTGTTATAAATGCCATGTACTAGGGTTCCCTTCCACCAATACAAATGATTATAAATCATAGTGAATATTTAGTTTTCTGAAGGCAGTCCCTCTCTCCTCTCCAATTTATCCTCCATATAAAATCGGTATCTCTAAAACAAGGCCTGACCATAATACTCTCCTGTTCAAAAAGCCCTTCACAAACTGGCTCCAGCCTATTTTTCCAGGATTATTACACTCTCTCACACAATTTACATTCTGGACAACCTGGAATCTTTGCTGTTACCTATAACATAGCATTGTATCTCCTGCCTTCCTGCCTTCTGAAGGCATTTGACCTCATTACTCAATGCAAACAGCTTTCCCCAAAGTTACTAACAATCTCTTATTTGCCAAGCCTAATGGCCTTTCCTCAGTTCTCATCTTTCTGGGCTTCTCTGCAGGCTTTGACACCCTCTTCTTGATACTCTCTTCTCTCTTGGCTCTCCTCCTACTGGTCTGACCACTCTGTCTTAGGCTCTCTTCTATTTTGCCTATAAACTATTCCACTTGGTGATCTCAGCAGCTCCCACAGATTCCATTATCATCTCTATACTGATGATTCTCAAATCTACTTATCCAACCCTAATCTCTCTGCTGCTCCCAGTCTCACATCTACATGATGAAATGTATAAACACAGACTCCATAAACTCAACATGCCTATAACTGAACTTATTATTTTCCCCTCTCCCAAACCCTCCTCTCTTTCTAATTTCTCTATTACTGTTGAATGTGCCATCATCCTTCCCAGATTGGGAACCTTGATGTCATCCTTCACTCCTCACTCCCTCATCCTCTCCATATCGAACCTGTTGTTGAGTCTTTGTCAATTTTACCTTATTGATATCTCTCTTTTACTCCATAGGCTCTCTTCTCACACTTTGACCACCTTAGTGCAGACCTTCAACACCTTATATCTGGAATATTGCAATAGCTTGCTGGTTGGTCTGTCTGCCATAAGTCTCTTCCTGCTTGAGTTCATCCTCTACTCAGCTATTTTTAAAGGGATCCTCTTAAAGTCCAGGTCTGACCATGTAATTCGCCCCCACTCCCCTACTCAAAAAACTCCAGTGGCTTATCATCTCTAGGTTCAAATATAAATATAAAATATTCTGGGGTTCAAAACCTTTCATAACCTATCTCTCCTACCTTTCCAATCTTCTTATACTTTACAAACCTCCCTCCTCCCCTATATGCTGTCATCTAGTGACACTGACCTCTTTGCTGTTCCTCAAACATAATATTCCATATCCCAACTCAGTGCATTTTTATTGGCTGTCTCCATGCCTGGAATGCTCTGCCTCCCCATCTCTTCCTTCTTGCTTCCTTAAGTCTCAACTAAAATCTTATCTTCCACAGGAAGCCTTTTCTCATTCCCCTTAATTTAGTGTTTTCCCTCTGTTAATTATATCCAATTTATCCTGTATATATTTTGCTTCTACGTGTTAGCACCTTGCCTCTACCATTAGACTGTGAGCTCCTTGAGAGTGGGGCTATCTTTTTATCTTTCTTTGTATCACTAGCACTTTGCACAAAGCCTGGAACAGAGAAGGCACTTAACAAATGTTTACTGACTGACTGACAGAAGCACTCTCCCATGCCTTGAATATGCTCCCTCTTCCCAAGATCCCAAGTTTCCTTCAAAGCTCAGTCACATGCTACCTCCTACAGGAAGTCTATCCTTGTCATTATCCTTGCCATATTCCTAGTGTCGCCCCCTCCACCAAAATTATATTTTTTATATATATTTGTGGTTTTTTTATGTTAATTTGGTTTCTCCCACCCCCAGAATATAAATTCCTTGCAAGCAGGAACTATTTTACTTTTGTGCTTCGAACATAATAGATACTTACCAAATACCTGTTAAATTACTAAACTTGCCGGTCATTGAAACAGCTCTTTAACCAAGGATGGAATACAAAGGCAAAACAAAGAAGGTGTGGTTCACTATCGCTTTTACTATGGATAGAGAAATATTTGAGAATCCATAGGGTACTAATAACCAAAGGACGGGAGTAGGATGGCCACACTATCCTTTACAAGGGATCAGAACTGGTGGCTTTTCTGACCTGGAATTCAGGTAGTAATTGAACTATATGAGCTTTAGATTTAATTCTAAGATTCTATAAGTTCCACAGCCTGAAAGTCTGGAAGACAGTAGGATCAAAAGTGACTTCAAGAGGGAGCTACTAATGCTACCTTGCCTAATCTCTAACTATCTCCACTTTTCATTATCAAAAACATCTATTCAACAGCTAAGTTTCCAATATAAGCCTAATATTATTAACAAATATTTAAACAGCACTTTAAGGCTTACAAAGCACTTTGCAAACAAATTTGATTCTCACAACAGCCCTATGAGGGTGGTGCTATTATCTCCATTTTACAGTTGAGAAAACAAGCTCTTCAGGTTAAGCAACTTGGCCAGGGCTATATAACCAGTTTCTGAGGTAGAATTTGCATTCAGGTACCAGGACCTCCTGATTCAAAGCCTGGAATTCTATCAACTCTGCTAACACAGATGACTGGATCTTCACAAGTCAAATGACAAATTCATAATACATACAAGTAAGAAGGTTGTTTATCATTACATTACGTTACAACTTGTGGTACTAATGTGGGATATTCAGGGAGAGGTAGGCACTGTAGACCCCTTTCATCTCTGAAATTCTACGATCACAGATCATAAAAGGATTGAAGTGAGGGGGGGAAATTGCTACTTTTTAATTAGTAAAGGTAAGTTTTGGATAGTATTTCTAGAGCTGCTTAATGAGACAAAAAAGGGTGAATTCAAGGTAAAGGACTATCTTGGTACAATCTGGGAGAACTTGGAGGCAAAATTGGTAAAATTTAATAAAGGTGACTTTAAACCAATTTTTCTAGGCAGTGTCTTTAAGGGAAGAAGAGATAAAGGAAAATAAAATGAAATATTTTGAAGCACAGTAAAAATTTTTATATACGATAAGAGTGGTCATATAGCATAGTACAAAAAGCAGTAAACTAGGTTTGAGTCATGACTAACTTCCACTATTCTAGGTTTGCCTAAGGAAAAGTCACTCATCTCAACAAAATACCTATGACTTAGTTGCCTCGTCTGAATCTTGTCAGGTTGTATGTGAAGTGCTCTTTAAATTTCAGATGTACTTTATAAATGTGAACAATTAATAATAACTAATGGACTCTCACTGCCCTGTTTAACTGTTCTTACTTGAAAGTTTTTCCTGACCCGTCCTATGTACCTTAATATTTAGGAAAAACAAACTATACACAAATTTTATCCAGGTCAACAATGGCAATAACTGCCCTTAAAAACAGCACCCAATTACTGAAAGAACAGGCATAAAGTTTTTCACTTTATAAGATTTTCAAGACTATAATGCCACCATCAACTTAATAGTATTTCCCCTTGATGAATAGAATGGAAAATCATAAAACAGCATATGCAAAATTTCCAACATGTCTCGTTAATAAATGTTCAGTGATTGCATAAGGTACCTGAAAGAAACAAAAAATTCTCTTGATGAATTCATTCTTTGAGACTATCACTTAATAAAACGGAAAAGATATACAATTAGTCAATTCACTAATTAAGATTTTGGTAAAATTCCTTTTGGCAAGGATTATCATGTTGTTTTAAAAGTACGGGTTTTATCTTAAGATCATTAGTGACCATGGATAAATGAAAAAAAGATGCAATAGTGTATTATAACAGAAGAGCATAGTTTTGAAGTTAGAAGGCCTAGAGTCCCAGTTCTGTTACTTACTGGATGACCTCAAAGAAGTCAGTTAAAGTCTTTGTATCTCAATGTACCTATCTGTAACCAGGGTAAATAAATACTTCAACAGATGTGTTTTTGAACAAAAATCACCTTGGAAACTTAAGGTGCTATATAAATATTCATAAGTACAATTTGAATTCATTGTCTGCATTTCACAACAAACCCAATTTCAGGAAATGCTCATGGGTAGATGCATATAATCAAGGCACCAAGCTTACAAATGAATACAGGCCCCTTCACTATACATCTTTTTTTTTTAATTACTTTATTTTAGGTTTTCAACATACATTTTTATAAGGTTTTGAGTTCCAAAATTTCCCCCCTCTCTTCCCACCTCCCTCCCCAAGATGGCAAGCAGTCTGATATAGGTTATACATGCACAATCATATTAAACATATTTCTACATTAGTCATGCTGTGAAAGAAAAAACAGAACAAAAGGGGAAAACCACAAGAAAGAAAAATCAAACGAAAAAGAGAAAATAGTATGCTTTCGGTCTGCATTCAGACTTCATAGTTCTTTCTCTGAATTTCACTATACATTTTTAAGTGGAGAATATACGGTCTCATCTTGAGAATGTTGTACAGGGATTCTAGTTCTGATAGTCAGACCACTTCAGGCATCTCTTCCAACTCCAAGGTCCTACGAATCTATGAGATGAATATTCTTCATCACCTAAGTGTAAATAGCAATCTACTAAAAATGCTGCATTTTCCTATTTGGTGTTTGCTCATAACTTACTTCAATACTGTGGAAAACTGAGAATAATGCATGTGGGTTCTTTTTCTACAAAAGTAACAAGTGCTTCAAAACCTTAAAATGGCTTTCGTGGGTTGATTATATAAAACTAACTAAATAGAAAGTTAAAAATCAGCGTAAGTACTTATTTAGGATATTTTTTGGATGCCAGCCTTTCATTTCTCACCATGTTTCACTGCCTTTGGACCTCTCTGACTTCTCCACCATGTTCCAGGAAGCTCATGTCTTGGAAAACTTCATCATCCTGCAAGATTCCATCATCCTGGGGATTCCACCTCATCACTACCCTCCATCCTAATTCGGGGAGTAGAGCTATGAACTACAAAACCTCACTTAAGCTCAGTTCATATCATTTCACTGAGGATCCCTCAGGCCCACCACTTTTCAGCTTCCTTCTGTGTTTTCCTTCTCCAGTAGACTGGAAGCTCCTTGAGAGACTTGAGGATTGTCTTTCTTTTCTTGCATTTGTATCCCCAGAGCTTAGCACAGTGCCTGGCACATAGTAGATATTTAATAAGTCTTTACTAACTGAATGAGGTGTTAAGAATTCACATTTATACAGTATTTTTAAGTTTTACAAATCACTCCCTTAATAATAACTATATTACTTAACAGAGCTTTCTATACCACTTTATATGATTTAGGCAAATTGGCCTCCTTGCTTTTCCTCACAGATAGTATACCCATGTCCTGTCCTCACCTCTGCTTCTCAGAATACCTAGCCTCCTTCAAAGCTCTGATTAAATGCCACGTCTTATATGAAGCCTTTTTTTGTACTTCCCCTCTCCCTTTATTGCTAGGACCTCTCTCTCCCCTGCTCCAAATTACTTTAAAAATACTTATATATATATATATATATATATATATATATATATATATATATATATATATATATATATATATATATGTGTGTATATATGTATATACATATATATATATGTATATATGTATATACATACACGTATGTATATATATGCTTATATATATGTATATACATATATTTTTTTGTTTTCCTGATGAGCTGTTTTATTTTTTTACTTTGTTTTCTCAGTTTTTAGATCATGGTAGAGACATATAATAATAATAAGCTTGTTGACTGATTTTTACACATGAAGTGGTAAGACACAAAGAGGTTGGTTAGCCCACAGCCATAACTTACGTTAGAATCAGGTTTAAACCATTCATCTTCTAAAATGAAGGCTAACATACTTTCCGTTACTCTGCCTCTAATTATCATTAAGCCTGCTCAGGGCTTATAGAACTGGAATAAAATTTTAGCACACATACCTATAACATATATACCAAACACTCTATGTTATCTATGGTTTGGTTTTTTTTTCTGAAATAAAGTACTTATCTCAATACATACTGGACTCATTACTGTATGCTATTGTTAGAATCAATCCTTTTTGTTGTTGTTGTTTTAAGAATGCAACCCCTTTGAAATCAGACACTATGTCTTCCTGAGTATTATTAGGAAGTGCCCAACAGTTGACAAGACCCTAATTCTTTCACCAACAATAATAAACAGGAATTTGCATCCAGTATCAATTCTGCTTTCTCGGTGCTACAGAAATGCTTTGGAACGGACTTGTAGAATTAAATCTGACCAGCCATTCATTACCAAGGCCCAACACCAATTAAACAAGGCTAACTTATGATACCCAGAAAGACATCAGTAGTCACTGAAACTTCTAGACAGAGTCAAGCCAGATATGGCTTCACAATCATCAACACTTTTAATTCCATCAAGTGGAACGACTCACACTTCGACACCCTATGTGTAAACAGATGGATGTTTGAGGATACATTCCTAGGCCACAGAAGAGTTTTCAAAATTAGCCAACAAGCACACATAAAGCACTTACTTTATGCCAGGTATCATTGTAAGTGCTAGAGATATAAAGAAAGGCAAAAATATCAAACCTGTCCTCAAAGAGATTACATTCTAATAGGAAAAACAATATTGGAATAACTATAGAAACAAGATATATAGAGTGGATAGAAGCTAATCCAAAAGGCATAGGGGAGGATGGTACCAGGAAAGGCCTCCTGCAGAAGAAGGGGGGATTTGAGCTGTCTTGAAAAAAACTAAGAGATGGAGGTGAGAAGGGAAGGTATTCCAAGCATGTGGGAAAGCCAGTGAAAAGGCACAGAGTCGAGAGACTGGAGTGTGCCCTGTGAAGAAGAACAGAATGTGTAACTGTAGTGTAGAAGGCAGGGATGACAATAAAGTATAAGATGACTGGAAAGGTCGGAAAATTTCAAGTTGTGAAAGGCTTTAAATGCCAAATACAGAATTTTGCATTTGATTTTTTTTCCTTTTATTTTTTTAACATTGATAACATATTTATGGAATAAAATGAGCATTTCCATAACAATAAAAAAGACGATTGTAGAGGAACTAGGAATCTACTAATCTACTTGCTTTCCTTTCAAATATACAACAAAACTGTCATTTAAATTTCTTTCCTTTTTTCTATATCTGATTCTGAAGATGATATGGAGCCACTGAAATTTACTGAGCAAAGGTGGGACCTTTAGGAAAATCACATTGACAGAGAATAAATTTGAGGGGCAAGATGCAGAAAAACCAATTAGAAGACTATAGCAGTAATATATGAAGGTCTGTACCAGAATTTTGAGAACCCTGGAATATATATATTTTTATGTAATTCAATATTTTTTCCCAGTTACGTGTAAAAACAATTTTAAGATTCATTTTTAAAATTTTTGAGTTCCAAATTCTCTTCCTCCCTCCACTCCCTGCCCACATTAAGAAGGCAAGCAATGTGATGGGTTATACATATGCAGTCATCCTAGTTACGTTATGAAAGAAAACACAAAAAAAAGAAAGAAAGAAAAAGTATGCCTCAATCTGCATTCAGACTTTACCAGTTCTTTCTCTGGGGATGGATATAATTTTTCATCAAAAGTCCTTCAGAATTGTCTTGGATGACTGTATGGCTGAGAATAGCCAAATCATTCACAGTTGATCATCATACAATGGTGCTGTTACAATACAATGTTCTCCTAATTCTACTCACTTCACTTCATAGCAGTTCACATTTGTCTTTCAGGTTTTTCTGACAGCATCCTGCTTGCCATTTCTTATAATACATAGTATTCCATCACCATCATATACTACAATTGATGCACCCCAATATATACCCAATTGATGGGCATCCCCTCAATTTCCAATCCTTTGCCAGCACAAAAAGAGTTGCTATGAATATTTCTATATCAGTAGGTCCTTTTCCTTTCTTTTTCTTTTTCTTGTTAAAATCTCTTTGGGAACAGACCTAGTAATAGAATTGTTTGGTCAAAGTATACTTTATAGGCCTTTGGGCATAGTTCCAAATTTCTCTCCAGCATAGTTGAATCAGTTCATAACTTCACCAACAGGCATTAGTGTCTCAATTTTCCCACCTCCACTCCAACATTTGTCATTTTCCTTTTCTCTCATATTAGCCAATCCGATAGGTGTGGGGTGGTAGCTCAGAGTTCTTTTAATTTACATTTTTCTACTCAATAGTGATTTAGAGCATTTTCTATGATTACAAATAGCTTTGATTACCCAAAAACTGCTTGTTTATATCTTTTGACCATTTATCAATTAAAGAATGGCTCTTATTTCTATAAACTTGACTCAGTTCTCTATATATTTGAGAAATGAGGTCTATAGCAAAGAAATCAATTGTAATTTTTTCCAGTTATCATTACTATGTATTTTTTTCCATCTTATTTTTCCCATTTATCCTGCTCTCCCTTTCACCCTGTCCATTCTCAAAAGTGTTTTGTTTCCAACTTTTATCTCCCTCAATCTGCCCTCCCTTCCATCAGTCCCTCCCCACTTCTCTTATCCCCTTCCCCTTCTACCAGACTTCTAAAACAACTGAGTGTGTATGCTATTCCCTCTTTGAGGAAATTCCGATGAGTGTAAGGTTTTGGAAGAGCTCAGGTGAGTCCCTGTCTTTTCTCTGCCACCTTGGCTCTGCCCTAATTTTTTTTTTTTAGAAAGTAATTTCTCTATACAGTTTGCTCTACAGGTTACTAAAAAAAAGAACAGGTCTTAAACAAGGAGGGAAAGATGAAGAAAAGTACATATAGTTGATGAAACCTGAGGTATCTAATGGGAAAAAGCCTAAGAGAAAATGGAAATGTATACTTTTATGCTGGTACATATATTTTCAAGTTTAATTTTTTGAAAAATATATACAAAGTGGAAGTTTAGATCTTTTTTTTAACAACTAGGATAAATTGATTTTGGATTGAGGTTTTTCAAGGCAGCAAAACCTTTACAAAACTCTTAAAAACAACTTAAATTGCATCAACAATGAATGACTTTGCCTAGAGAATAAATCTACTGATGAAGACTCCAAAAAGAATTAAAAGAAAATGAAAGAGGGTAGATGTTTATCGGGCAAAACTCAGATTGGTTAAATAAAAACAAATAATGAATTGATGCTAGAGGAAGATATAAGAAAAATCTAGAAAACGGAAGCGTAAAAACCTTTGCTTTGGTATCAAGTTTACATTGTGGCTCTGACTTTTGCAGGGTGTTAAGCACCTCAAATTAGTTGCTTGTTCTGCCTATCTTTTTGGGGAAAAGTTCTAAATTATTGATACTAATGAAGCAGAAATTAAGAACTTGTAGGAAGCATTTTGCTCAGATAGCACACAAATTTAAATTAAGGAACCAAAGCACACAGAGACTCTGGTGTAAATCCAGATCTCCTCATTCCCAACTCAACACAAGACTTATCACACCAAATCTTACCCAAACCAAATTCTTGTAATTGGGGAATACTTACTTAATAAATAAATAAATAGATAAATAATGCAATAAACATTATTACATTTTAAAACTAATTTACTATGAGGCCCTCAGGGATCCTTAGGTAAATGTAGTATCCTTATTTCTGTTTGAGTTTGACACCACTGCAGTAGACAATGATGGCTTACCCAGAAGTCACAGTTTAGAAAATCTCTTAGAATTGTTACTATTTAAGTTTAAAGCCCAGGAAACTAGATAGCACAGCAAAGCTTGTGATATTCAGATATATTGCAAGCAAGATTAAGGAGCCTAGTGAAGATTCTGTCACACACTATTATCACTGACATCGTTTAAGAAAGAAAAATTTTAAAAAGATTTGACATCAGGGCATAAGAGGAGAAAAGGGTCGAGTCCTACTAGAGAGTTAAATGTGTGTTTTTGTGTTGTTGTTTGTTTTTTCTACCACCTTTGCTTTTCTCTACCACACTAATAACTTCCCCTTTGTAAATTTGGTACATTACTTAATTACTTTGTCATCAAGTCTTCATCTACCAAATTCTGATGTCACTATCAATTTCTTTTTCTCCCTACCCCCTCACCTAAATGAATACTGTGAATAAGTGAATATTGTGGCTTAAATAATTAATGTAACTGTCTATAAATATAAGATGCGATTCTATTTTCTCCTCCCTCCTCCCCCACCAAAATAACAGAATGCAGTACAACAGAATGCCTTTAAATCAAAGCATCATGCTACATGGCCAATTGCAGTAAGTGGTTATGCATGAGAACATTAAACCTTCTCAGGTTTCCCTTTCTGATGTTCTTCCTCTTCCCCTTCAGTTCTTTCAAATCACCAACCCCCATCCTGCTAACCACGGGAAGGCTATATATCTCTTGATTTTTGCATCGATGTGACTAGTTTGGAAATCTACTTAGTTGCGTTTGGGTTACCTTCATATCTGCCACATCTTTAATTCATTTCCCTCTTCCAGGAGACTATAGCAGTGCATAAACCGCGCAAAGGACAAAAAAAAGGTGCTGTATACCAGCCTTCTTATTTTTAAAAACTAGCAATAAAGATGTCGTAATCTCAAATGGACATTTAAAACCCTATCACCACTTTTCACTCATTCAAAAACACTACAAGATGTGTCCAAGGCATTCCTACAGCCGTCCAAAAAAAAAAAAGCAATTTAGAGCAGTTTACTACTTTTAACATTTGCATAACGTTTTATGTGACTTTTAATTTCAAAATCTATTTAAAGACAATTGGTCATGACTTCTGTTAGTTTGGGAGTTTCAAATGTGTTTTCAAGGGTAAAACTGATAGAATCCAAGTCCTACCATTCAGCCAGGAAATCAACTTCTAAATGGCTTTCAACTGTCCTTCCTTCCCATCCCCCAACAAGGATAAACTCATCTAAACAGAAGAAGCTGGACTACCTTGGCTGAACTTAATCAAATATTTTACGTGGATTCAATCAAAGTTGTTGGCTTAATACTATTTACTTTTCAACCCTTTCTCTTCCCATCAAATTTTAGTTACCATCCACTTAATCTCGGCTGGGATCTCTGTGTATTTTACCTACTACAACAAGGAATGTGGGGGGTGGGGAGGGAAGGGGAGGGGAATCCTTCCTAAAGCAAGGAAAAATGCCTCTCCGTACAAGAATAGCTTTTCTTTTCCATCCCTCACTGCAAACTCAAAGTACAAGTAAGTTCAGGTCATTTCCTGAGCAGCACTGCAAGTTAAAACAAGATACAGAAAATCAATTAATCTTTCATTGCAAGGACTGCAGCCTGGAAGCACAACGTAGGGGGTGGAGTGGGAGGAGGGAGATGGACGTGAAAGAGGAAGAGAAAGGATTTCAAAAAAACCCAAACGCATGACAAATAGGAACGCACAGACTTCAGCGATTTCTTACCTCACTCAGCTCCGCAGAGGGGTCATTTCCATATTTCAAGACAACTCCAGAATTCATAATTGTACTTTTCAGGCTTGATTATTCCGCCAGGTTTTCAGACACGGAAGTTGTGTTTGAGACTCAACATTCACTCCCTTTCCTCGCTTTTTCCTTTTTGCACATTTTGCTCTAGACAGCCATTTTCACTCTGGATTTGTAAACCCAAAATCTTGATGCAAACATCCCGAAAATAGCCAGGCTGGTTTTCGCTTTACCGACGATCCATTGCTACAAAAAAATCGCTAACGTTGCTGAGCACCCAGTTGCCCCGACTGCAGACACAAGGTAGCAATCGCTTTGCATTTCCAAACTGCCAAAAGTCCATGCGAAATATCAGCTCCAGCAATACCTCCGCAGTTCTGAGATACCTTTCTCCCCAGCTGGGTTGGAAGGCACCTACCAGAAGAGACCAGCACCCAAGAAACGATTCGGGGCGCTTCCAAGGAGTCCACCGGATGGGCCCCGTGGAACAAGAGAACGCTCGAGAGAGACACAGACCTCTCTGCGGCACTGCAAGCTAAAGTTTCCCCCTTCTCTTCAGCCTGGAGTTGTAAGTGGTTTCTGATTGAACACAGCTGTCTTGCTGCTGGCTAAAGGGTGAGCAGAAGGGGCGGGACCTGAAGAGAAAAAGGAGAGAGGAGGACAGAGAGAGCATTTTGTAACTGCAGGCATCTTTCCAGCTCTTTGTAATACTAATTACAGTACCTAAAACTATAATGGCAAAAAACAAACAGGAAAAGCCACTTAAATAGCCAAGGAAGAAAGTTTGTCTTGGGGTTTGGGAAGGAAGGAAGTAGGGATAGGAAAGGGAAAGAGTAAAGACTTCACGAAGTCATGAAAAGTCCTCCCCTCTAAGGTACTGACAAATTAAAAAATTCTGTCAGACAATCATGCACTTCATGGGCTACATTAAGATTTTACAGTGGCTTGAGGCAGATACTTTCTCAGATCAACCATGTAAATTTACCATCAGAGGAATCATGGGAATTAAAAGACCATTGACAAACTAGAAAACCCCTCCAGAGACAGATGGCCAAGGGATTGAAGACTAGCTTAGTTGAGCACTAGTTTGAAGGAACTGGTGATATTTAGCCTAGAAAAGAGAGTTAGTGGAGAAGGAGGGTATAACAGCTGTCTTCAAAGATTGGAAGTGCTGTCATCTTGAAGAGCCTCTCTGGCCCCAGAAGAGCAACAGGTGGTCGCTGCAGAGAGGCAGATTTAAAACTTGATTCAGGGAAAAACTTCTTAACACTATCTAAGAAAGGAATGAATTTCCTGGGTAGTTAGTGAGTTCCCCTCATTAAAGGTCTTCAAGGAAAAACTAAATACTTATTGTAAAAGGGATTTCTATTGAAATGTCAGTTAGAATCTATAATTTTGTGACTGTCCATCCGGGGTGTGTATTTACTTTCCCTCTCTGTTACATGGATGGAACACATTTTCTATATTTAGGAAAGAAAGCAGTTTTCTAATATCTAAAGAGATGTGAAAGAGGGGTTGAATGTATCTCTGTGGCTCCAGAGCATAGGACTAGGGTCAGTGGTTGGACATTACAGAGCAACAGACTTTAGACCAATAGAAGGAAGATGAGGGTGGAACAAAAATAAGGAAGAATTTCCTTTTTTTTTTTAATCTTGATTTTATTGCTATCATTTGCTAACATTACCTCCATTTCTCAGGGAGGCTGCTGCAGAACTGCAGATGTGGAATCAGATAATCTATTAATACAGTCAGAGCTATATAAGGAGAAATAGCTAGAGTTCCACAAAGACATACAGATCTTAGGAACACAGAGCTAGAGATGGAAGCAACCTCAGGGAACGTTCAGTCCCATTCCCTCATTTATCAAAAGAAGAAACTGAGGCCCAAGCAAATCAAATTCCTTACCAAATGTTCACTTAGGTAGTGCCAGAGATAGGTCTTTCTGCTTATTTCCAAAGTCACAGTTTCTTTCCATTGTTTGCTTTGCTATGTCTATATGAATAACATATACTAGATTTTTTTAAAAGGATTCATTTGGGTGTTTCTCAACTTTCAGTTGTACAGACAGCACTTCAGTGTACCAAAATTTTAAAAAAGCATAAAATATGTGTTGTTTTTCTCATTGTTTCAAAAGTTATCCATGGTGAAAAATAAAGGAAACCCAAAGTTAATTTTATTCAAGTTCACAGAAGAAAATTAGAGTAAAAACTTTCATTTTGGGAGCAGCTAAGTGGTGTAGTAGATAGAGCACCGGCTCTGAAGTCAGGAGGACCTGAGTTCAAATCCAGCCTCAGACCAAACATTTGATACTTACTAGCTGTGTGACCCTGGGCAAGTCACTTAACCCCAATTGCCTAAAAAACTTTAATTTTTGCATATGAATTATTCAGGGCACCTGTCTACACTGACCAAATTATCTGGATAATAACCAAATGTTCATTTTGCTTTATGTTATGGGAATGAGACTACCTCTGTTATCAGTCAACATTAGAGTTTACAGCAACAACCTTTCCTCTACTTTGATTAAAATAAAATAATTTGTTAGTTTCCCCCAAAATAAACAATTGCCTCACCAGTCCTTGCAGAAAAAAAGCATCTATCTCAACTGGAAAGATGCATTCTCAGGTGAGGACTTTGGCTTTTGATAAGCAGAAGCATTGCTACATTATACTTAAGCACTGCAATTTTCTTATCCACATTAAGAGAATGCCTCCTTTCTTCTACCTTGAGAAAGACCAAGCTTATAACTACTCATAACCGAATCTGTCCCTCTTCGTGCTCCAAGGTACTTATTCTAACTGGCTAGCCCTAGTCTAGTGTCTTTTTAAAGTCTCTACAGGTTTCTTTAGGCTCTATGAAATCAGTTCCTTTTGGTAACTAAACAAAGGAGGCTGAAAAATGTCTAATGTAAAGTTAAATAGCAGATCTTAGAAGCAGAGAATGAGATGCCTCATTAATCAAGAGACTAGTTTCCTTTTAGAAAGAAGTAAGCTCTGGAAATACCCCTACTTCCTCTGACTCTTCCAAGCAAGACAATAAGATACTCAAGGGTAGAGCTCCTCATCCTCTTAAGCCTTTACTTCTAAAATTGACTTACAACTTTGCTTCTGGTTCTTAGGATGATAGACCAGTCCTAGGTAATACTTTGAAAAAGCAAGGAGAGGGGCAGCTAGGTGGTGCAGTGGATAGAGCTCCAGCCTTGAAGTCAAGGAGGACCTGAGTTCAAATGCAGCCTCAGACACTTGACACTTACCAGCTGTGTGACCCTGGGCAAGTCACTTAACCCTGATTGCCTCACCAAAAAGGGAAAAAGAAGGCAAGGAGGAGGAGCCAATGTGATAAAATGGCATTAGGCTGTATAGCCACGCTCCCCTCCAAATGGACCTAAAAAATGCATCAGACTGAAATCTGATAGATGATACAGAGCAAGTCACAGTGATCATTTGTCCTACCAAAGTCTGCATAGGAGAGACAAACAGAAAGGTGTCCAGACACTGAACGCTCAATGCCCAGGAATTTGTTTAATCACCAGCACAAGACATCCCCAATCTGAGGCAGCACAACAGGGACTGATGTCAATTGGTACACTACCTAGTTCTGGGTCACAGATCCAGGGTGGACTAAGAAGACAATCTATACCTATAGGTGGCCTTTCAGTTCCTTGGTAGGGAGACCCTGGATAATATACTAAGAAAGGAGGAAGTTCAAAAGCCAGCATCAGCAATATGGCTCAGACCCCAGAAGAAGAGTAGCATTTCGGTTAGAGCACCTAGCCCACACTGCAAGGGAATACCCAGGGCAGAAATCAAAGACAAAAAGGAAGCTTACAACTTTGTCACTCTGAACCTAAAGAGCTTTTCAGCTGGCTGATAAGAGGATGAGTTCAGCAGCTTAGAGCCAAATCCAGGTCAGGAACTTGCAAAGTTTAGACAGGCATAATAATCAGACTTTGCCCTGGATCAAACTCCTTTGGGAATACTGAAAGCTTACAGGTCTCTGAGATCCTGGAATAATATAATACTCAATACAGAAAAGCAATAAATGAACAAGCCCTCTAGAAGTGTGGCAGAGCCTAGTGCTAATATCAAGTCTGAAGTTAGGAAATAAGTGGGAAGAATGAGCAAACAAAAAAACCCCAACATGAAAAGCTATGGTGTCAGACACAAACCCAGAAGAGATCGACTATAAAACATCTACAATCAAAGCCTCAGAGAAAACAGGATGGGCACCAATCCAACTAGAATTCCTGGAAGAAATAAAGCAAGAGTTAAAATATTTTATTTTTGTATAAATGAAATGAGAATTCTTAAGAAAACAAAATTAGAAATGAAACGAGAGCTATGGAAGAGAGAAATGGAAATGAAATTAATGGTTTGGAATGAACTTTGGCCAAGCAACAAATTGCCCCAAAATTAGAAATGACCAAATAAAAGCCAGTGACTCCTTTAAGACAATAAGAAATATTAAAGCAAAACCAAAAATTTGGAAAAAATAGAAGAAAAAAATAAAGCATCTCCTAGCAAAAACATCTTACCTGGAAAACAGATTGAGGAGAAAAAAATGAAGAATCATTGGGCTATCAATGACATGACAAAAAAAAAAAGAAGAAGATCCTAAACATCCTATTTCAAGAAATTGTAAAAGAAAACTGTCCACATCTCTTAGAATCAGAAAACAAATAAACAGAAAGGCTCTACCAGTCACCTTTGGGGGGAAAAAAAACCCCACAAAATGAAAACACCTAGGATTATCATAGCTGAAATCCAGAACTTACAGGTCAAAGAAAAATACTGCAACCAGCCAGAAAGAAAGAATTTAAGTGTCAATGAGATGCAGTCAAGTCACACAGGATTTAGCAGCCACAACTGTAAAGGAGTGAAGAACTTGGAATGAAGTATTCCAGAAGGCAAAGGATAGAAACTTACAGCCAAAAATAATTCATCCAGTAAAAATTAGTCTAATGCTACTGAGTAAAAAACTGGATCTTTAATGAAATAGAGCAATTCCAATCATTCTTGATGAAAAGATCAGAGATGAATAGAAACTTCAAAATTCAAACACAGTAGTGAAGAGGTAAAAAAGTAAACATAAATGAACAATGATAAAGACAAGGATAAATTCCTCACATTCAAATATGGGGAGATGATACATAAGTCTCCTCTGAAGCCTATCATTATCAGGGATCAGAGGGGGAGTCTAATTAGACGAGGCCTGGGAGTAGTCCTGTTATGTCTTGATGATCTTAATAGAAGAATGGAAAGAGAGGAGAAAAGGAATACACTAGAAAGATGGGTGGGAAGGGAAAGGAAAGTTAAGGAAAATGATCTCATTATCTGAGAGTAAAAGTAGACATTTATACAAGCAAGGAGGGAGTGGTAGGAGTAGTTGTAGTTGACACTTCAAACTTTCATCTGAACTGGTTAAAGGAAGGAACACACACACACATATCACAAACTATATGATCACCTTAATAAATGCAGAAAATGCAGAAAAGATAACATTTATTTATGCTTATAAAAACGTTTAGAGTATGAGCATTGAAAGCCTCTTTTTTAATATAATTAATTATATTGAAGAGTAGCTATCAAAAAACCAAAAGCATATATCATATACAATGGGTATACACTAGCAGCTTTTCCAAGAAATACAGAATTAAAGCATGGATATCCACCTTCCCTAAAATTATTTGTCTTAGTTTTAGAATTGCTAGTAATAACAATAAACAAGAGAAAAAATTATAGGCAAAAAAAAGAGATAAAAATAACCCCATTTTCTGTTGGCATAGCTTACCTAGCATATCTTAGGGGATGAGTAAAGATATTAATAGTAGCTTCAGTAAATTTGCAGGGTACAAAATAAGCCACAAAAATCAATAGCATTTCTAGATAATAATAACAAAATCCAAGAGTAAACAATAGAAAGAGAAATACCATTGTAAACAACTACAAAATACACAAAATATTTGGGGATCAATCAACCAAAACAGACAAAATACTTATATACCACCAACTACAAAATGCTCCATATAGGAATAAAGAACAACTTAAATAGCTGGAGGAATATTTAGTGCTCATGGCTGGGCTAATATAATAAAAAAAAAATGACAGAACTGCAAAAATTAGTTACAGTTTTAATGCTATACTAATCGAACCATGAAATGGATAAAAGTATCCAGAACCTGGATAAATGGATAAAAGTATCCAGAACCTGATAAAATAATAAAATTCATTTGGAGGAACAAAAGATTTAGACTATCAAGAGAAATAGTAAAAAAAAGTTTGGGATGAGCAGGGACTATAATTTTCAGACCTCAAACTGTATTATAAAAGCCATTTGGTATTGGTTAACAGAGAGAGAGAGAGAGAGAGAGAGAGACAGAGACAGAGACAGAGACAGAGAGACAAGATCAATGGAATAGACTCCAACGGAGAATCAGAAGCAATCAAACTCAATAATCCAGTATTCAGTATATCAGAAGACGAATTACTTAGGAAAGAAGTCCCTCATTGTTTAAAAAAGCTGGAAAGCTGGAGAGTAGTACAGCAGAAATTAGTCTCAGACCTTTTTTCCATAATACATTCTAAGTGGATACATGACCTTAATATTAAAGATCAAACTATAAAAAAAAAAATTAGATTTGAGACAGATGATATATGTTTCCCTGGTACTTGACCTGCTTTTTTTCCTGAATGCTTGCAGCATTTCCCCCCCTTTAACATGGAAACTCTGAATCTTGGCTGTAATATTCCTAGGTCTTTTCCTTTATTTTTTTTTTTAAAGAGGTAACCCATTCAAGCAGCCATCTTGGTAGAAACCAAAAAAGGTGTTCATAAATGAATGTCAAATTTGGTGCCGATTGTAAGAGATAGAGAGACCTTCTAATGTTTTATGGATGTTAGAAAAACAGCTACCCTAGTTCCCTGGAGTTTAGAAATTAGTAATTTTTATTATGGCCTCAGAGCATTTTTTTTCTATTTCTCTTGCCTTCTTATTCCTTAAGCTTACCCAAGAACATTTTCCCCATTCTGGCTCTCTAACTTCCTTCATTCTCTGACCAGACTTATCCCCCACCTTTGTCCTCCTAGGTTTTATTGTGATTTACCCATTTACCTTGATGTCATATTGATATTTCCCCAGGCTAATTATCAGAAGGTCAAGTCAGGTATCCTTTCATGAGTTGAGGAATTTTTGTCTTCATGTGATTACAGAAAGTAGTCTCTCAGTATAACTGAGCCTGCCTTAGAATTAGCTCAATTGATGGGTGGAGCCAAGACAGTGAAGTAAAGGGAGCATCCTTCCTGAACTTTCCCCACATTCTCTTTTAAGCAGGTTTAAAATAATGCATCAAATTGAATTTTAAAGTGGCATTGCCAAACAGAAAGGGTGAGATTTTTTTCCAGCCCAGGAAAACTTAAGAGGTCAAAAGGAGAAGCCTATGGCACAGGGGTGGGAGCTAGCCAGGAGTGCAGCATGGTGGTGACATCAGTTGTGGGCCTTTGAGGTGGTGACAGCAGTAGCAGCAGTACTACATGCATTCACCTCCCAGGGTATTAAGAAGAATGAATACTTGGTCAGGAAAAAGATTCCAGAGCACCCTGATACTAGCACTGGGCATGGGATTGGATGTCATTTGTCAATTCTATTTGCCTATTACCCAGTTTGGGGACACAGTTCTAGGAGGGAGAGGAACTCCTGCAGAGGCAAGGAAACAGGGGACCTAGTTCTAGATTATAGTTCTAGGGAGGAGAATAGATGTGATCACCAGATGGCAGGGGCCCTACCTGGGTAAGGACAAAAGCACAGAGGGGGACAGCAGTGACCATACCTCTCCCCATATAACACTACCTCAGAAGCATTGAAAACCTACAGGACCCCAGAATTATCTGTAAAAACAGCAGGACAAAAAAGCCAGAATCTTAGGACTATAACTCCCCCCTACCCAAGGTAAGCAGAGCCCAACACTAGCATTAAGCTCAAAGTCAAGAAAAAAGTGGGGGAAATGAGTAAATAACAAAAAAGAACCTGATCAAAAGGACCTTCTAAGGTGACAGGGAAATTTAAGACATGAATCCAGGAGACAATGACATGAAAATATCTACAAGAAAAGCCTCAAAGAAAATTGCTAATTGGACACAATCCTAACAAGAATTCCTAGAACAGTCAAAGAAGATTTTTTTAAAAAAGCAAATATTTTAAAAATGAAATAAAAACAGTAGAGGAAAAATTGGGAAAAGAAATGAGAGCAATGTAAGAAAATTATGAAAAGAAAATTAATAACTTGATAAAGGAGGCACAAAAATACTGTAAGGAACTCCTTAAAACCAGAATTGCTAAAGTGATTTTAAAAAGGCATAAAACTTTACTGAGGAAAATAGTTTCTTTTTTTTAATTAATTTATTTTGATTTATCAACAATCACTTCCATATGCTTTTGAGTTAAAAATTTTTCTCCCCCTTCCTCCCCCCCACCCTCCCCAAGACGGCACACAATCTGATATAGGCTTTACATTTACATACCCATTAAACATATTTTCACATTAGTGAAGTTGCAAGTAAAAATTAAAACCAATACGAGGAACCATCAGAAAGATAAAACAAAACTCAACAGAAGGTAAAAAATAAGTGATAGCGATTCAACTTCCATAGTTCTTTCTTTGGATGCGGACAGCATTTTCCATCCCGAGACCTCTGGAGATGTCTTAGATCCTCATAATGCTGAGAAGGGTTCAGTTTAACAATCATAGTCATTGCATAATGTGGCTGTTATTGTATACAAAGTCCCCTTGGTTCTGCTCACTTCACTCAGCATCAGACCATACAAGTCTTTCCAGGTTTTTCTGAAGTCAGCCTGTTCATCATTTCTTATAGCATAATAGTATTCCATTACATTCATATACCACAACTTGCTCAGCCATTCCCCAATTGATGGGCATCCTCTCAATTTCCAATTCTTTGCCACCACAAAAAGAGCTGCTATGAATATTTTTGTACATGTGGGTCCTTTTCCCATTTGTTTGATCTCTTTCAGATATAGCCCTAGAAGTGCTATTGCTGGATCAAAGGGTATACACATTTTTGTAGCCCTTTGGGCATAGTTCCAAATTGTTCTCCAAAATGGTTGGATCATTTCACAACTCCACCAACAATGTATTAATGTTCCAATTTTCCCACATCCTCTCCAACATTTATCATTTTCCTGTTTTGTCATGTTGGCCAATGTGATAGGTGTGATGTGGTACCTCAGAGTTGTTTTGATTTGCATTTCTCTAATCAGTAACAATTTGGAGCATTTTTTCATGTGATTATAGATGGCTTTAATTTCTTCATCTGAGAACTGTCTGTTCATATCCTTTGACCATTTATCAATTGGGGAATGGCTTGTGTTCTTATAAATTTGTCATAATTATCTATATATTTTAGAAATGAGGCCTTTATCAGAGAGACTGGTTGTAAAAATTCTTTCCCAATTTTCTACCTTCCTTCTAATCTTAGTTGCATTGGCTTTGTTTGTGCAAAACTTTTCAATTTAATGTAATCAAAATTATCCATTTTGCTTTTCATAATGTTCTCTATCTCCTGTTTGGTCATGAATTCTTCTGTTCTCCATAGATCTGATAGGTAAATTATTCCTTGTTCTCCCAGTTTATTTATGGTATCAGCCTTTATATCTAAGTCATGAACCCATTTTGACTTTATTTTGGTAAAGAAAATAATTTCTTAAAAATTGGAATTGGTTATATGGAAGCTAATGACTCCATGACACATCAATAAACAAAAAAAAAGTCAAAAGAATGAAGAAAATGAAATGTGAAAACAACCAACTTGGAAAATAGATCCAAGAGAGATAATTCAAGAATTATTGACCTAGCTAAAAAGTCATGACCCCCCCCAAAAAAAAGAGTAGAAACATCATATTTCAAGAAATTATCAAGGAAAATTGTGCCAAAATCTTAGGACCAAAGGGTAAAATAGAAATTTCAAAAAATCCACTGATGAACTCCTGAAAAAGATCCCAAAATGAAATCTTCCAAGAATATTATACAGAATTCCAGAGCTCCCAGGTCAAAGAAAAAATACTACGAACAGCTAGAAAGAAACAATTCAAATACCATAGAGTCAAAGTCAGGATCACACAAGATTTAGCAACTTCCATATTAAAGAAGTGAAGGGCTTGGAATATGATTCCAGAAGGGAAAGGAGCTAGGATTAAAACCAATGATAAGTTACGCTGCAAAATTTAGTATGATCCTGCAGGAGAAAAAAAATGGGTATTTAATGAAGTAGAGAACATTCAAGCATTCCTGATGAAAAGACTGGAGTTAAATAGAAAATCTGACATTCAAACATAAGACCCAAGAGAGGTATAAAAAGGTAAACGTGAAAGAACAATCATAAAGGACTCAACAAAGTTAGAAGAAAATAGGACAGAGGGAAATAAACAATAAAAAATCATGACTATGAAACTGAAGGAGACAGCAAAATAGCTTAGAAACCAGACTCCAAGAATATGTTGTTCATAGTCACTTGAACTAGAAAGTCACATACAGAAGGGCTGGAGCAGAATCTATTATGGTTCAGTTGAAGTTAAAAAGGCAGCAGTGGCAATCATGATCTCGGGCAAAGCAAAAGTAAGCCTAATTAAAAGAAATAAGCAGAGAAACTATATTTTTGCTAAAAGGTGCCATAGACAATGAAGTAATATCAGTACTAAACATATATGCACTAAATGGCATAGCATCCAAATTTTTAAAAGAAAAGTTAAATGAATTACAGGAGGAAAAAAGACAGTAAAACCTACTAGTAAAGAAACCTCAACTTTCCCCGTCAGGGCTAGATAAATCTAATAATAAAATGAATAAAGAAGAAATTAGAAAAATGAATAGAATTTTAGAGAAGTTTGATATGATAGACTTCTGGAAAAAATTGAATGGGAGTAGAAAGGAGTATACCTTTTTCTCAACTAGATGTGGCACCTTTACAAAAATTGACTATGTATCAGGGCACAAAAACCTCAAAAATAAATGGAGAACAGTAGAAATATTAAATGCACACCTTTCAGAACATAATACAATAGAAAATCAATAAACAACCTTAAAAACATGGTTTTAAAATTATTTGGAAACTAAATAATCCTAAAGAATGAAGTCAAAGAACAAATCATAGAAACAATCAAAAATTCCATTGAAGATAATGACATAAAACAACATACCAAAATTTGTGGAATGCAACCAAAACAGTACTAAGGGGAAAATTTGTATCTCTAAATGCTTACATGAATAAAAAAAGAAATAGGTCGATTAATTAGGCATGAAAGAACAACAATTAAAAAAAACCTAGGAAATGTACAAATTTTAAATGTCCAACTAAACAACAAAATAAAAGCCATGAATATCAAAGGAGAGATTAACAAAATTGAAAGTAAAACATGTATTAAACTAATGAGTAATACCAGCAGCTAGTTTTATGGTGGAAAAAAACTAACAAAATAGGCAAACCATTGGTTAATGTGATTTTTAAAAAGTAAGAAGAAAACCAAATTACCAGTATCAAAAATGAAAAGGGTAAATTTATCAGCAATAAAGAGGAAGTTAAAGCAATTATTAGGAGTTATTTTGCCCAATTGTATGCTAGTAAAACTGACAATCTAAGCAAAATGGATGAATATTTACAAAAATATAACCTATCCAGATTAAAGAGAAGAGGAAATAGAATACTTAAATAACCCTTTCTTAGAAAAAGAAATAGAATGAACCACAAATGTGCTCCTCAAGGAAAAAAAATCCCAGGACCAGATGTATTTATAAGCAAATTCTACCAAACATTTAAAGAACAATTGGGGTAGGTAGGTGGCACAACGGATAGAGCACCGGCCCTGGAATCAGGAGGACCTGAGTTCAAATATGGCCTCAGACACATAACACTTACTAGCTATGTGACCCTGGGCAAGTGATTTAACCCCATTGCCTAACCAAAAAACAAACAAACAACAAAAAACAATCCCAATGCTATGTAAACAACTGAACAAATAAACAAAGGAGTCCTGCCAAAATATTTCTATGACACAAACATAATTTTGTATCTCAACCACGGAGAGCAAAAACAGAGAAAGAAAGTGATAAACCAGTTTCCTAATGAATATTGTCACAAAATTTTTCAGTAAAATAGTAGTAAGTCAACTATAGCAGTGTATCACAAAGACCAGGTGGGATTTAAACCAGGAATGCAGGATTGGTTCACTATTAGAAAAACTATTAGTGTTATTGACTATATCAATAATAAAACAATAAAAATCATGTGCTTTTATCAGCAGATGCAGAAAAAGCCTTTGACAAAATACAGTACTGTTCTGATAAAAAAAAAAGTATAGAAATCAATGGAACTTTTCTTAAAATGATAAGTAGTATCTAAAGCTAAGAGCAAACATTATCTGTATTGCAGATAACCTTCCCAATAAGATCCAAGGTGAAACAAGGATGCCTTTTATTATTATTCAATATTGTACTAGAAATAATAGCTATAGCAATATGACAAGAAAAAGAAATTGAAGGAATGAGAATAGTAATGAGGAAACAAAGCCATCGCTCTTTGCAGATGATATACACAGAGAACTCTAGATAACCAACCAAAACATTAGTTGAAACAATTAATAACTTTAGCGAAGCTGAAGGATTTCAAATAAACTCACACAAATCTACATATTACTAACAAAACTCAGCAGGAAGAGATAGAGGAGTTCCATTTAAAATAAAATCAAACAGTATAAAATACTTAGGAGTCTACCTGCCAAGACACACATAACTATAACAACACAATTTCAAAACACTTTTCGCACAAAAATAGACAGATCTAAACAACTGGAGAAATATTAATTGCTCATGGGTTGGCTGAACCAATATAATAAAAAGGACAATCCTACCTAAATTAATTTACTTATTTAATGCCATACCAATCAAACTATCAAAGAAATATTTTATAGAGCTAGAAAAAAATAGCAAAATTCATCAGGAAAAACCAAAGGTCAAAAACATTTATGCAAACAGTAGGGGAAAAAAAAACTTAAGGAAAGCCCCCCTATGGTATCAGTTTTAATACTGTACTTCACAGTGGTCCCCATCAAAACCATCTGGTACTGGATAAGTGGTTGATCAGTGGAATGAATCAGGTACAAAATATACAGACACAAATGACCTCAATAATCTAGTGTTTGATAAACCCAAAGATCTAAGCTATTGGGCCAAGCAATTCAACAAAACTTCTGGGAAAACTGGAAAACAATCTGGCAGAAATTAGGCATAGACCAATATCTCACACTGTATATCAAAATAGAATCAAAATGGGTACTCATTTAAAGGTGCTATCATAATCATATTAGGGGAGCATGGGAAAAAAATCTGTCCTGTCTATGGAAAAGGGAAAGTTTTGACCAAACATGACATAGAGAAGATCACAGGAAGTAAAATGAATAATTTTGATTATGTGAAGTTAAAAAGTTTTTGAACAAATGAAACCAAGGCAGCCAAAATTAGATGGAAAGCAGGAAATTGGGAGAAAAAATCCTTACAGAAAGTTGCTCTGATAAAGGTCTTATCTCTCAAATATTTAAGGAACTAAGCCAAATTTATTTAAAAAAAAAAGAGCCATTCCCCAAAGGATAAATGGTTGCTATAACCCTGAGATACCACCTCTTGCTTATCAGATTGGCTAACATGAAGGAAAAAGAAAATGCCTAATGCTGGAGGGGATGTGGACAAATAGGGACATTAATGTACTGTTGGTGGAGTTGTGATCTGGTCTAACTATTCTGGGAAACAATTTGGAACTTTGCTCAAAGGGCTATAAAACTATGCATACCCTCTGACTCAGCAATACCAATACTGTCTATATCCTGCTGAGATCAAAGAAAGAGGAAAAGATATATACAAAAATATTTATAGCAGCTCTTTTGGTGGCAAAGAATTAGAAATTGAGGTAATGTCCATCAGTTAGGGAATGGCTGAACAAATTATGGTATATGATGATGATATGAAGGACATGGTTTCGGAAAAAGTTTAGAAGCCTTATGTGAACCAATGCAAAGTGAGAACTGGGAGATCACTGTGCATAGTAACAGCAATGTTGTAACAATGATCCACTGTGAAAGACTTAGCTACTCTAATCAATACAGTAATCCAGGACAATTCCAAAGGATTCATGACCACCTCTGGAGAAAGATAACTGATAAACTCTGACGACAGATTGAAATATATTTATTTTCACTTTATTTTTGCTTTTTTTTCCAATATGGCTAATATAAAAACATATTTTGCATGACTTCATGTGTATAATAGGTATATTGCTTGCCTTTTCAATGGTTCAGATAGGGGCTGGACTGAGAGAATTTGAAACTGAAAATTTTTTAAGTGACTATAAAAAATTTTTTAAAAACTCAAGTTGTTAAAGAATTGACTCAATTATATACCAGGAAGGTGTCTTCCTACTTTGTTACTCATATGAGTTGCCTTATTTCTTCATGGAATATGGTTATTTGCTGCACTGCTTTAGACTTGATGATCTGTATGTATGAAGTAGATTGGTTACATTGCATAATTTAATTATTTTGACACTGCAAAGAGACCAGACATTTTATTTTGTTTTATTCATTCATTCATTCATTCACTTATTTTTTGCTGGGCAATGGGGTTGAGTGACTTGCCCAGGGTCACACAGCTAGTTAGTGTCAAGTGCCTTTGACTGGATTTGAACTCAGGTCCTCCTGACTCCAGGGCCGGTGCTCTATCCACTGCACCACCTAGCTGCCCCTAACACCAGACATTTTAAAACACATTTTCTTAGATTATCTGTCATCCTCAAAACATAAAATTTGCCATTTCCTCTTCACATATATGCCTTTGTACAAGTTTATCCACCATGTCTGGAATGCAATTCCTCCTCACCTTCACCTTCTGTAGTCCTTCAAGGTTTAGCAAATGAGCCACCTCTTAATGGAAGACTTTCATGATTCTTTTAGCCCTTAGTGTTTTCTCCTCCTTCATATTATTTTGCTTTTGCTTACCTATGAGTTATTCTAACTATTCTTCCCCTTTTCTGGAATGTAAATTTCTCAAGGCCAGGGCTCTTAGTTTGTTTTTTTGTGTTTTGTTTTGTTTTGTCTTTGTAATTCAGGGCTCTGCATGTAGTCAGTAAAAGCTTGCTGAAGTAAATTTAATAAAAATACATCTCTCATTTATGATTTCTTTCCTCAAATTTTAAAGAAATTCAAAGTGAAGACAGAAAAGCTATGGCTAGCACACACAATCCAACTTTTCAGACAACCTAAATTATTTTATAGATCAACAGGTTTCCTGTCTTATTGAGGGTCACAGTTATGGAATGATGCCAAGATTACACCGTTCTTGAATAGCCTCTAGCCTGTTTGCTATCAATCTTTGAGCACCAAACTTTTTTTTTTGTAAATACTATTTTGTTTTTTTTCCCATTACATGTAAAGATCATTTTCAACATTCTTTTTTTTTTTTCTTTTTTTTTTTGGATGAGGCAATTGGGTTAAGTGACTTGCCCAAGGTTACACAGCTAGTAAGTGTTAAGTGTCTTAGGCTGGATTTGAACTCAGGTCCTCCTGACTCTAAGGCCAGAGCTTTATTCACCACCTAGCTGCCTCAACATTCATTTTTTAAAAATGTCTTTGAGTTCCAAATTTTTATCTCTCTCTCTCTTCCCTCCTCCCTCCCTAAGCAAGCAATCTGATATAGATTATACATTATGTAATCCTGTTAAATGTATTTCCACATTAGTTATGAAAGAAGAAACCTAATAAAAGGGAAAACCCACCAAAAATCCCAAAATAAAGTAAAATGAAAATAGTATGTTTTGATCTGCATTCATACTCCATAGTTATTTCTCTGAATATGAATAGCATTTTCCATCATAAGTCTTTTGGAATTGTCTTGGACCATTCATTGTATTGCTGAGAAGGGTTAAGTCTATCATAGTTGATCATCACACAATGTTGCTTTTACTGTGTACAATATTCACTCAGCATCAGTTCATGTGAGTCTTTCTAGGTTTTTCTGAAATCTGTCTGCTCAGCATTTCTTACATTCTCAGCATTACATTGACATACCACAGTTTGTTCAGCGATTCCCCAATTGATGGGCATTCCCTTAATTTCAAATTCTTTGCCACCACAAAAAGAGCTGTTATAAATATTTTTGTACATGTAGGCCCTTTTCTCTTTTTAATAATCTGTTTGGGATACAGACCTAGTAGTGCAATTGCTGGGTCAAAAGGTATGCACAATTTTGTAGCCCTTTGGGCATAGTTCTAAATTGTTCTCCAGAATGGTTAGATCAGTTCACAACTCTAGCAACAATGCATTAATGTTCCAATTTCCCCACATCTTCTCCAACATTTATCATTTCAGCCAGTCTGAAAGGTGTGAGGTGGTAGCTCAGTTGTTTTAATTTGCATTTCTGAAATCAATAGTGATGTAGAACATTTTTTCCTATGGCTATAGATAGTTTTAATTTCATTGTCTGAAAACTGCCAGTTCTTATCCTTTGACCATTTATCAATTGAGGAATGACTTGTATTCTTACAAATTTGACTCGGTTCTCTATATATTTGAGAAATGAGGATTTATCAGAAATACTGAGCACCAAATATTTTTTTGCGTTTATGCCACCCATTTAACATTAAGAAAACCTTTATTTTTCTATAACTTTCCTCAAAATATACCTGCTACTCTAATGAAAAACAAAAAACAAAAAAAAAGGAAAACAACCCATGTTAAAATCTAGAGGGAGTCAAAATGCAAATTAACAAGAAAATAAAATGTTCCTAGGAGTACCTTCAATGATCATCATCCTTCACAGTAAAAAGAAGGGAAAAATATAAAATGGATTCATGAAACAGATTCACTAGAAACCGGGTATGTTTAAATTAATTCTAAATACCTGCCACTGTTATTTCTAGAGTTCTGAAAGAGGAGGAGACATTAGCACTCTATTGTCTTCTACTAGCTAGAACACCCGGCAATTGCTATGCAATGGGGGCATAAAAGTGATTACAAGTTAAATGTGTTCAAGTGAATTTGTGTTTGAGTTCCCCAATTATCCAGGTGACCAAGAAGAGCTGTATGAAGACTGGCTGTATTAACTAAAACACAGAGTAAGTAGCTTGACATAGCAACAATCCTGGCAGTGACCAAGAGTAAACCAGGCTGTAAGCTCATACCAGCTTTGAAGCAGACCTTGAGCCATTTGATGGTTTATGGACCTTCAGGAGTCATGCTTACCTTCAGAGACTCCCCTAATTGTTGGTTATGGTGCTCTAGGACATATCCTGTTTTATATCCTCTTGTTGTCTGTGCTCAAGCCTTGAACTATGGACTGCTTATCACCAACAATGCATTCTGATTTGTGTGTCAAAGAGCCACACCTCTGACACCTGGAATTCCTCACTTCCCCCTCCTCTTGGGGATGGGGCTCACTGACTCATTCCTTTCTAAGCTCACCTTTCCCCCCAAATCCCTTATCTTCCTTCCTTTGTGTATGTAGAAATAGATATCTATATTTATATTATATACACACACATTTTTTCTCTCTCTCTGTCTCTGTCTCTCTCTTTCCCCTTCTCTCTCTTCATATCCATTATTTGGTGGGCTATCAGCATAGGCTGGTAGTCCCCATGTACATGTTTTACTTTCCTGCTTAATAAAAATCTTTCTTTAATCTCACCAGCATTGTGTTCCTCTGGTTTTCTTTCCTTTAGGGAGAAGGGGAATTTGGATCTCAAGAACTGATCTTTGTATTCTCAGAGAGCATCTACCTAGTTTACAAAAATAATATTTTATATACGTAAATAATGTAAGGAGCAGTAGGCACAGGCCTAAAGAAGAGGAAGGACAGGGGAAGGCAGAGTCTGACACAGAATAATTGCAACAACAACAACAACAACGATATCACTTTCAAAGGGTGGATCATAGAGGGGGATTCCATGAGAAAAAATAAGAGTCAGAACTAGGCATTGAGGTTTGGTAAAGAAAGAAGAGAAAAAGGAATAGAAAAATCACTTTTATTTTAAACTACTCTCAAAACAAGTACAGAATGTACAAACATCTGGGAGTCTAGCTACCAAAACACATTCAGCAATTATAAAATACAACCACAAAATGCTCTTTACGGAATTAAAGACAAATTTAAATAGTTGAAGAGATATTAATTGATCATGGTTAGGTCATGCCAATATAATAAAAATGACAATTCTATCCAAATTCTTTACATAGTTGTGGATGGGAATGAGTTTATCATCACCAGAAAAGGGATAGAGATTATATCAGATGGAATGGAGAATTTTGATTACATAAGACTGTAAAGCAATGCTGTTAAAATCAGATGGAAAATATTTCAGTGGGATATATTGTAGCAGATTTCTCTAATAAAGGAAATTTCTAACATACATTAAAGAGATATGGGAACTAATTCCCCCAGTTGTAACATGATCAAAGGATATGAACAGGCAGTTCTCAAAAAAAAAAAGAAGAAAAAAGAAAGGTAATCTATGAAAAAAATGCCCAAACCACTAATAATAATAGAAATGTAAATCAAAACACCTCTTAAGATCTTCCTTACACCAATCACATTGGCCATGATGTAAGAAAGATGTATCAACAATTGTTCAGGAATCTGTGGGAGGATGGCTACACTAGTGTACTAGTGGTGGATCTGTGAACTGTTCTAACCATTTTGGAAAGCAATTTAGAACTATCCCCCAAAAGTCAATAAACTATGCATATCCTTAAAGTAGGTAGACATCAACTGGGGAATAGTCAAACAAATTATCATATATGAATGTAGGATACAAATACTGACTAGCCCTGTAGTTCAACTGATTATAGGAAACTCCCAGATGCAGAAATATCCTCTAATAATGCAGGTTAACACTTCCTCTGTAATTTATAATCTTAAAGCCTAGCATACTGAGAGGTTAAGTGATTTGCATTCAGGTCAAATAACCCATATTTGTCAGACATAGAACTTGAACTCAGGTCTTCCTGGCTTCAAGACCAATTCTCTTTCCACTACAACAAGAAAGAAATTTGCATGGTAATTTTGTTGTATATGTAAAAGGAACAGCAAGTTATGCGCAGTAGATTTGCAATGTCATGTGCAATCATTTTTTTTTTGCACTATGTTAAGGAAATGCATGTTTTCTTCCATAAATTTAAAATAAAGCACACCCTTAATTTTTATTTTCAAATCACCCATTGGGTTAACAAATCTATACAGTGACCAAGTTTAAAATTGTATATATTATTCTTCACTATCTATCTATCATTTCTCCACCGAGGTGAGAAGCTTAATTCATCATTAGGCCTTTGGAGTTATTTTTGGTCATTGTGTAAATCAGAGTAAATCATAGTCTTTCACAGCTGTTTTCCTTTAGTCGTTCAATAAATTGTAAACACCAACTAAGTTCCAGGTACTGTGCTAAATGCTAGAGATACAAAAAGAGTCAAAAGATAGTCAAGAAGCTCAAAATGTGATGGGGGAGAGACACCAAGATAACAAATCTGTTCAAATAAGCTACACACACACACACACACACACACACACACACACACACACTCATGAAATGTTCTAGTCTTATAAATGCTTCTACTAGTTCTGTTCATTTTATTCTCTATCAGTATCAAAATCCTCCCCAGTTTCTCTGAATCTGACTTTTTAGTTCTTATAGCACAATAATATTCACATTAATGTACCATGCATTCCTGTTATAAAATCTATTTGGTCATAATGTATAATCTTTGTAATATATTGTTGTAATCTTTTAGCTAGTAATTTGTTTAAGATTTCTGTATCCTTATTCATTAATGAAATTGGTCTATAATTTTCTTTTTCTGCTTTTACTCTTCCTGGTTTAGGTATCAGTATCATATTTGTTCCATAAAAGGAATTTAGTAGGATCTCTTCTTCACCTATTATTCCAAATAATTTATTTAGTACTGTAATTAAATGATCTTTAAATGTTTGATAGAATTTGCTTGTAAATCCATCTGGTCCTGGTGCTTTTCTCTTAGGAAGCTCATTTATGGCCTGTTCAATCTATTTTTCTAAAATAAGTCTATTTAGATATTCTATTTCCTCCTTTGCTAATCTAGGCAATTTATATTTTTTGTAAATCACTTAACTTGTTAAATTTATTGGCACATAATTGGGCAAAGTAACTCCTTACAATTGCTTTAATTTCACCTTTTTAGTGGTATATTCACCCTTTTCATTTTTGATATTAATGATTCAGCTTTCTTCTCTTTTAAGTCAAATTAGCCAATGGTTTCTATTTTATTTGTTTATTTTTTCACAAAACTAACTCCTAGTTTTATTTATTAATTCAATGGGTGTTTTTTTACTCTCAATTTTATTAATCTCACCTTTAATTTTTAGGATTTCCAATGTAGTGTTTAATTGGGGATTTTTAATTTGTTCTTTTTTTAGTTTTTTTTAAACTGTATACTCAATTCATTAGTCTGCTCTTTCTCTATTTTATTGCTATAAGCATTTAGAGATATAAATTTTCCTTTAATCACTGCTTTTGCTGTATCCCATAAGTTTTGATATATTGTCTCACAATATATTGAGAACAATATTGGCATTCTCTTTAATGATTGATTTAATGATTGTTTCTATGATTTCTTCTTTAACCCACTCATTCTTTAAGATTAGGTTGTTTAATCTCAAATTAGTTTTTAATCTATGTGTCTTTAGTCCCTTATTAAATATGACTTTTATTGCATTGTCATCTGGAAAGGATACTTTTAATATTTCTGCTTTTCTCCTTTTAACTATAATATTTTTATGTACTGATATACAATCAGTCTTTGTAAAGGTACCATGATCTGTTGAGAAAAAGATGTATTCCTTTGTATTTCCATTCAATTCTCTCTAGATATCTATCATAACAAATTTATCTAAAATTCTGTTCACTTCCTTAACTTCCTATTTATTTTGGGTATAGATTTATCTAGGTCTTAGAGGGGAAGATTAAAGTCCTCTACTATTATAGTACTACTATCTATCTTCACCTGTAATTCATTTACTTTTTTTTTAGGCATTTGGGGTTAAGTGACTTGACCAGGGTCACACAGCTAGTAAGTGTGAAGTGTTTGGTGTGAGACCAAATTTGAACTCAGGTCCCAGTGCCAGTGCTCTATCCACTGTGCCACCTAGCTGCCACAGCTTTTCTTAAAAAATTTAGATGCCATAACATTTGGTACATATAGGTTTAGTATTGATATTGCTTCAATGTCTGTGGTACTTTTTATCAATGTGTAGTTACCCTGTTTATCTCTTTTAGTTAAATTTATTTTAGCCATAACTTTGTTTTGGATCATAATTGCTATCCCTGCCTTTTTTGTGTCAACTGATGCATAATAAATTCTACACCTACCCTCTATTTTAACTCTGTGTGTATCTCTCATTCTTAAATGTCTCTCCTGTAAATAACATTGTTGGATTCTTACTCCATTCCATGGGTGAGTTCATCCCATTCACATTCAAATTTATGATTACTATCGGTGAATTTCCCTCCATCTTATTTTTATTCATTATTTTTCTTTTCAGCCTCTCTTTTTAACCTATCCCAGGTACTTTATCTTTTCTCCTTACCTTTTTATTCCTTATTTTACCCACCCTTCTAAGATTCCCTCCCTTATCTTCTCCCCCCACCCTCCTAATCTTATTCTATACACTCTTTTAAAAGGTCCCTCTCCCACCCTATCCCTCAGTTTTCTCACCTTTCTAGAAGTTCAGAAGACTTCTAAACCTCTTAAAATATACACTTTTCCACCTCCTTCAATCCAGATGAGAGTAAGGTTCTAATATTACCAGCCCTCCACCCCAACCTGTCTCCTCTGTATTACTTCTTCCTTTCACACCCCAGTTTATGAGATAATTGCTCCTTTTTACCTTTTCCTACCCAATTTTGTTTTTTTAAATCACTCCATCATACATAACTCAGCTGCAACTTTTCTTTCAAATGACCTTAGTAATGACAAGCTTAATGAATACTATTACTACTCATATTAATAATATTTTCATATATCATAAGTAAACTGTTTTGCCTTAATCATTGCCTTATAATTAGTCTTTAATGATTTTGTTATATTTCTTCTGGATCTTTATATCAAATTTTCCATTGAGTTCTGGCTTTTTTATCACAAATATCTGAAAGTCTTTCAATTCTTCAAATGTCCATTTTTTGTAATTCAGGATTATACTCAACTTTGATGGATAAGTTATTCTTGGATGCAACCCCAGCTCCTTTGCTCTTTGAAATATAATGTTCTGAAGACCTACAGTTGTTTAGTGTAAAATCTGCTAGGTCTTTTGAAATCCTGATTGTTTTTCAGCAGTATTTAATTATTTTTTCTTGTTGCTTGCAATATTTTCTCTTTAACTTGGGAATTTTGAAACTTGGCTATGACATTCCTACAAGTTTTCTTCCTATGATCTGTTTCATGTGGTGATTGGTGGAGTCTTTCTATCTCTGCTTTCTTGTTCTAGAACTTCAAGGCAATTTTCCTTAATAATTTTTGTAATATTGTATCCAAATTCTTTATTTTCTCATAACTTTCAGGTAGACTGACAGTTCTTACATTGCCTCTCCTTGATCTGTTCTCCAAATTAGTTGTTTTTGTAATGAGAGTTTCAGATTCTCTTCCTTTTTTCTACTTTTATTATATCTTGGTATCTTATAATACCATTTGATTCCCCTTGCCCAATTATAGTTTTCAAGGAGTTATTTTCTTCTTTAAGATTTTATGTCTCCTTTTTTAATTGGTTAACTTTCTTTTAATAATTTTTGTTAATTGCTTTTACTTTTTCTCTAATTTTTCCTCATTCTCTCTTATTTGATTTTTGAATCCCTTTTAATTTTCTTCCTTACAATTTTGTATCTCTTTTTTCCAATTAGCAAATTTCAAAATGATGCAGTTCATTACCAATACCTACACTGCTCTCAGGACAGGAAAGGAAAAAGTAATACTTTCTTGTTGAATACCCAAGAATTCCTCAGATTACTATGGGTTTTTCATTTCAATTAAGAAAGCAGTATATTTTGATATGTGCAATTTAAACAACCAGGTAAATAAATAGCCTTTAAAGAGCCAAGTGGTATTATTTTTGAAATGAAGAAGTATTCAAGGTAAAAATTTATGCCCTAAGAACTCTGGATTGTGTCGATTAGATTAAAACTCCATCTTCATAAAGTAACGAGATTTTTGTTCAGAACTGTAATTCTTTTTCATGCTTTGTCACCTTCAAATGTTAAATGCACTTAAAATGCTTTGCCTTTGAGCAGCCTAATTTTTCTTTTAGTTTGCATTTCATCCCTTGACTAATTATCTAAGACCTAAGGTGACTAAGAAAGCCATCAATCTTCAAAATCGTCAAGCTCATTTTCCAAAGTATTCAGCATTCAATTATTCTACAAAAGTCATCACTCTGACCCTCACCCTCCCTTTAACCCCTACACAGCCCTAAATGGCATGTACCAGCAAGAGGCTAGCACAGAATCTCTGGTGCAAGAGAAGAACCAATCCCTTCTCAAATCAACAAATCATGTGGCTTTGGCACAGGGGCACCACGTCACTGTCCTAACCAAGTTAATAGTGCTACATTTTATATTGCTATCAAAGATTGGTTGGGAAGGGACCTTTTCCTTCATCTCTCTGCCATTTTTCTTCTGGCCCCATTCATTTCCACTTGTATTCCTTAGTAAATAAAAGAATATTACAATTTCAAATTCCGGCAACATGTTGCTGAATTGTTTTTCACTCTTTCTAACTGAGCATGCAACCAGGAACTAAGTAAGTAAAATAATTTAACAAAGAAAGTTTTTGAATTCAGCATCATTGAGTAGTGTTTGATCTTTCCCCTCTGGCCATTTGTACAGAAAGGCCTCAGCAAGTTTCTAAAACTTTTTAAAAAGTCTTGTTTCTCATTTTCTTAGTCTCTTAACTTAGATTCTGACTTTGCATCTCAGATTTTGCTTAGCTGTAGAGTGAAGTAGACTCTGCTCTTTGTTTTTCACATCAATAAAAAGCAATTTGTTCTCTTATAGTGCATTCTCAACTGTGGCAGAAACTAGGTATGTATAGTCTCCCATTTTTTGAAAATTATTTTTGACCCTACTTGTGAATGTCGCAGTGGTCTCCAAAATGGGGAATGTATCCAATCCTCTCCAAAACAGCCAGTCTTGGGGCTTGACTCCAATACAACTATGCCATCCCTTTGCTCATTATCCCCCCAAAATCCCCTGATCTACTACCTTCTGCTTCTGTTCAAGGTTTCAACCACTTGCTTCTGTTCCAGGTGTCAGCCCCTCAAAACTAACATGACTGTAACAGCAGATGCCATTGGGAAAATCTCCCAGTCTCGCCCATAAACACATCATATCCACCACAACTGTCTCCCAGACCACCTCATTCCTATTTGATCCATCACAATGCTGAGTAAGTGGCCCACCCTCTCTTTTTTCATTTTGAGTGTAACAAGTGAATTACACAGGGTGAGTTGGCATGGATGGATTGCAAGCTTACATTCTCTTCCCCTCCCTGCCCCCTGCCAAATCTACTCCTTTTCTGAATTCCCTTATTTCTGTCAAGAACACAACTATTCTTCCAGGTACCTAGATTTGTCACCTCCAGTCAATGAGGTTTGCAGCCTTGGTGTCATCCTTGACTTCTCACTTTCACATATCCAAGCAGTTGCCAAATCTTGTCATTCTACTTCTACAACACCTATCAATTTTGTCCTATTCTCTTCACTCATTCATTCACTCTATAGCCCCATATATTTGTTACACACATGCTTCATGACATTTGTGCTTTAAGATGGGACCACACTGCTCAGGGAATTGTGTGAGTGTGCAAGGGAAGAATGTGTCACCAGTTTGGAGAGATGTTTTTTAACTACTATTCTTGCTATGCCATTTGAGTAAATGCCTTTGCTAAAGAACTGAGTCTCCTGGGTGATCATTAAGGGGAAGCACACCAATGGGGGCTTGACAGCTAGTGTTAGCAGGATAGCCACCCATAGTGGCTAAGACCCTGAAAGTAGTAATAGACAACGTTCTAGTGATCTAACCTACCTGTGCCAGAAGGTTGTTACACATATATATAACTCCCTTTTATGCATACTGTAGTCTAGCCAAACTGGACCTTTTGCCATTTCTGTTACTCATATAAAAACACATTTTAAATGTCTAAATGTGAATAGGAAATTAAGGTATGATAGCATCTGCTAAACAGAACCATGCAAATAAAAAGGAATGGATTTGTTTGAAACTTTCTGATCAGTTGTAATTAGAAAAAAAATAACTTTTATTTGTTTTTGTAGTGTGTATGGTGAATATCTATATATAAGGAAACATGACTACTAAAAAGCTGTTATGTTCACTGATTGTTACAACCTATTATCTGGTCATTGTGTCATTTATCTTTTGATACAAAGTATCTAAAAATCAGTTTGGCCAGCTACAATCAACTGCATTAACTAAATTAATTACTAATAATATTCTTATTTAAAAGTCTCTATATTCTCATTGTTTTTTTTAAATAGTAATGAATCATTTTTGATCAAATCATTCTCACTAAAACATTTTAGTGAGAGCAAAAATGTTTTTACTATTAATAAATAAAATTTAAAAATTAATGTGCCATTTTTTCTTTATCTCACCCTTTAAATTTTATTTTTGTATATATGTTGTGTTGTCATATATATATATATATATATATATATGAAATGTTAGCATAGTAATACATATATCTAATTTTTAAATAAATAATGTGTGCAATTTATAAATAAATATGTGTCAATTAGTTGAACTTAAAGAAGAGGTGAAGAAGGAGAGCATTCTAGGTATAGGGGACACCCCCAAAGGCAGAGGGTTGAGAGGAACAGCAAGGAGGCCAGATTTACTGGATTTTAGAGTATACAGAGGGCAACAAAACATAAGAAAACAGGAAAGATGGGAAAGGACCAGGTTATGAAGGACTTACAAAGGCCAAACAAAATTTTTTTTTATTTGATCCTGGAGGCTGCAGAGAATCACTGGAGTGGCTTATTGAATAAGAGGGTAAAATGTTCAGACTAGCAAACTTTAGGAAGACTACTTAGATAGCTGAATGGAGGATGGATTTGAGACTTGAGGCAGGCAAACTAATCATCACGCTAGTGCAATAGTCCAGGCATGGGTGATGAGGGATTGCACTTATAGTGGTGGCAGTTTCAGAGGAGAGAAAGGGGAATATACTAGAAATATTGGGAAAGCAGAGAAAGCACCAGGTTTGGCAATCTCTAGTTATTACCTACCATCCTAGAGCAGCTGGACTATTAGCATAAGGATGGTGAAGCTATAAGTTTAGAGGTAGAAGAGCCATTAGAGACTATTTAGTCTCCTTTCATCATTTTATTAAAAACCTCACTGAAATAAAAGTACATTGTCTGTTGCAATCTCCTATTCCCTAAGTCCAATAATCTTATTTTAAAAATTAATGCTCTAAATCACTATTGATTAGAGAAATGCAGATTAAAACAATCTTGAGATTGGATAAAATGATTGAAGGGGAAAGTGACAAAGGATGTGTAAAAATTGAGACACTAATTCATTGTTGGTGGGATTGTGAACTGATCCAACCATTTTGGAGAGCAATCTGGAATTATGCCCAAAGAGTTATTAAACTACCTATACCCTTTGATCCAACAATATCATTATTTCCAAAGATGATTAGAGAAAAAGGAAAAGAACCTGTATGTTCTAAAATGTTTATAGTGGCTCTCTCTGTGGTAGCAAAGAACTGGAAATAGCAGGGATGCCCATAAATTGAGGAATAGCTGAAAAAGTTGTGATATACGATTGTGATGGAATGCTACTCTGCTACTGAAAATGATTAGCTCAGTGATCTTAGAAAAACATTGAAAGACTTGCATGAAATAGTGAAGAGTGAAATGACCAGAACCAAGAGAACATTGTATACAGTAATAGAAATATTGTCTGAAGAACAACTTTGAGCAAATAAGTTATTTTGTCTATTATAAATACCCAAATTAACTATAAAGGACATATGAAGAAAGATGCTATCTATATCCAGAGAAAGAACTGACAAATGGAAGTATTTATGGAATAATTTTACACCCTCACACACCTATTTGTGTCTAATCATAGTCATCTCTACAGTAGGGTTGGGGGAGGATAGAAAAAAAAGGAGGAAAAAAAGAAATATTTACCTGATAATTTTGTGGTATATTTGAAAGGAATAGCAAGTTGTATATAATGGATTTGTAGTTTCATGTACAATCATCTTTTTTTATTATGCCATATTATGGAAGTGCTTGTTTTATTCCATAAATATGTATTAATATAATAAAAAAATAAAAAGGTAAAAAGTCTGAGGTTGGATTTGAGCTCAGGTCTTTCTGATTCCAGGCCTAGCACTCTGTGCCATTTAGCTGTCAATCAGATGTCATCAGACTTTAACTATGGGCCATTAACTATGAAATGCCATTTTGCTTAATTCAACAATAGCTCACTACCAAAAAAAACCCCACCACATTTACCATCAGATTTCAGCAGCCATTAATCAAGTAATAGGGGATACAGTAAGTGATTAGAATTAGGATCTTTTCGAATCCTTTCAGTCGGCTGTAAATTGTCATGCAAAAAAATTGTGAGGGATGGAATGTAAAAGATCTTCAGCTACACTGATTCATAGTGGGTGACTATGGGTCTGGAAAAACGGTCTGATCTGGGGCCTGAAGAAAATAAGACTGAATAATCAAAGATTCTGCCCTTTGAGGTCAAGTCCAATGTAGAAATTTTACCTATGCCTCCCACTCCATACAGTTATTTGTGGGGCGTGTCAGAACCTGTAAGAAACATCACACGTCCTCTGCTTAATCAAACAACCATGTTGATGCTATTGCCAGATTAGCAGAGATTGGGTATGTATCCATTGCCAATCTGGACATGGGATCTGTGAAGCCATGTTATGCTGAGTGAAGTGTATGAGGCAGCTATTTCTGTCTGAAACGACTCCTTATACCAATTATAGTGCCCACCTATTCAATGTGGCCTGAGGCTTATCCTCAATAGGCAAATTGACCCTCTTCACAAAAGCCATGTGGATAGTGAATCAATGTCACCCTTGGAAGGGAAAGGGTTTTCTAGTCCAGTCAGTTTTTGGATTAAGGCTCCAAGGAAGACCTATCCAATAAGGATGGGTTGATTTTTTATTTAGTTCTAGTTTACATTTTCCTGCCCTTCCTTATTTTCCCAGTATTAATTCACCAAAGCATTAAGCCTCTCATACACTTTGGGGAAACACCTCAGGTTGCCTTCAATTGTCAGGTCATAGGGGAACCATGCTCCCCTAACATAGTTCAAGTTCTCCTTCCCAGAAAGAATTTGAGAGACCAAAGGATGGTGTTGTTGGGAGATGCCTTGTTTTCTCATAGAATGAGTAAAAAGAAACTGTCTTTGCACAAGTAGAGTAAATGTGTATTTAGCTGGAAGAAAGCTGGGCCAAGGTGAAGAGACTTTATCCAAACTGCAGAAAAAGAAAGGAGCCCCTCAGCAGACATCTTCGAAGGGACAGTCTTGGTAATTCTCACCGTCTGCTGCCTTCAAGGCTACTCACATGCTCCTGACCAAAGCTAGAGAAAATTAGCTTAGAAACTCCGCTGACTAGATACGTTGCAAATTTATTTACATAGTTTGAATTGGTCTCTCACTACAGCAAAGCAAATCTTTTACACCTCTCTGATCAATTAACTATCCCATTTACTACACCAGCTTTTCCAAACATTTCCAGCAATCCTTAAACCATCAATAGCTTCTCACCTCCCACTTTCAGCTGAAGTCCTAACTCATGTTTCACTGAGGAAATTGAGATCATTTACCCCAAACTCCCTCTTCTCCTTTCCTTTTTATTTCCTATAAATTCAAATAATTTCTGCTGTTAGCTCCTCTTTTGCCTGTCTCACGTGAAGATATAATCCTATTTGCCAATACTCATACCTCTATATGCAGAAATTATACCATTTCATTCTGTCTTCTCCAGTAGATTACCCCCTCTATTATGCCCACTCACTTATCTTTAATCTTTCTCTATCTATTGGTTGCTTCCTTAATGCCTCCAAACATGCCCATGTCTTCCCCATCCTCAAAAAACTCTCATTTGAGGGGCATCTAGGTGGTGCAGTGGATAGAACACCAGCCCTGAAGTCAGGAGTACCTGAGTTCAAATCCGGCCTCAGACCAAACACTTGACACACTTACTAGCTGTGTGACCCTGGGCAAGTCACCTAACCTCAATTGCCTAAAAAAAGCAACCAAACAAACAAAAAACTCTCACTTGAACTATTTATCCTCACTATTGTGCAACATTTTTCCTTCTTTGTCTACAATCAACACCTCTACTTCCTTTAATCTCAATCTCTTCTAACTCCCTATAGCTTTTCAACTGCATGATTCAACCAAAACTGCTCCCTCCAAAGTTATCAATTATTTCAATTGCCAAATCTAATGGCCCTTTCTCAACCACCACTCATCACTCTCTTCTTGATATTCTCTTATTCCTAGGTTTTGAAAAGGTATTGCTCCTTCTCAATATCCTTTGCTAGATCTTCATCTAGGTCACACCTTTGTTAATGGGGGGTGAGCTTAAGATTGTGTGTTGGGTCCACTTCTCTTTTCACTCTATACTATCTCAGATAACATAGAGTCTCTTGAAACTATCTTATATACCCTCTCTCTCTAGTGATTTCATCAATTTCCATGGATTCCACTATTTCTATGCAGATGATTCTCAGATCTATTTATTCAGCCCTAATCTCTCTCTCTTGACTTTAAGTTCTTGATTTTCTACCTTCTTATTGGACACCATTAATTGAATGGCCCGTTGAAATTTTAAACTCAACATTTCTTTTTTTTTTGTACTTCAGTACTTTATTTTTTCCAATTACATGTGAAGATAGTTTTCAACATTCATTTTTGTAAGATTTTGATTCCAAATTTTTTTCCCTTCCTCCCTTCCCTCCCCCTCCTCAAGACAGCAAGCAATCTGATATAAGCTATACATTTACAATAATGTTAAATATATCTCCATATTAGTCATCTTGTGAAAGAAGAATCAGAACAAAAGGGGAAAACCACTAGAAAAAAAAAACAGAAAACAAAAAAAATGAAAATAGTATGCTTTGATTTGCATTTAGACTGGACAGTTCTTTCTCTGGATGTGGATAGCATTTTGCATCACAGGTCTCTTGGAATTATCTTGGATCATTGTATTGCTGAGAAGAGCTAAGTCTATCATAGTTGATGATTACACAGTGTTGCTGTTAGCATGTACTACTTTCTCCTGGTTCTGTTCACTTCACTCAGTATCAGTTCATGCAAGTCTTTCTAAGTTTTTCAAAATCCACCTGTTCATCGTTTCCCCCCCCCCCCATCAGTACCAAGTCACTTTATTGGGATGTAAATGGTGGTAATTTTTTGGTACAGATTATGAAAAGGTCAGATAACCAAAATATGCATGCATTGAAAAACAGTAAGAGTCACTCCCACAGTTCCTAAGTGTGGGGGAGGTCAGGTGTGGCTTAGCTCTCGTTGTCACTGTCTGCAAGAGTGTGCTTGTGAAAAAGATATTCTGCCATGCCAGAATCCCAGGCCCCCATTTTGGGAAGGTTGGTTACGTGATCACCCAGTTGTTTGATGGACTTCAGCTCCTTGTCCAGGTAGTGGGTTTCAATGAAATCCCATAAATGGGGATCATTCTTGTCAGTTGCCAGCTTGTGCAATTCCAGTAACAACTGATTGACATTTTTTTCCAAGTGCAGAGCACACTCCATTGCATTCAGCCCACTCTCCCAGTCATCTCAGACTGGCTTCTTGATGTCTTGCAGGAAGATCTGGCCAACTCGCTGGTTCTGGAGTTTCATCAGCTTCTCAGCATGCTCCCTCTCCTCCTGGGATTGGTGTAGGAAATACTTGGCAAAGTTCTTCAAAGCCACATCATCTTGGTCGAAGTAGTTAGACATGGACAGGTAGAAGTAGGAGGCATAGAGCTCCTGTTGATCTGCCAGTTGATGGCAGCCTGTGAGTCCTGGTGGTAGTTCTGTCACACCTGAGAGGGGGACGAGGTCATAGTGATGGCCGAGATGTTGGAGGCAAGGAGGAGGAGGTGGCTGCGGCTGAGGCTGGGGAGGCGGCGGGCGGTTGCTGCTCAAACAGGAGGACCAAAGAAGTGTTGTTTAGTGGAGGTGACAGTGGAGAGGTGGTTGAGAGGTGGTTAAGGGTGTCTCTAGCTGGAAATGGAGCAGCGGGTTCGGTTCAAGCATTGTTGAAGCAGGAAACCGCGGCAACTCCCCTTCCCTGTGCTTCTGGCCCATCATAGTATTCCGTTATATTTATATACAATATATATATATATATATATATATATTTTACATCTATTCCCCAATTAATGGGCATTCTCTGCCATTTCCAATTTTGCCACCACAAAAAGAGCTGCTATAAATATTTTTGTACTTGTGGGTCCTTTTCTCATTTGTATGATCTCTGGGATACAGGCCTAGTAGTGATATTGCTGGATCAGAGTATGCACAGTTTTATAGCCCTTTGGGCATGGTTCTAAATTGTTTTCCAAAATGGTTAGATCAGTTCACAACTCCACTAACAATGTAGGTTCCAATTTTCCCACATCTTCTCCAACATTTATCATTTTCCTTTTCTGTCATATTAGCCAATCTGATAGGTGTGAGGTAGGTAGCTCAGAGTTGTTTTAATTTGCATTTCTCTAATCAGTAGTCATTTAGAGCATTTTTCCTATGACTATAGATAGTTTTAATTTCTTCATCTGACAACTGCCTGTTCATATCCTTTGACCGTTTATCAAATGACTTATATTCTTATAAATTTGATTCAGTTCTCTAAATATTTGAGAAATGAGGCCTTTACTAGAAACACTGGCTGTGAAAATTGTTTCCCAGATTTCTGCTTTCCCTCTAATCTTAGTTGCATTGATTTTGTTTATACAAAACCTTTTTAATTTAAAGTAATCAAAAATATCCATTTTGCATTTCATAATGTTCTCTATTACTTGTTTGGTCATACATTCTTCCCTTCTCCACAGATCTGACAAGTAAACTATTCCTTGTTCTCCTAATTTGCTTATGGTATCACCCTTTATATCTAAATCATGTACCCATTTCAATTTTATCTTGTTATAATATGTGAGATGTTGGTCTATGCCTAGTTTCTGCCATAATATTTTCCATTTTCCCCAGCAGTTTTTGTTGAATAGTGAGTTCTCATCCCAGAAGCTGAAGTCTTTGGGTTTATTAAACAGTAGATTACTATAGTAATTTACTATTGTACCTTGTATGAAACTAACCAGCTGGGCTCTGGAGCAGGGTCCTTCATAGTCATGAGATCTGGGGTCTGGGTGCTTGTGGCAGCCCTCCAGTCCCTGGCACATGAATTTTCTGGACTGTCAACATGGAGGAACTAGATGGGGAGCCTACACTCACGTTGATTCCAGGGGTGAATTCCAAGAAGAAGCAAATGTCTTTTGACTGGGGACCTGGAGAGATGCTGGCATGTGAAATTTTGTTAAAAAAAAAAATAGAGAAAGAAGAGAAAGTGATGAGCTTCCCTTTCATCTATATAGTCTGGAAGAATAAAGATGTTTACTCTCATATCCTACTGAAACTTTTCAATGAGTCCCACGACATCTTTGTGGGGCTCCAGAGGATTGAGGAAGAATCAACAGGAAAATCCAGGAAAGCTCAGTTGGGTTTGAGTGAGTAAAAACTACTGGTCAGTTATAAGGGCCTATATGGAAGAAATGCATCAAGAAACAATTGATGCTCAAGATCCAGTCTGTGGTTATCAGCATAGCAGTCAGGTGTCTATTCTTTCTGCAATGGAGTTGATCTGGAACCTTTGTGAAATCCTCTTTATTGATGTATCCCCAACTGGCCCTTTACTACTTTACCTCCTTGACTTGGTCAGACTGCACATGTATGAGATGGATGGTTTGTTAGCAGATGTTCTTGGTAGTGATTGATTTTCAGAATTTCTAACTTGGTATTTAATTGGAGATTTCTAATTTGTTCCTTTTCTAGCTTTTTTAGTTGCATGCCCAATTCATTGATCTGCTCTTTCTCTATTTTATTCATGTAAGCATTTAGAGATATAAAATATCCCCTAAGAATTGCTTTGATGGCATCCCATATATTTTGGTATGTTGTTTCATTATTATTATTTTCTTTGATGAAATTATTGTTGAACTCTATGATTTGATGTTTGACCCACTCATTCTTTAGGATTAGATTATTTAGTTTCCAATTAATTTTTTCGTCTGTCTTTCCATGGTCCTTTATTACTGTAGAGGTCCGATCTTAAGAGTCTGATATGGGTTTAAGATCCAGGACAGAGTTTGACCTTTGCCCAGGCTTTCACCCAAAGGGCTCAGTGATTAAGAAGCAAGGCTCTCCAATCTCTCCCTGTTAGGAGGTTCCTGAGACATTCCTTCTCATTCTTTGAACCTTAGATTTACATATTCACTCCTCTATACAGGCGCCAGGAAAAGCCTTGGAATTTACAACTCTATCTAGGAACTCTGATAAGGAGGAAGTGTATGTTATCACATCCTTAGCAGATGTTTCGGGAGTGTCTCACGGGGAGGACTCTTTGAAGTTAGGATGGATTTTCTCTATATATCCTGTACCCTCAGAAAAATAAACTGAGTCAGTTTTTCTGCTCTGCCTGGTCCACTTCTTCGTGTCTTATTTCATGCCTTTCCATTCGGTGCACTATCTGGTTGCAGGCAACATATTACATGTAATTTTTATTTCATCATGATGTGAAAAGGATGCATTTAATATTTCTGCCTTTCTGCATTGTATTGCAAGGTTTTTATGCCCTAATACATGGCTAATTTTTGTGTAAATACCATGTACCACTGAGAAAAAGTTATGTTCCTTTCTATCCCCATTCAATTTTCTCCAGAGGTCTATCATAATTAACTTTTCTATTCACCTCCTTAACTTCTTTCTTTTTTATTTTGTGGTCAGATTTATCAAGTTCTGAGAGGAGGAGGTTCAAGTCCCCCACTAGTATAATTTTGCTGTCTATTTCTTCCTATAACTCACTTAACTCCTCCTCTAAGAATATGAATGCTATACCACTTGATGCACATATATTTGGTATTACTATTACTTCATTGTCTGTGGTACCTTTTAGCAAGATGTAGTTTCCTTCCTTATCTGTTTTTGCTTTTGTTTTGTCTGAGATCATGATTGCTACCCCGGTTTTTTTTTTTTATTTATTGTGCTCCAGAATCCATTTAGAGGCTTGATTTAACATTGTTTCTGAGGGAAACTGGGGAGAACTCAGGAAACTTCCTGGCTTCTCTCTACCATCTTGGCTCCACCCAATCCCTTAACTGTAAACTTAACATTTCTAAAATTGAACTTACCCCACTATCCCAAACTCATCCCTCTTCTAGCTTCCCTATTTCTGTTGAGTGCACCACCATTCTCCAAGTCACCCAAGCTCACAACCTAGGTTTCATCCTTGACCTCTCAATCTCTCCCCTTCCCTCCCCCCATATCTAATCTATTGTGAAGTCTTGTTGATTTTATATTTTTTAACATCTCTCATGTATGCTCCCTTCTCTCCTCTGACACTATCACCACCCTGTTTTATGTCCTTATCACTTCACACCTAGACTATTACAATAGCTTGCTGGTTTGTTTCTCTGCCTGAAGTCTTTTCCCTCTCCAATCCATTCAGCTCTCAAATTGATCTTCCTAAAGCACAAGTCTGATCCCATCACCTACCTATTTAATCAACTCTTGGGTCTCTATTATTTCCAAGATTCAATGCAAAATTCTCTTTGCCATTCAAAGCCCCTCATAAACTGGCCCACTCCTACCCTTCCATTCTACTTATACTTTAATCACCCATGTACTCTGCTATCCAGTGAAACTGGCCTCCCTGCTGTTGTTTCTTTATCAAGACCCTCCATTTCCTGACTCAATGTAATTTCATTGGCTAATCCTCATGCCTAAAATTCTCTCCTTCCTCATCTCTGCCTCCTGGCTTCCTTCTACAAAAAGCTTTCCCCTTAATACAAGTGCCTTCCTTCTGTTAATTATATCCAAATGACTTGTTGGTAAATAATTGTTTGAATTTTGTCTCACGGTCTAATGGACTGTGAACTCCTTGCCATTCTTTGTACATCCATAGTTAACAGTGCCTGGCTCACAGTAGGTGCTTAATAAATGCTTGTTGACTGTTGACTAACAATAAAGCTGTTAAGAAGGAGATATTCTAACTGGTGGTCCAGAGAATACTGTGGTGGTGGTAGGGAATATCAATCAGTCAATCAATAAACAAACCAAAACATAGTTATAAAGAATGTAGATCAAGTTTTCTTCGTCTGACTTCATGAAACTCCACAAGTACATAAGCAGTACCTTAGACTCATATCTAAGAACTGAGAGAAAAGTTAACCATCCACCAGTCTACTAGCATACAGTTCTTGTAGTTCTTCTGGTCAGGAGTAGATTAGCTTGAGGTGAGATTACATTGTTCAATGTTTTCCTCCCTCACTTGCTTTTCCTTACTTGGAGGTTCCACAGCAATATATCTCTTTCTCCCAAGCAAACTCTGAGGAAGGCTATGATAAGAAATGAAACATGGCCCTCAGGTGTCCAAAAATATCTTTAATTAAATTCAATGCTTTCCCTCACTTTTACAAAATGACAATAATGCCATCTTATCTTCAGTAGTTGAGGACTGTTATTGAAAATAATTAAAAATAAAGGCTATGTAATCAGATTAGGGACTGCAATTTATAGCCTTAGAGGGGTAATTGAAGGGTTAAGTGACTTGCCCAGAGTCACACAGCTAGTGAGTGTTATATGTCTGAGAGGGGATTTGAACTCAGGTCCTCCTGACTCCAGGGCTGGTGCTCTATCCATTGCACCACCTGCCAGCCCCGAGAAATGCTCTTGATTAAAATTTTGGAAAATATAATCATATACTATGTCCAAAACAAGTTCAATTAAACACAGCAATATGCATATTAAGAAATGTCTAAAAGGATGTGCCAAACCTCCTAAAAATTGTATTAATTTGTCAATTATACTTATTCAACACCTGATGTCACTGATAATATTTTCATAAATGTACATGGCAATCCTTGTTAAAGCCTTGGTAAATGGTCTTAATAGATTGCTGTGGTCAAAAAAAATCTATAGTGGTTACCAACATTCTGGTAATAAGCCTGTCAAACATAATTAAACTGGATGACACAGTCTCTAGGCCCATGAAGTAAAGGATGCCCAGTATCACCATGTTATAAAACATGTTATCCAAAAGGCACAGAAGGGACTTTGCTTAGGACCTAGAGGAAAAAAATTGATCCTGTTTTTTCTTTTTCTAATCATGATAAAAATGGTCATAAATATCATTTTTTGAATATATAATATATGTTGCTATCTGTAGATTATCTATATGTAGTCAGGTTAGGCACACTGTTCACATGATGAAGCTAAAAATGCTTCCAACAAAGGCCTTAAGAAACAGAAGTGCCTAGGACCGACATGGACGCTAGTGTGATGCTGAAGACTGAGCTTGAGTTCACTGGCCGTGCCAGTGTTTCATAGGGACACCATGATGAAGACTGAGAATGTGAATTTAGTAGAGATTTGACAATTATAGTTAAAGAACAAATGGTAAGGAAATATGTCTTTGAAAGGATTCTAAATATCCTTTGTCAATATATTTTAAAATTCTGTCTGTTTTGCTGTCTCGGTTTCCCCCACATCTTCTACTACTTTCTTTGGCACTGGAAACAAGCAATTTTGTGAGCATTTTGTATATCAATCAAATAATATCTTTAGGTGATCAGTAAATTGGACAAAGGGTTGATTGAGGCAGTGTGGAGCAGGAAAAAGCACTGAATTTGGAATGGGAAGATCTGGATGAAAATAATATCCCTAATTTTGCTTCTTTGGGCTTTTATCTGTAAAATGAGAGGGTTAGACAAGATGATATTTAAGGTCCACTTCTTCCATAAATCATATAATTTCTTTAGAGCTGAATTCTAAAAAGGTTTGGTGAGAGTTGGGAGTTTTTAAGATGTACTATATGTGGGTAACCAAATATATAATTTTTAAATGCCTTCTCATGTTTATGTAGCTTTGCAGTTGACAAAGAGTTTTCTTCATGGCAATCTTATATAGTAGGTTCTATCATTATCATAATTTTATACAACAGAAACTGAAGATCATAGAAATTAAGTGATTTGACTAAGGCCATTCAGCTTAAAGTATAGAGCAGAGACAAACACAGGACATTTGACTTCAAGTCTAATGTTATTTCCATTGTCCAATATCATGCCAGAATATCTGACTGAAGACCCTGGGATGGGAGAGCAATAATCAAGTTCATGAATTAGGGTTCAATGTACATTTTTATTGTTATTAATAGTAATAATATAACTACTCTTAAAGTCATTGGAGTCCATAAGTAAAAATGTTTTTCCATCTTCAGAAGCACATTTGAATTACAAACATTTTAAAGTAGAATAAAGATCTTTTACCAATACTTGTGTGCATCCTGACTTAATTTACCCTTAACTGGAATATGCAAAGATGCCAAGGTTCTATTTACCCCTAGGTTGATACATGTGTAAAGAACTCTTATTTATTCCCCAAAACAGACACATAAACAAAAAGCAACAAACACACAGCTCACAAAATTAAGTAAGCTCCAATATTTAAGAACCTGGTGTGGTCAATCTGCACTCCTGAAAGAGGATACTAAGTCTTGTTTGGACCACAGGACCTCCTGTGCTTTCAGTGCCCCAAATCAAGATTGAAAGAATTAGTCTGATTTGTCTGTCTTCTTGCAGTATCCTTTGTTGTAATATCAAGAATTCATTATTTGATAAACTCATGTGAGCTAAGTTTCCTATAAATATGACTTCTTTCTCTAATCCTTACATTAAAAAAAAAAGTGTTCTCCCTTATGGTCAAGCATCACGCTTGGCTACAACTATATAGTGGCTAGCATCTATGATCGTCTATTTTAAGGTTAAGATTAAAGTCTAACTTAAATAAACAACAGATAATTCTTCCTTTTAGAAGGAAGGAAGGAAAGAGACATTTATTAATTGCTTATCTTGTAGGCACTGTGCTAAACAATTGGGATGTAAATACAAACAGAAAGAAAGACAGTTCCTGTCTTTTTTCTCTCTCTGATCTGTTCCTGGCTTTCTCTGTACTGTACTTCAAAACCATGTCCCTTCTACTGCTGGCTTGTCCTGGAACTTCCCTTAGCTCCTGGGGCTGCCTTACCCTGGAATAGCCTACCACTCCCCACCTACTATGGAACATCTTTCCTTGAGGCACACCTTCCTTTTCCCAACTGAAGCCTCTATTTTGTGGAAAGGCCCAGTCATTCTTCTTTTGGCTCTGTTCCTGATTATCTCTGCACTTCAAAACCATGCCCCTGACCTGGGTACCTTAATTTTCCCACCCCCTTTCAGATTCCTTTTATGTGTTGTTTTTGTAATTCAAGCATCTGCTAATTTTTTTTTCTAGCTTCATATACTAGCTGAGATTTGGTCATCAACTTCTGAAAGGCCAACCATATATATCACTACCTGAAAAAAGCACTCTAGATTTCAGGGATCCTGCTATAATCAATCCTTCCCACTGGTTTGTGGCAAAAATTCTACTATTAGATGCTTATCTATTTAATTTAAAATCCATTATTTTAAAAACATTCTGGACAGGGACATTATTGTATGTATTATTTATATATTTGTGTGAATAAATTAGCTAAAAGCTTTTTTGGTGTTGGTGAAGGAAAGTTTTGGAAGTGGCTGGTGGAGAGGGTAAGAGAAAACTAGAATGAGGAATAGAATACAAGAAAATATAGCAAACATTTATCATGCACCAACTACATAGAGTGCTGTTATGCATTAGGAAGATACAAAGCAAGATGTCCGCCCTCAAGGAGCTTACATTCTATTGAGGGAATAAGACACTAAGCTAAATAGGTGTGATGCATAATATTATATGAGTACATTAGCCAGTTTTAAAATAAAATATAAGGCATGAAGGAGGAGATCATTGCTAGTCAGGAGGATCAGAGAAGGCTTTTTAGGAGGCATCTGACTTGGGCTTTAAATAGGAATTCAACAGATGAAGAGAGGGAAATTAGACATTCCAGGTAAAAGCCTGTGTAAAAGCAAGAAAATGTAAGAATTGTGTGTTTTGTTGAGTTGGATAAGATCAGGGCGGAAAGGGGGTACAGTGGATAGGTCATTGGCCCTGGAGTCAGGAGGACTTGAGTTCAAATCCAGCCTCAGACACAAAACACTTGTGTGTGACCCTGGGCAAATGACTTAACCCCATTGCCTAGCCAAAAAAAATCAGGGAGGAAGTAATATGGCATCAGGTTGTAAAAGTGAGGGTGGTGTTAGGTACAAGGAGGGCCTTGGATGCCAAGTAAGGGAGTTTGAATTTTATTTTCTAGGCAATAAGGAACCACTGCAGATTATTGAATAGTTACCAGGACTTATTGATTTTGTCTACACAATACCTCTTAAGTCCATCTCCTTTCTCTTCTCACTATCACCACCTGAGAGTACTATTTCAATGGCTTCAATGGTAGTCACATCTCTACTCTCTACCCTCTCCAATTTATCCTTAGTACCACTATCAGAATCAGCTTTCTTATGCACAAATCTGATCATACCATCCTTCTGCTCAATAATCTTCAATGGCTCCATATTACTTACAGAGTAAAATTCAAACTCCTTTCCTTGACATCCAAAGCCCTCCTTATACCATGGAACTGATGTACAATACTGATGAACTTCTCTAGACAACCAAATTTTGCCATGATCTTCCACGAGCCCTTGGATGGCAGTATCAAAGGCTTTGGTCATATCAACATTTTCTACAGGCTTCTCTTTTGCTCCTGACATTTCTTCTGGAATTGTTAGGCAACAAACACCATGTCAACCATTTCTCAGCCCTTTCTGAAGCCCACTGGCTTGGGTAGATGACCATCTTCCAGTTGAAGGATCAGTCAATTAAGGAGGAATCCAGCAGGAATCTTGCCAGCAATGACTGTGATTGTCATAAGACAACCTATTTCCTTTTCCTTTATAGAGATGGACAATGAAGGCATTCTTGAACTCCTGGGAGAAACTTCCTTTTACCATATAACCGTGACAGCATGCTTGCACGGGTTCTGGATAATGGACAATGCTCTCATACTTTCCCAGTCACTAGCGGAGTAAAGCAGGGCTGTGGCATTTGCTCCCATGCTTTTTAGCATGAAGTTTTCTACAATGTTTTCAGATGCCTTCAATGAGGATAAGAATGGTGTGAAGGTCAACTACTGCATTGATGGTAAATTATTTAACTTGAAAAGTCTATAAGCCAAGATGAAAGTGGAGAGAGTTGGTGCATGACTTTCTGTTCACAAATGATTGTGCACTCAATATAGCCTCTGAGGCTGAAATACAACAGAGTATGGATTGATTCTCTGCCACTTGTACTAATTTTGGCCTGACAATTAACACCAAGAAAACAGATTCTCCACCAGCCAGCACCCAGCCATCCATACATGGAACCATTGGTTACAGCAAATGGAGAAATTTTGGATGCTGTGGATAAGTTCGCTTACCTTGGAAGTATATTTTCCAGGGATGTACACATAAATGATTAAGTTGATGTATGCATTGCCAGAGCTAATTCAGTGTTGGCAAAGCTCTGAAAGTGTTGGAAGAGAAGAGTTATTAGGCTGCCTATCAAACTGAAGGTCTACAGAGCCATTGTGCTGACCTCATTGTTTTATGCCTATGAAACCCAAACAGTATACCACCATCACCATGCCAGGAAATTGAACTGCTTCCATTTGAATTGTCTTAGGAAGATTCTGAAGATTCCTTGGCAAGATAAGTTACTGGACACTGAAGTCCTTTCTTGAGCTGAATTGTCAAGCATTCAAACCCTCCTGCAAGAATGTAACTCTAATGGGCTGGTCACATTGTTCAAATGCCAAATGTACATTTGCCTTAAAGACTATTTTAAAGAGAACTCACAGAAGACAAGTGCTCACAGGGAGTATGAAGAAGCAATCCAAGGAGACTCAAAATCTCTCTGAAGAACTTTGGTTGTGAGACATGGGAAATACTGGCACATGGGAGACACAGCAAGATGTCCCTGCATCACAGGCTCTTTGAGCAAAGTAGAAATGGCAGTAGCTGAAAAAGAAACACAAGATGCACAAATTTAGAAACATCTCCAATCCAAATGTTCATACATACTATTTGTTCCCAACTACTGGTAGAGCCTTCTGAGCTCATGTTGGTCTGATCAGCCACAGCTGGACACACTTTACATTGACCCCAACATAGGCATGCCATTTTGATCCTCTTCAAGGGCAAAGGACACCAACCAACCAACCAACCAGTGTTATCTGTATTGGAGAAATGCTTGAGGCCTTTCCAGTAGGATTAAGGTAAAACAAAGATGAATGAATGAGTGAGTGAGTGAGAAAGCACTTATTAAGGGCTGACTATGAGTTAAACATGGTGTTAACACTAGTGATACAAATAGGAAAAAGTGGTGCAGCTTCCATTCCCAATGACTTCACCCTCTGAGTGGGAGAGACAACTCATATAGGAGGCTTCAGTCATAAAGTGGCTAGCAAGGACCAGTGGTCCATAGGATGCACTGGGAAGTCAGATGGAAGGTCCCCAAGAGTCTGGAGGCTATAGTTCCAGGGTAGATAGTAAAGCCAGGAAGCCATTAGGACACAGTGGTAGTGCATGTGGTAAGGCCTGACAGTCTTCTATCTTTTTTTTGTTGTTGTTGTTTTTGGCAGTTGGTGTTAAGTGACTTGCCCAGGGTCACACAGCTAGTAAGGACAGTTTTCTATCTTAATGGTAGGATTATAGTTGGCAAATTCAAGCTCATCCAAGCTGTGTGAGCAACCATATCTGTTCTGCAAGGCAGGTGGGTAGATCTGAACAACTTAGCCCTCCATAACCTGGAAACAAAGAATAGGACTGAATGACTGAGTTGCGTGGGGATTCTGGTGAGAAAAATGGGTATTTTCTTATATTAATAACCAATTTTACATATGGGGGCCAAAGATGCTCTATTTGGTTATCAATAGTCAATTATTAGTAGGTTAGTTATTATATATTTTTCTCTTTTTACTTCCTCATTCAAAGCCCAGTCCCTGTGAAGGACAGGACAAAAAATGAGGCATTCTCCTCAACCTTGGGTGAGACCCCTCTCAACTGGGAGAGTTTATTGCTGATTAAAAGGTAAAGAGAATTTAATGTAAGTGAATTCTGGCAAATAGTTCAACAGCTTAAGTGGTCTGGGTGGAAATGGATTCCATTGTCCAGATAGCTGGAGGCGAAAGGATTTTCGCCCACCTCCTCATTGATGTCTACCCCCTCATTAATTATTAACTAATCAAAGTTGATTTTCACCTGTAGAGACATCCCCTTTTCCAAAGGTATTTAAACATTCAATGACCTCCATGCAGAGTCTTTGGTTATGAGAGAGACCACTGACCTCAATTTATTGATTATTTGCTAGCATAATTAATAAATTGTTTATTAATTACCCAAAATCTCTGTCTCTAAGACTTTTCATTCATCTCACTGGCTTCTGTACTGTAGGACTGAGGATGAAGGGATCGTTGTTTACTCAGAGAATGAAAGGGAAAATGTCATTGGCTGGAAGGTTAGGGGAAGAAGAGTTCCTATTATGGCCATTTCTAACTGGTACACCCTGGGGGGTTGGTGAGGGGAAAAGAAGGAGAAAGAAAAAAAAAAGGAACTGACCTAGGCCTGGTCCTACAGTGATCCATATCATGGTGGCAAAAAGTGAGATGAAGTATTAACCTCCTGGCAAAGCTTCTCACTGGACCAGCATAGCACCATACCACCATAGCATCACCACAGCACCACTGCTAGACAACCAAATAACTAGAGTAATTAATAACTATCTTTAGCATGAAAAGTGGAAGAAATTCCCTTGGGACAAAATAAAGTAGTGGTATAGTTAAACTCTATGTCACTGGAAAAGGAGAACTACATGGAGCCCACAGAACATAGTTAATTGTTCCATGGAAAAGAACAGCATACGTGTGCAACATATTATTGCCTTCAGCGATAATGAATAACATCTATTTATCAGTGGAGTTTATGTTTTCTCTCTAGGCCTATCCCTGATCCAACTCAGAAGCTTCCACCCATAAGTCATGCAATCATGTCCAACTCTTTGTGACTCTGTGGACCATACTGTCCATAAGGTCTTTTTGTCAAAGATGCTGGAGTGGTTTGCCATTTCCTTCTCAAGAGGATTAAAGAAAACAAAAGTTAAGTGACATGTCCAGAGTTACGTAGCTAGTAAGTATCTGAGGCCGGATTTGAATTGAGGTCTTCCTGACTCCAGGCCCAATGCTATTTCTGCTGAGCTACCTAGCTGCTTCCTAAACCTTATTCCTCCCAAATCCTTCCCAAATTTGACAGTTTGAACATTGCCTGGAAATTAGTGGTTAGGCAATGAGTGTACTTAGGTTTCTAAGAATAGACGTAGATGACACTCTAATACAAAGAAAGAACTGGTTAGGCTTTTAAAATTGAAACAACATGAGGATAAAATTGGAATTGTAAAGAAACAATATAGCTTTAGTAAAGAAATTGTGCCTTATTCTTTATTATCTCAACCCATATCTTTATTCCAATGCAAAAAAATGCACCATACAAATTGAGTAAATTTTTTCCTCCTTCCTACAGAACTTCCCCCCCTCCTCATTTGTTGCTAATAATTCTGATATTGTAAAACACAGTAATAAGTTATCTAGTGACTGATGGGAACATAACCTAACTATAGGCAATGACACAAAGGTGCTGCCAGGAAGATAAAGTATTCATAAAACATTTCAGTTACAAAATATGTTTATATCATGTGGAGAATTCTAAGCTTCTGTTCTGTGGCTAAATGAAGAGAAGAAAATGTAAAAATTGGGAAGAGATTGCTTTCTTCTTGTGATTACTTTAAATACTGAAAATGTTTTATCCAGTTTCATGGAAAACAAAGATGATTTTTGGTGAAGTACCAAACCAAAGAGGTGAATGAATGCTGAACATTTCAGGTAAATCGTCAACGAAAATGATAAAATAAAGCAAAATTTACTTAATAGTATCACATTTAAATTTTTGCCTTTTAGAAGCATAGGTTTCTAAATGGAAAGAACCTGTATTTTTAGTGTTCTGTAAGGTCTCTAATATAGTATTTTCTACATATAATAAAGTCAAAATTGTTATTTTGGGGGGTTTGATTATCTCTGAAGTTAGCTAATTATTTAACCTAATATGCTAAAAAGACCACAAGACTTCCTAAGAAATATTATTTCTATGGGGCGTCTTAAAAAAAAAAGACATCTTTTAAGTAATTTGTTAGGTTTATAGTGTTAGGCTGTCCATGCCAAGACTACCCCTCTCTTCTTACTTCTCTCTTTTTACCCTGTTTTCCAGAGCTAAGGTCTAGCAAGCAAGCTGTGCTCTGAGCTTGGCATAACAACAATCCTTTGGGCTCACCTTCCAGATGAATTCTGCTGCAACTAAATCATAGAACTGATGGTTCTTGAGCTTGGGCAAGCACCAGCAGGCCTGGACATGAGACCCCACTGTTAATGGACATTTTATCACTAGGCAACCTTGTCTGACTGTTGCTACTATGCCTCACCATTGTTGCTACACCACAGTTTGATTCTTTGTCTAGTGTATATATAAGTTTAGCCTCACTGCCTTGGGGCTCCTCCTAGAAGAGGCCCCAGCACATGTATCTAGTTTCCCTCCTCCAGCAGAATAAAGAATACTTTTTGCTAATGCCAAAATTATTTATTAGCTCTTTGGTTTTATTGTTTTCATTTTATTTTATTTCTTGGAGTTAACTGTGGTTATGATAACCTGTGTGAGCTCTTTGGTATTTTCAGAGTTAATAGCAGTTGCAAAACCTCTGTGACTCTTTAGCCATTTGTTTTCAGAATTGACAATAGATTTTTTTCCTTTACAGGAAAGTTTTTACTTAATAAATGAGTGCAATTCAATGGAACAAATGTGACCAAGGTCAGTAAGTAGTTAAATGAAGGATCGCTATTATGACCTCTTGGCCAGATACGGGTTCATCTTTTAAAATGTAATCTCTATCATATGATCAACAGGTGGAGGAGTAGGCATTTTCTCTGCTTCTAATGATCTCTTAAACCTCTCCAAAATATGAATTATGCACAAGAGACAAAGCAGTTGCAGCTGTCCCTATGGTTTAAAACACTAAGAATCCTAAATAGGTGATAATCCAATGAGCTAAGAGCAGAGAAGACTAATCACTAATTCCTAATGTACTCATTGAGCACCTCTTCTTTCAAAAGCCTAACACTTAAGCTTCTAGAGAAATAACCTCCCTCCACCAAAAAAAAAAAACCCAACCAAACAAGCCTTGAACATCATAATGCAATAAATAATACATGAAAACTGTCCAAAACTCTGAACAAAGAAAACAGATTTCCAATCAAAAAAATCTACAAATTCTTTTCTATACATTCCTCCAGGAGTAAAAAAATAAAAAAAGTGCTGCAAACTCCAAGACACATGGTAACTAAATTAAATAATTCTAATGAAAAACAACAAATTCTGCAAGCAACCAGATAAAACGTTTAACAACAAAATTTAAATAACACAAGACCTCCCCCCACCCACCCTGCAGAAGGCAATGAAATAATATTCCAAAGAGCAAAGGAGCTCAAGATGACATACCCTGCAGACTTGAGCCTAACCATTAATGAAAAGAGATGGATGTTCAATAAAAAGAGGCATTCAAAACATTCCTAGAAAGAAAACCAGATGTGAGCAGATTGTTTGCTTTGCAAATATTCCAGAAACTGAAATACAAGAAATGTAAACAAATAGATCATCGGGGAAGGCAGAAATAATGAAATAAATTATGTGGGGGTGGAGGAGTACGGAGAAGCCCTAGAAGGGTATAGGCACGTATAGAACTAAAAACAACATCCAAATAACCACAGAAAGACCAATAAGAGATTTCTTACTAAAACAAAGAAATGAGGTGAATTGATGGGATTGTGTGTGTGTGTGCTTCAGTTACATGATGGGCACAGAAAAAGTGGGCAGGGAAGAAGAAGATAGAGGAAAATATGTTATGGACCTTAATCCAGATAATGATAAACAATGAAGGAGGTTAAAAAAAATGTCCTTTAATATCTCAGGAAGAAGAGTGCTTACAGGAGAATGGATAAGTTGGCAAAAGGAAACAAGGAGAAAGAAAGGGGGAAATCTTGATTCATTGGTAGCCAGGGGATTCCACTGAAAAGAATTCCAGGGGAAGGGGGAGAAATTCTATGATGAGAGTTGGAGGACCTTATAATAAATGAAATTTGTAGAGATTTGATGTTTAGATAGATCACTAGAGAGTATTTTGCTTGCATGGACTCTATCCTTCCTCAGAAGGGAGAATCAGAGCTCCTAGGATTAATTGACATTCAGAAGAATGAGAGAGCATGGACTGACAGAGGAGTCTTTATGCTAAAAGTGAAAAAATGTTCATGAGGAAGGCAAGGATAATAATAGAAATAAAAAGAATGGTTACCTCCTGAACAAAATTTCAAAATGAAAATCTCCAGTAACTAATATCCAAAACTTAGAGCTTCCAGCTGAAAGTGAAAGTGCTCTAAGCAGTTCCATAAAGAATTCAAGCACTAAGTCACTATAATCAGGATCACACATGATTTAGCAGCCACAGTAAGAAGGGACAGAGAGTTTGGAATATGCTATTCCAGCAGGCAAAGTGCACACACACACACACACACACACACACACACACACACACATATCACATCACATATGTGTATATATGTATGTATATATGTGTATACACATATCATCACACATATTGTATATATGTATGTGTATACATGTGTGTATACATATATATATATACGCATATATTATATGGCTTATACCAAGAATAATTTACCCAGCAAAATTGAGTATAATCCTATGGGGAAAAATTGGCCTTTAAAAAATAGAGGACTTCCAAGCATTCCTAATAAAAACCTTGGATGTGTAGAAACTTTCAAGTTCATATATTAGATGTAAGGGGAACATAAAAAAATGAATATCACTGAACAATCTTAAGAGTCAATTAAGGATAAATTGGTTAATAAGGGGAGATGATACATATGTGCCCTCAGAATCCTATCATTATCAGGGGTCACAGAAGGAGTTTATTTAGGCAGAGGACTTAGGAGTAGTTCTGTTTTTTCAAATTATTTTTATTTTGTTAAATATTTCCCAATTACATGTAAAAATGTTTAAATCATTAAAAAAAATTTAGTTCAAAATTCTCTCCCTCTCTACTGCCCCTCCCTTCTCCTTGACAAGGCAAGCAATTTGATATTAATTGCACATGTAAAGTCATGCAAAACATGTTTCCATTTTAGTCATGTTGCAAAAGAAAACCCAAACAAAATAAAACAATATAAATAAAGAAAATAAAAAAGTATGCTGCAATCTGCATTCAAAGTTCATCAGTTCTCTCTGGAGATCAATAGCATTTTTAATCATGAGTCTTTTGGAAGTGTCTTGGATCATTAGCTTCATCTCTCACAGTTGATCATCCTTACAATATTGCTATTACTATATACAATGTTCTGGCTCTGCTCACTTTACTTTGCATCACTTCATGTAAGTCTTCCCAGGTGTAATCGAAAGGATTACGGACTGCGCAGGATTTCAATTTAGGTTTGGATCTCAAGATATAATGACACGTACTCAGTGTAAACTTCACAAATTATCACATTTATTTTACAATGATTAATAATGATTAAGGCAAAACACATACATAAAGATGAGAATAACATTCAATATAATAAGTAATAATCAAAATAAAGAAAAGGGGGAATAAGGAAAGAAAGGATACACACTCACTGACCAGGCGAGCTCATACCTACTACACCGGGGAGACTGAAGAATGGCCAAGAGGTCTGGTCAGGGAGGCAACGGGGCGACGTCCCACTCCGACTCAACAGAAGCCGTGCATGCAGTCTGCTTCTGACCAATAGAGATTTGGCGTCCCTATCTCTGACATCAAAGTACTCCAAAAATCCTCTTCCGAGTGACCCCTTTTATATCCATGTAAACCAGGGAATAACAATCCTGATATTTTGTTTTGTGTATGTATCCTTGGTGAGTGCTCAGCTCCAGGCATGCACACATCTTAACAAAAGTTGGGGCTCGATCAGAGCCCCAAATACCTGTTTGTTGTGTAAGTCTCCAAGGACTGATCAATTCCTTGGACAGTTACACACCTTTTCTCAAGAAAAACGTTCCTTGAGATGAATTGCTTTCCCGGGTAACATAGTTTGTTGGTTACTTAATGTTCCAGTCTCCATGGTCCAGGCCATGCATTGGGAATTCCCATTTATCTTTATGTCAGGTCATGAGGCGGTTACGCAGGGGGTTGGGGAGGATCTATCCTCCTCAGTTTCCCTTACACCAGGTTTTTCTAAAACCATCCTGCTTGTCATTTCTTATAGCACAACAGTATTCCATCACAATCATATGCCTAACTTGTTCAGCCATTCCTCAACTGATGAGCATTGCTTCAATGTCCAATTCTTTGCCAACACAAAAAGAACTACTATAAATATTTTTATACAAACAGGTCCTTTTTCCTCTTCTTTGATTTCTTCAAGATACAGACCTAGTAGTGGTACTACTAAGTCAAAGGGTATGCACATTTTACAGCCCTTTGAACATAGTTCCAAATTGTTTCCCAAAATAGTTACACCAGTTGCACAACTCCACCAACAGTGCATTAGTGTTCCAATTTTTCCATATCCCCTCCAGCATTTGACATTTTGTTTCTGTCATGTTAGCCAATCTGGTAGATGTAAGGTGGTATATCAGAATTGTTTTCATTTGTATTTCTCTAATCAATAGAGATTTAGTGACTTTTAATGTAATTATTGATAGCTTTGTTTTCTTCCCCTAAAAACTGCGTGTTCATATCCTTTGGCAATTTATCAACAATAGAATGGCTCTTATTTTTTTTTATAAATATGACTCAGTTCCTTACATATTTGAGAAAAAAGGCCTTTATCATAGAACTTGCTATAAATATGTTTTCCCAGTTTAAAAAAATTCTAATTTTGGTTGCATTAGTTTTTTTGTTTATGCAAAAGCCTTTTAATTTCACCTACTCAAAATTATCCATTTTACTTTCTGTAATTCCCTTTATCTCTTGTTTGGTCATAAACTTTTCCTTTATCTTATAGATCTGAAAAGTATATTTTCCATGCTCCTATAATTTACTTATGATATTACCCTTTATGTCTAAATCATTTACCCATTTTGATCTGATCATTGTGTCAGATGTTGGTCTATGCCTAGTTTCTGCCAAATTGCTTTGCAGTTTCCTAAGCAATTTTTGTCAAATGTTGAATTCTTAGCTCCAAATCTTGGATTTTGGGGTTATCAAACACTAAATTATGATAATCATTTACTACTGTGTACCTAATCTATTCCACTGATTCACTACTCTATCTCTTTGCAAGTACTGGATTGTCCTGATGATTATCACTTTGTAATATTGTTTGAGATCTGGTACTGCTAGGTCACCTTCCTTTACATTTTTTTTTTTATCAGTTCCCTTGATATTCTTAACCTTTTGCTCTTCCAGATGAATGTCATTACTATTTTTCTAGCTCTATAAAATAATTCTCTCATAGTTTGGTATGGCACTGAATAAGTAAATTAACTTAGGTAGAATTCCCATTTATATCACATACAGCTTTGGCCTTCCCATGAACAACAATATTTCTCAAATTGTTTAGATCTGTCTATATTTGTGTGAAAAGTGTCTTGTAATTGTGTTGATATAATCCCTGAGTTTATCTTGGCAGATAGGCTCCCAAATATTTTATATTGGGATTCCTCTTTCAGTCTCTTCCTGCTGAGTTTTCTTGGCTATACATATAGAAATACTGATAATTTATGTGGGTTTATTTTACATCCTGCAACTTTGCTAAAGTTGTCATTTAAATTGATATTTTAGTTGATTCTATAGGGCTTTCTAAGTCTACCATCATATTGTATGCAAAACATGATAGTTTGTTTCCTCATTGCACATTCTTATTCCTTCAATTTCCTTTTCTTGCCCTATTGCTATAGCTAGCATTTTTACCATAATATCGAGTGTTATTGAATTGTTTTTCAGCTGTGTCCAACTCTTCAAAACCCTATTTGGGGTTTTCTTGGCAAAGATATTGGAGTAATTTGCCATTTTCTTCTCCAGCTCACAGATGAAGAAACTGAGGCAAACAGGGTTAAAAAACTTGCCCAGGGTCACACAGCTAGTAAGTGTCTGAGGCCAGATTTGAACTCAGGAAGATGAGTCTTCATGAATTTAGGCCTGGTGCTTTATCCAACACACCACCTATCTGCCCGTATAATATTGAATAATCATAGTGATAAAGAAAATTGAATCAACCCTAAATTCCTGCTCTAAATCTCAGCTGGTTATAGTATATTATTTTCGACATATTTTGCAATAATCTTGTTAGTATTTTAATTAAAATTTTTATATTAATATTCATTAGGGAAATTGGTCTATAGATTTTCCCCCCCTCTTTTTGTTCTCCCTGGTTTAGGTATCAAAACTATATTTGTGTCTTAGAAGGAATTTAGTAGGAATCCTTCTTTACCTTTTATTTTTTTCCCTCCCCAACTAGCTTACATGGTGTTGAAATTAATTGTTCTTTAAATGTTTGGGAGGATTTCCTTATAAATCCATCTAGTCTTGGGGATATTTTCTTCAGGAGCTCTTTTGTGGCTTGTTCAATTTCTTTTTCTAAGATAGGGTTATTTAGATAGTCTATTTCCTCTTCTGTTAATCTGGGTAATGTATATTTTTGTATTGCTGTTTGTTGTTCAGTCTTCTTAATCATATCTGACTCTTCATGAATCTATTTGGGGTTTCTATGGCAAAGATACTAGAGTAGTTTTCCAGATCCTTTTCTAATTCATTTTATAGGTGATGAATGTAGGCAAACAGAGTTAAGTAAGTTGTCCAGGGTCACACAAGTAGTAAGTGTTTGAGGCCAGATTTGAACTCAGGAAAATGAGTCTTCCTGACTTCAGGCCTCACACTCTATCTACTGTACCACCTAGCTGCTCTTCTATTTTTTAAAAAAACATATGCATCTATTTAATTTAGATTGACAGTTTTATTGGCATATAATTGGGCAAAACAGGTTCTAATAATTGCTTTAATTTCATTTTCATTGGTGGTACATTCAACTTTTACATTTTTTTATACAGACAATTTGTTTTTCTTCTTTCTTTTTTTAAAAATCAAATTAACCAAATTAATAGCAATGAGAAGAAAAAGAAATAGAAAGAATCAGAATAGAGAATGAGGTAATAAAACTATCTCTTCTTGCAGATAACATAATATACTGGAAACATCCCAAAGACTCAACAATAATATTTGAAACAATAATTTTACTAAAGTAGCAGGATATGAAGTAAATCTATTTAAATCATCAGCATTCCTATATATCATGAACAAAACTCTGCAGGAAGTGATAGCAAAAGATATCCCATTTAAAATAACCATAGATAATATAAAATACTTGGGAGTACATCTGCCAAAACAAACCCAGCATCTATATAAACAGAATTATAAGAAACTTTTTATGCACATAAAATCAGATTTAAATAATTGGAGAAATATTAATTGCTAATGGGTAGACAGAACCAATATAATAAAAACGACAATTTTACCTAAACTAATTTATATATTCAATACCATCCCAATTAAATTACAAAAAAAATATTTTGGTGAATAGAAAGAAATAATAACAAAATTCATTTGGAAGAAAAAAAAGTCAAGAATATCAAAGGAACTAATGAAAAAATGTAAAGGAAGGAGGTTTAGCAGTACAAGTTCTTAAACTATATTACAAGGCAGTAGTTATCAACACTATCTGGTCCTGGATATGAAAGAGAAAGGTAGATCAATGGAACAGAATGGATGTACAATTTATAGCAACAAATAAATATAACCACCTTTAATTTGACAAGTGTAAAGACCTAAGATTTTGGGATAAGAATTCATTATTTGGTAAAAATCATTGGGAAAATTGGAAAGTAGCATGGAAGAAACTGAGCATAGACCAATATCTTACACCATTTACTAAGTTAAGGTCAAAATGGATACATGATCTAAATATAAAGAGATATTACAAGAAAATTTGAAGCATGGGACATATTACTTATCACTTATGGACAGGCAAACAATTTATGACTAAACAAGAGATAAAGAGCAAAGTGAGGTATAAAATGGTTAATTTTGGTTGCATTAAATTTAAAAGTTTTTGTATGAATAAAAACAATGTAGTCAACACCAGAAGGAAAGCAGGAAATTGGGAAAAATTTTATAGACAGTTTGTCTGATAAAGGTCTCAAGAACTTTGTCAAATCTGTATGAATACAAGTCATTCCCCAATTGATAAGTGGTCAAAGTCATGTGGTCAAAGTACGAACAGATAGGTTTTAGGTGAAGAAATCAAAACAATTTATAGTCATATAGCCATATGAAAAAATGCTCTGAATCATTCTTGGTTGGAGAATTGTGAATTAAAACAACCTTGAGATATCATTTTATATTTATCAGATTGACCAAAATGATAGAAGGGGAAAGCAACAAATATTGGAGGGGATATGGAAAAATTGGGACATTAATTCACTGTTGGTGGAATTGTGAATTGTTCCAACTATATTGGAGAGCAATCTGGAATTTTGTCCAAAGTGTTATTAAGCTATCTATACCCTTTGACCCAGCAATACCACTACTAAGTCCATTTCCAAAGATGATTATGGGAAAAAGAAAATAATTTATATATTCTAAAATGTCTATAGCAGCTCTCTTTGTTGAAAATTGCAGGGATGCTCATCAATTGGCGAATGGCTGAACGAGTTGTGATATATGATTGTGATGGAATACTACTGTGCTATTGGAAATGGTGAGCTCAATGATCTTAGAAAAACGTGGAAGAACTTGCATGAAATAACGAAGAGTGAAATAAGCAGAACCAAGAGAACGTTGTATACAGTAACAACAAACTGTTTTAAGAACAACTTTGAGCAAATAAGTTATATAGACTATTATAAATACCTAAATTAACTATAAAGGACATATGAAGAAAGACATTTTCTGCATCCAGAGAAAGAACTGATAAATACAAGTGTGTTTGTGATAATTTTACATATATGTATATATGTATACACATACTATACACATGTGCCTATTTGTGTCTAATGGTAGCCATCTCTAGGGCAGGGTGAGGGGAGAGGATGTAAGGAAGAAAAAAAGGAAAAAAGAAATTTACATTATTTTTGAAAAAAAATTTACATGATATTTGAAAAGAATAGCAAGTTGTACATAGTAGATTTATAGTTTCATGTACAATCATCTTTTTTTTTATTGTACTGTTATGGAAATGCTTGTTTAATTCCATAAAATGAAAAATCAAATTTAAAAATCAAATTAACTAATGCTTTGTTTATTTTATTATTTTTTTCTCATAAAACCAGCTGCTAGTTTTATTTATTAGTTACAATGGATTTTTTAATTTCCATTTTTGTTAATCTCCCCCTTGATTTTCAGGATTTCTATTTTGGCATTTTATTGGAGATTCTAAACTTTTTTATAGTTTTCTTTTTTTGGTTGCATGCCCAATGCATTGATCTGCTCTTTCTTTTATTGATGTAAGCATTTAGAGATTTCCCCCTAAGTAATGCTTTGGCTGCATGCTGAAAATTTTGGTATGTTGTCTCATTGTTTTGTTTTGTTTTTTTTACTGAAATTATTGTTTCTATGATTTGTTGTTTGACCCACTCATTCTTTAGGATTAGATTATTTAGTTTCCAATTATTCATCTATGCTTCCAAAGTACTTTCCTTCCGACATCCCAGTTCAAGCTTGATAGCATGAATTTTAAATGAATCCATGTGGCACAGATATGAGACTTTCCTCAGCTTTAGTCAGTAGCTCATAAATAGAAGCAGAGGAGATGGATGCTGGGAGTAATCCAGGGCTGAACTGAGAAGAGTGCCAATAGGATAAAGGAGCAAGAGACTGACTCAAGAACAGAAGTAAAAGTAGCATAGAAATGGCTAACTACTGGGTTCCAAATAGAGAGCACAGTTAAGTCAGAACAATCTTTTTTTTTTTCATCAATAACATGATTTTTGAATCCAAATGATATTGTGGATCATATTCTCTGAATTTGGTCTTTTTACTTTGTGTTTTCTTTTCCGACTTCTTTTGTAATTATCTCTAAGGGGTCTCTCTTAACTTTTTAAAAATTAGAAGCTATAAAACTTTAAAAAAGTTAGTTCATTTTGGTTTTTTTTTTACATTCTATTGACTTATTTATTTTTAGTTTTCAACATTCACTTCCACAAGATTTTGAGTTCCAGATTTTCTCCCCATCTCATCTCTACCCCCACCCCAAGATGGCATGCATTCTGAATACCCCTTCCCCTGATCTGCCCTCCTTTCTATCTCTTCCCCCCTTCTCTTATCACCTTCCCCTTCAATTTTCCTGTAGGGCAGGATTTCCTGTATATCTTATTTCTTAGTTGCATGTGAAAATATATATGTTTTTTAACATTTGTTTTTAATACTTCGGGTTCCAAATTTTCTCCCTCCCTCCCTCCCCACCCACCCTCATTGAGAAGGCAAGCAACTCGATACAGGTTTTACCTGTATAGTCATGCAAAACACTTCCATAGTAGTCATGTTGTGAAAAACTGAGTATATTTCCTTTAATCCTGTCCCGCTCCCCCATTTATTCTATTCTCTCTTTTGACCCTGTCCCTTCTTAGAAGTTTTTGCTTCTGATTACCCCCCTCCCCCATCTGCCCTCCCCTCTATCATTCTCCTGCTCTCTTGTCCCCTTCTACCCCCTATTTTTTCCTGTAGGGTAAGGTAGATTTCCATACCCAATTGAGTGTGTATGTTATTCCTTCCTTAAGCCAAATCCGATGAGAATAAGATTAACTCATTCCCTCTCATTCCCCTGTTTGCCCTCCACTGTAAAAGCCTTTTCTTGTCTGTTTTATACATTCATTATAATCTAAGGCAAAGTCTGAACATTGACCTTGTGGTCTGAGCTCTGTGTTCCTGAAGAGGACTTAAGTCTGAAAAGCACACCTGTGGGCTTTCGCCTGATTGGAGTTACAATGGACTGCTTCTGAACTCTGCCACTATCAGCCAGATGAAAAGATCTCCAGGTTCAGAGTGACAGAACTACAGGCTCCCCTTTGGTCTACAACTCCTGCCCTGGTTGTTCTATTGCCAGTTTTGGATTGAGCTGGGGCCCTGGAGTCAGGAGGACCTGAGTTCAAATCCAGTCTCAGACACTTGACACTTACCAGCTGTGTGACTCTGGGCAAATCACTTAACCCCAATTGCCTCACCAAAAAGCAATAAAATAAAATCAAATCCCTGTTCCACTGACACTCTGATACTTTCCCGATGTCAGAGCCACATAACTATTGCTTGCCTCTGTACTTTTTCTTTTTAGTACACAGCTTAGTAGCCTAAATAGATGACTACTTATTACCCCTTAAGGACCCTACAAATGCCCTCTTTAGTCTAACCTGGATGTATGACCCTAGTTTTGTAGTAAATGACAGAGCTGCCACTTGGTACCTATTCACCCTCCCTGCATAAGATCAAATCATTTTAGGTGGGTCTGGAAACTCTTCTTGCTCTGGTGATTAGCTGTGGGCAGGCCCTGGTTTAGTCCTCATACTGGAATGTTTCACAGATCACTCCTGACTATAGTCATCTCCAATATCAGCAGACCTTTCTATCTCTCTCTTTGTCTATGTAGGCCGAACCCAATTATAAAAATGACTCATTGTTGTAATAGGGACTTGACATCTGCCCAGATCACCTAGGATAGAGTCACCCCTCTGGCAGGCTCTGAAGACCTGCTTCTGAGAAACAGGAAAATTGGTGCATGAGTGGACTTTATACATTGGCCTACCATGTAATTAGGAGAAGCCTCTTCACTGGCTGCATTGACAGAACTATTGTCATCTTTAAATCTATCTGACAAAGCACAGTCATTCACTTTCCAGCATTTGCATCTGAGCATGCAGGACCCCTTCATTTATATAAGTAAGTTACACCATGAAGGGTTGCATGTGGGGACTGCTCCTGCTTTAAATAATGCAGCCCCAAGAAATATAAGCTTAGGGTTTTGGGTTTGTTTCATTTGGCCTTGTCTGGGGAATTGGAATTCCTGACCTGAGAGTCTAAGCCATAGGGATCAATCAGTAAACATTTATTAAGTATCTCAATGTGCCCAGCACTGTGCTAAGTATTAAAGATATGAAAAGAGGCAAAAGTTAAATATTGTTAGTTGAGGGAAAATAATTTTGGGGTTCAAACTATCCCTAATTGCTATCCCCAAATGGGATGCAGCATGACAAGTTATATATCTAAGGTTTGACTCTATTCCCACTAGATGCCAGTTCTACAATGAACACACATAGCAAATAACAAATAAACCAATTTATCCAGATAGTTATTCTGTTTTTTTCAAAAACAGAAATCAGAAAGTATATAATTTTTTGTTGTCCAGTTGTGATGGAAATTATTTTCTTATCATATTAATAGCCAATTATTAAATTAAGATTAAGGACTTTTCTCATTATTTCCTCATTCTGAGACCAGCCCCTGTAGGTCAGTCAGCCAGTTTCAGAAGACCAAGGCTGTTAGATGAGATTGCCCTAATCCTCTGGGAATCTTCATGCTCCTTAATCTTGGGAGACCTTAAGAGGGAAACCGTACTCCTGTTTAGAGTGCAAACAGAATGTAATTTAAGTGAATTCTAGACCCAAAGCTGGAAAAAGCCCATGTCCTTCTAAACTCTCACTGTCCTGCGCCCCCCCCCCCCACCATTTGGAGTTTAGAGTAATCAGGTTCATGAAGGATAAGACCAACTAGAATGGTCCTGGCAGAGATGGATTCCTCTGTCCAGATTGCTGGAAGTGGCTGAGCTTTGTAATCAAGCCAGGTTCTCAGTAGGAGGAGTTGAAGACCTTTAGCCTGCCTCCTCATTTAAATGCCCACCCCCTCATTAATTGTTCACCAATTAGGGTTGATTTCTCTTGTCAGGAGCATTTTGCCCCTACCCCATTCCCACTTTTTTGGAGGCAATCAAGATTGAGTGACTTGTGCAGGGTCACAAACCTTGTGACCTCTGTCTGAAGCAGAATTTGAATACAGATCCTACTGACTCCAGAGCCAGTGCTCCTTCCACCACATCACCTAACTTCCCACAGGAGCACTGCCTTTCAAAAAATACTTAAGACATTCAGTGTCTCCATTAGGTGTCTTTAGGTGATGGGAATGGGATCTGAACCCCTAAAAGGAAAAGCCCTGGACTTTCCCACATGGTCAAATCTCTGGTGTTCACCTGAGGGTATAATCCTATCAACTGTTTCATTATCATCTATTCCCAATCTCCCAACTCTCTGTTACCCTTAACCTAGCTTAGCCCTCCATTGTCTTACCTCCCAATGCCCCCCACCACTTCCCACCCTTAATCCTATCTAGGCTCCATTCTCCCTTGGCCATGTGGTCCAGGTCCCTGCTTTCACCCCACGCTACTTGGCCACTCCTAGATCCCTCCCACAGTCTTTCTGTATATAAGGTTCATCTGGCCTCCATTAAGGTGCTCAGATTCTTAAGATCTGGCCCGTTTGCATTAATGATACAAATGTTTAGATTTTTTAAGAGTCTGGCCAATATGACAACTTCTTTAAATTTCACCCAACTCAATGTTCTAATAAACCTTGTTTTTGGCTGAAAGAAGGGGTGGGTCGGATTCATTCAAGCAGGACCCATGTACTGTGATTTTGGGGTCCCAGCACCCCTAAACTTGTAAACCTCAACTGGTTACTATGAGAAACTGCTAACCTTCAATTTATTATTGCTTAGCCTAATTAATAAATTGATTATTAATTACCCAGAACTCTACCTCTTGAATTTTTTGTCTCAGTTGTGTTCAATCATGTCTGATTATTCATGACCCCATTTGAGATTTTCTTGGCAAAGATATTGGAGTGGTTTGTCATTTCCTTCTCCATTTTACAGATGAGGAACTGAAGCAAATAGGGGTCACACAGGTAGTCAGTGTATGAGGCCAGATTTGAACTCAGGAATATGAATCTTCCTGACTCAAGACCTGGCAGTCTATCTACTGTGCCACCTAGTCACCTACAACATATATACCAGATAATACAGAGTGAATGAGTTCTCCCATTGGAAGTGAGACAACTCAGCTCAACCAAGAGACAGAGTCTCAGATCACACTACAGGGGACATTCCCCAAATTATATAAGGTAGCAAGTTGGTGAAAGGGACATGATAAAAGTTTTTAAATTTTTGGGCTCCTTTACATATTGTCTTTTTTTTTTCAGAGTCTTTCTCTTCCTTCAGAGACCCAAGGAGAGTCTAGAAAGGGATAACCTCTCTTTCACAAGCTAGAAAATGAGGATCTCTCTTTTCTCCAGCATTCACCATCTTCTCTCCTCACTTAGAGGCACAGAATATTGAGTAATCAATCTCCACCAATGAGGAATTATGCATTTTTAAATATTTAAATAAAACCTGTCCTATGTCTGACATCTTGTTGATCTGAGTGCTTGAAGGGGAAGTAGGAAGCCCTTTGGGGAGAATAAAATAAACCAGATACTGCATTCTTTCCTAAAATTTCCCTACATCAGCCATGAGATAGAAATATTTTATTTCTTGAGAGACTTGAGACAGACATTGATTTTTCCTAAGATGATTCAGAGAAATTTTGTGAAATAATTTCCCAAATTGTATCTGAGTCCATTGTGTCCAATGACAAATGGGTTAAAAAATGGAGAAGATAAGAAGAAGAAAAGATTTCAGGTATATTCATTTAACATTTTAATTGTTTTCAAGAAACCATCATATCAGAAGAAAAAGGTTAGATGGGGGAAGTAAATTTCGTAATAACAATATTACAAATATGTTGATATTATTGTCTTTCATTTTCAAAGAGGACCCAAATGACATCACTATGCTAGAGTCAAGTTTTAATGTATCCAGCTATGGCTGATCAGACCAATATGAGCTCAACCACAGGTCGGGCACAAATAGTCCATGTGAACTTTGGGGTGGATTCTCTAAGTTTGTGTAGCTTGTGTTTCTCTTGAACTATTTCAATTCTGCTTTGCTCATAGAGCACAGCACCTTTTCTGATGTGGGCACACCAGGCTGAGTGGTCCTGTGCCAGTATTCCATGTTACACAATCAATTCCAAAGTTCTTAAGAGAGAGCTTGAGAGTGTCCTTGTATCACTTCTTCTGGCCACCATGTGAACACTTGCCCTGTGTGAGTTCTCTATTTTATGGAGAATTCTCCATAACATAGTCTTTTCGGCAAGTGAACATTTTGCATTCAAACAATGTGGTCAGTGCATTGGAGTTGTGCTCTCTGAAGCAGAGTTTGAATGCTTGGCAGTTTAGTTCGAGAAAAGACCTCAGTGTTGGTGTCTTATCCTGCCAGGTGATCTTCAGAATCTTCCTAAAACAATTCAAATGGAAGCGATTCAGTTTCATAGCATGGGAGTGGTATGCTGTCCAGGTTTCACAGACGTACAACAATGAAGTCAGCACAACGGCTCTGTAGACCTTCAGTTTGGCAGTCAGTCTAATACCTCTTCTCTCCCATACTTTCCTTTGGAGCCTCCCAAACACTGAGCTAGCTCTGGAAATGCATGCATCAATTTCATTATCAATGTGTACCTGGAAAGTATGCTACCACTGTGAGTGAACTTATCCACAGCATTCAAAACTTCTCCATTTGCTGTAACCAATGGTTCCACGTAGGGATGGTGTGGTGGTGGGTGATGGAGCACCTGTGTTTTCTTGGTGTTAACTGCTAGGCCAAAATTAGCCCAAGCAGTAGAGAATTGATGCATACTTTATTGCATCTCAGCTTCAGAGGTTGCACTGAGTGCACAATCATCTGCAAATAGAAAACCATGCACCAGCACTCCCTCCACCTTGGTCTTGGCTTGTAATCTTTTCGCATGCCCAGATTGCCTAACAGGGAGGCACCCTGCCACCCTGCATTGTCCTACCAGAGGGTGGGGATTGTACATAGTTTACTCAAAGCATGCACACCATGGACTGACTTGGGTGTTTCTCTTGTTTTACTTTGTCCTCAGTTTTTAGGTGCAGAAAATAATCCCTACTGGACATGGGAGCTCAAACTATGGCAAGCTTAAAGTCAGGATTCCATATGGGGTGTTGTATCCAGCCAGGCTGGGAGGGAAGCCATGATATGGCAGGATGCCTGGAACTTGGGCCCAAGGGGAACTTTAGATTTGTAACTTGGGACTGTGCTCTATAGGAAAAGAGTTAAGCCAGGATCCTAAAACTCTTCCCTTCCCCAGAGAAAGAGGTGGTATAGAGGGGTGATTAAACCCATTATTATGCTCTTGAATTAAATATTCCTTTGTAAAAGCACATCAGACTTGAAGTACAGGGTACCTTGCCACGCAATCAGGGGAACATCATTAGTGGGGACTGGAGTCAATAACAAAGCCTAAGTATGCCCCAAGACCCCCTTAAAGGTCGCAGAAAAGCTGGAAGTAGTGTGTGAAATCTAACGTACCCAGCCTTCAGAAAGTGGAACCAGGGCTGGTGGGTATTACAAATATATTACAAATAAATAACATTTAAATTGCATACCATACAGGGTTTTGGAGCTTCCAAGTAGAGATTATAGTGCATTGTTAATTATACCATTATGAACCAATGGTTTTTTTTGAGAAAACATGTGGAGTATTCTCACTTCTGCCAGGTAAAATACTTCCATGACTAAATAAGCTTGAAAAAAATAAAAGCTGACTAAAGGTATGATGATTAAAATGTAGATTAAGGCAGATTGTGACTGTTAAATCATCAGAGGTAAATGTTGGAAGAACTGGCCTAGGCCATGTGAAAAAACTCAAACAAGTCCTGTTTATGGTTCCTCATTTTTGTTTTTTTTTTCTACTCTTAACATTACTTCTATTGTCTTTTTTGGACAGTCTTTCCTATAGTCTGAATCCTCATATATTATCCTCTGAAGCACTGTAAAAAATTATCTAGAAGATGAAGGAGAAAAGAATGAACATTTTGTTCTTGTTCTTGAAGGTTATCTGATTAATCTGGCTTTTTTGTTACTAAAGACAATAAATTCTGGTTATAGTGATGAGGGGATAACTACACAAAAACCTCCATTCCAAGTCAGGAAACTGCCTGCCTGGAATGAAACAACTTAAGCATTATTAAAGCCCAAATTGTCCCTTGAGCATACAAGGCCACCACACAATACACAATCAAAGCGTGCCATTTTCTCTCCAATAATAACTTCTACAATCCATTTAAAAATAATTTTGAGTGCTTTAGGACTCCTAAAGTACCTAAGGGTTGTAGTATTCTATAAATACTGAGAGCACATAACTGTTGCAAATTGTATTCTCAGTTGTTTTTTACGTCATTGCTCTATGTCTAACCCTGGGAAATAAATGTGGTATGGCATTTGGCCTTCAGTGAATCCACTTTGTCCACACTTCCCCTGTATCTAAGGTATTTTTATAAAAAGCTCACTTTTATTATAAACATTTGGAACTTTCATCAAAAATTGTTTTACAAATTAATTTTTATTTAATATAGGAGAAATAATGGATGTCAAGCCACCATGTTTATGAAATGTATCACTGGCAAAAGCCAGGAATTTCAAAGGACACCAAAATAAAAAGGTTTGCAATCATCAGAATCATGATATTTCTAACTGTAAGCTGTGTGTTAAGTCAGTGCTGGTGCTTTAATTTCATCTACAATAAATAATCCAGTAACTGCTCCAGTTTTAGCTAGTCTGCAAACTAACAGCATCATTCAGTCTGGACTCTGTACCTCTGAGCAAGCTCTGAGAAAGATGAAGAGACTCCTTCCCCAGGCTTTTGGCCCTGGAAAACCAAATACAATTTTATTTTTCTAGTACCTTAAAACTAGCCAAACATATAAAAACTGAAATGCAAATGAAAACTAATCCAATATTGTCATCCTAATACACTGGAACTCATACAAACTCTTGCAATTTCTCCAAAAGGGAAAACATAAAGGAGTAAAATTGTTGCTTGTATTTTGACATGGTAGACAGAATGAGCAGCTTTTGTTAAGCTGATTTGTAGCATTCAGGGGCATGTTCCATTAGCTGCTATAGGTCAGAGTAGTATGTTCACATATGTTCTCAGCCAGTAACATCCTCAACAATGCTTGGGGAGAGCATTGGCTATAACTGTTGCTAGCCGGTGTAGATAACTGAATCAAGAAAAACATTAGTAATGCATTAGGCAAATCTAACTATTCTACGTATGTTAATAACCGTAATTCTGTTGTTCAGTCTACAAAGTTCATGCAAAATATTAAAGCATCTCCAGGCAATTCTCCAAGATTTTATAAGTGGCAGACCAGTTGTTGATCCAGTAGAGGGAATTTCCTCAATGGGAAATGAAATCACAGGTCTGGACAAAAATAAAACCAAAACCAAAGCAAAACAAACAAAAAACAAACAGACTCCAAAACCTAAAGAATAGGAGCTTACATTTACCCTAGTATACAAGGATAAATAGATAAACAAGTTATATAGTATATAGTATATGACTGTGATGGAATACTGTAGTTATCCCTTCTACACTGAGACTTCCCCCATTGCAGTTCTGATGTATTGCAGGTTGGCATAAGAAATTAAATGGGACTCTTTTAGGAGTTTTGTGGAAACTGCAAACAATACGCGAAGGCCAGCAGATGACACAGAAAAAGTTTAGAAACTCAGAAATACATAAAATATATGTATAGTACTGTATAATCAACCCAAATTGTACAATAAGGTACTGTAACCATCCCATAAAAGAAAAAGAAAAAACTCAGACTTCTCTGGCATGGTCAAAAACTTTCACATGGATTTTCCCAATCATGGGGGCACCATACCCCTAACCCCAAAATGAGGAAGGGATGACTATTGTGTTATAAAAAAAGACGAGCAAGACATTTTCAGAAAAACCTGTTCAGCTCATGATCTTTTCTTCAAACTTCTGACCTATGCCTACTTTCTGTCCAGGGCTATGAGATATTCTGAAATTGATCTTCACCCCAATTCCCTCCATCATACTTTCCTCTTCTCTGGTTCCTAGGTTTTTTCACACCACTTTTTAATGATGAAAGGCATTGCTGGATTCTGACATTGCTATGATAATTAAGAGATAGTGGCAGTTAATATTACACTTGGTAGTAACAATTTTCTGTTAGGCCCTGTTGAGATTATACCTCAGTCTGTATTAGCACAAGGTAGTTTCTACAGCTATGTTTAGCAACACATGAGTAGGAGCAAGAGAGGAAAATGGTGAATATAAGCCAGGGTTGCTTTTGGCAAAGCATGTTCAACAACAGAACAATGGAACATTTAATTTGAGAGTAGAGGATAGATTAGGAATGGACTGGTTTACAAGGGGTTATCATCAGGAATACCATGAACATCTACAGCAACAATAAGGACTTTCCCACTAGGATAAGTGAGTCAGGCATTTTGAACATCAAACCAAAACAGGAAAGGATGGCTAAGAATCCAGCATCATCTTTCCAAAACTCATGGCAATATTTGGCACTGATGGTCACCCTATCCTCCTGGATAGTCTCTTCTCTCTTATTTTTCTTGACACTGTTCTCCCTCATTTCTCCTATCTATCTGATAGATCCTTCTTAGTTTCTTTTCCTTGATCCTTATCTATACTACTCCCACTAACTTTGGTTGTTTCCTAGGACTCTGTTCTGGAACTTCTCTCTTCTCTGTATATAATTTTCTTGGTGACCTCATAGGTTCTGTGAACATGGCCCCACTAATCTTAACCATATGCTTGATTTTACATATTATTCAGATATTAAACAAGCCAACAGTACTGCTTGACATACCAGTGATCCTTTGTGAGACTGTTGTTGAAACCGCAAGGTTGAACCAGGCACCATGCTGTTTTGTAACATTGGAAAGTCCCAGCACTTTCAACACCCTGGTTACACATACCTAGAAAAACCTTAAGGCTTTGTGCTCTTGGGAATCATTATCTAGAATAAACTAACATTGTAATTTTTAGCTTTAAATACCCTAATATAACCCCCACCCAGTGAGCTCTCAGACTAAATTTTGGATTGCTCCACTTGCAAGCTAACCTTCCCTGCATAATAAAGTGGACATCTGCTTCAGACTCCCTGGCATTCTGACTTTGGTTTTTTGTTCCCTCTCTGGGGATTGAGGTAAGAATTCGGGGGTCCTGGATTCGTGGTGTCAGTACTGGGATTGAATGGCAGAATGGACAGCTGACACCTGTCCCAGCTGACTGATGACTTGGAGCCACTGAAATCTGTTGTCTGTCTCTACCAACATCCACCCTGGCCCAGTGAGTTGACTCTCCTTCTCTGCTCTAATCCTGAGACCCCCACCTTGGTTAAGTGTCTCATCTGCTTTATTATCTAGCTTTTGGCCTGAGCTCTTGGAGGATCTTGTTAGAGGGATCCCATCAGGTAACAGTACTCCTGTTTTCTGACACTTTTTTGGTTAAGATTTAAGGTGTCTCATTTGATTAGCACTGCTTTGCTATGGGTAAAGGCTTTTCACCAGCCTACCAATAAATGCAGATAACAATCCATTGCAGTGCAGAAAATGTCCCACAAATGGTTAGAATTAACAAAGGAAATTCCTGCCTGTGTTGGCCTTAGTGGGAATCTTTTGATAGGATAAATTCTAATTCCATAGGCATAAATTATTTGACTCTAAACCAAAAGTAGAATTTTCAGAATGGGACACTTTTAATAAATGGTTAAATGGAAGCCATGGAGAAGGAACATAAATAAGTCCAAATTAGAATCATTTATAGAACAGATTAAGAAGAGTTACAAGTCCCAAGTGGAATGTCACACTCAGGTTGAGTCCCTCTTAAAAGATATTGGAAGTGAACCAAGCCCTCTGGATTCCCAAACACATCAAACTGTCTCTCTTTATCCTGACCTCCCAAAACCAGAACCTGCATGCTTTTTCCACTTTAAAGCCCATAGTCACACCACACTAGGCATATGGCTTTATGGAAAGCCCCAAGAGACTACTATTTACTCCTACAAACCACAGACTAGATTGGAACTTCAGGCTTTAGCCAAAGATTTCTCCAACCCCCAGGAGGATCCTATCAGCTTTGCCCATCAGCTTCAGGTAATCCTCTACTTACATAAACCTGGGCTTTCCAATCTCTGCTAGTTAGTGCAAGTACTAAGGGGTCTCAAGGAAGCAGAGCATTGGTGCAGAGTTGTGGGATGGGAAAAACCAGAAGAGGCTCTGCAAATTGATTGGGAAACTGAGGCTAACAGCCAAGACCATTATTACTTGGCCATGGAGGTGGGGAGGAAATTGCATGACTCAATTCCTGTGGCTTTTCCACACCCTGTGTATTTTTCCAAGGTTCAGAATACCAAACGGCAAGTGGATGAGTTAGTTTAGTATTTTTTAAAATCAGTTTATTCAAATTTTTCATGCTAACTTTGGAATTAACCACAAAAATGTAGTCAGAGTCAATTTTACTCACTGTTCATCAATAACCTCCTACCTTCCACTTCTAAGCAAGTTAAATTTACCATCCTTGACTGACAGACAATCAATGCTATGGTACTCAGATGCTGTTTCCAAATTTTCAGTAGCCATGAAAGATGAGGAAGCGGATAAAAAGGAATTGAGGGATAAAAAACAAAACAAAACAAAATCTTGAGCTTGCAACTTACTCAGATGCAGAACACACATCCCAATCGATGAAACATTGAGTCCTCTGCCCCAGTCCTCCCTCCCTCCTGACTGAAAACCTGGAGTGTGCTACTACTGTAAAAATCCCAGTTGTTAGAAATCTGAATGTAAATCTTTAGCACATAAAATAAAAACTATTGCTTCTCCATGTGGGTTCCCATTATCCAGGGACCTTCCTTACAACCCTAATACTACCTCATGACGGGGCTCGAGGGGGACATTCAGGGTTAATACCACTCTACTGACTCCAGTCATGCCTGTCTCCCCAGTTGGGGAGGTCTTTGTTATTACCGATGTGTATTTATTTGTGGCCATGGTTGACACTGGAGCAGCTCTGTCTGTCTTTAACCCTGCAAATATTCCATCTAATATCCCTTGAAGTTCCCAGACCATGTCTCTTGGGGGATAGCCAACTACCCTATGAGTGTTCCTATGAGTCTCAGACCCTTTGACCTTCTTCTTGGGAGGGATAACTAGTATGATCCCTTCCTACTGGCCCCACTCTCCCCAGCTCATTTGCTTGGAAGAGATTTTTTTAACCTGATTACAAACCTACATCTCTTCCCTAAAGTGTAGGGCTCTCTTAAGCCTTCAAGAACCAGTCAGTCGTAATGGTGGTGTTCCCCTGTTCCTCCCTGCTTCCTCTCCTCTCCCTTCTCCCAATCCCATTTTATCCTCAGGGATACATCTCTAATGTTTCTCCCACCATGGTAGAAATTGACTCCCCCAAGCTCCTATCATTACTGCGATAATATTCTCTGAAGTAATTGAAGGTGTTTGTCCCCTGCACCTTTCTCGTAACACCCCCATCTTTCCTGGACAGAAGCTGGGGGTCAAGGGTAGCTATTCATTCATGACTTACGGACCATTAGCACCATTGTTCCCAATTCCCACTCCCTACTCAACCTAGGCAGGACTTGAAAGAAACTCCACTCAAAAACACCAATCCGACCTGCTACACAGATGGTATCTGGCTATGGAATCACCATCACCACTGAGATATACTACACAAGCTTACCTTTCTTTTCAATGAATGTAGGGCTTCATCATGCTTACTCTGAAAAAACATACTATATTATATATACTCTACTCTACGCTCTTTGGTATAGAGCTATAGGAATAGAAACAAGGAAAACTTTGTGAATCTTCCATCTGGAAAAAGCATACTATAATAAATAGGAAATTTGATTTCATGTTTTGTATGAAGTCAGCATGAATTGTGTAAAGTGGTATATTTAAATAGGGTTCTAATTTTTTTTTTTCTTTCAGGCAATTGGGGTTAAGTGACTTGCCCAGGATCACATAGCTAGTAAGTATCAAGTGTTTAGTCTGAGGCTGGATTTGAACTCAGGTCCTCCTGACTTCAGGGCTGGTGCTCTATCCACTGCACCACCTAGTTGCCCCTAAATTTTATTTTTCTTTAAGGTACCTCGTACACATTCATAGCACATACTCTGCCTGCCAAATGGAAGCTCATGAGTCTATAGCATTAAATCTATGATAAAGAAGATAATTTTAGATTATTAAACATATCTAGAACATGACTTGAAAGAAATAGAGCCCAGAAGTAGTATAAAACATTCAGAATGTAATGTCGATTTATGCAGTAAATAAATCATTCAAATAGTTACTGTGGTTGCTGATTATTATGGAATCTGTGGATGACCTTGGGATGTATTGTCAACTGATTTGGCCTATACTAAAGTTTTTTTACTTGTCTCATCTGCTACTAATGGTGACAAACAGGGGAAAGAAAACCTACCAGCAGACCACCTTCACATCTGGGTGTTTTTCATTTGATGTGAGAAAATGTTCTAGGTTTTTGTTAGCAAGGGCAGGAATAATATTTGTTTTGTGCTGAAAGCTGTTGTCAGAGAGAGGCTGCAAGGCTGTGAGACCCGCACGTTGTTGAAGGTATTGTTGCATTTGCACTCTTATTGAGATCAGAGCCTCTTCCTACTTTCCCTTTTGCCCCTAAACCTTTACATTTCCTTCCCATTTTTAATAGATAGCTCCACCTAGCATTCTACGTGTGGGGCATGTACTGGCAGGTGAATTAGGCTAAGTCCTTGTGAGGACAAGGTTTTTTGTTTTTAATTCTCCCTTACTTGAAGCACAAGAGATTTAGCTTGGGAAAAATCTTTGTCAGAGAATACTGCTGACTATTTACTACTTTCAGGGAAAACTAAGCTGACTGGTTGTCATGGTGATTACTGAGTTCTTACTGCTTTCTGGACTGGTCTCTTGAGTTTCCTGAGTTGGCCTGAGTATGCCCTTTGAGTATGTTCTAAATTAGTAAACTTGGTTTTAATTGGATTTTATAGTCCATGAATACGTATTATATTTTAATTTTGAAATTGAATCATAAGAGTATCCTAATTTAGGTTTGGTCTACAAAGCCACATCTAGAATATCCTATGCATACCATTGAGGAGGAAAATGGCCCTTGTTCTTCTGGGAAAAGAACATTACAAAAGATTAAAGTCCATGAATATTTTGGTCAAACATCAAGATTTTCAACTTTGGATACAGATTGCAGTTTAAAGGTTGCTGTAAAGAGTGATTTGTGAGACAATTAGGCTAACTGTAAAAAGTGCCTTTCTAGGTTGGGATTTGGTTTTGACATTCCTGGGAATTTTCCTTTTAGAGTTTCTTTCAGCAGATGATAGGTTCATGGGATAGTTGTATTTTCATTTTCCCCTCTTATAATATGTCTGGACTGTTTTCTTTCATGATTTCTTATATGATGATAAAGCTCTTTTTTGCTCATTACTTTCGGATAGTACAGTGATTCTTAAATTATCTCTCCTTGATCTGTTTTCTAGCTTAGTTGTGTTCTATGAGAGATAACTTACAAATTGCCAACATTTGCTGTATTGTGGAGAAAACAAGGGAGTTCCAGGGAAAAAAAAACACCTACTTTTGCTTTATTCACTATACTATGGCTTTTGACTGTGTGAAATACAATCAAATGTGGCAAGTCCTCAAAGAGATGGGAGTATCAGATCATTTTACTTGTCTCCTGAGGAACTTGTCTGCAGGTCAAAAAGCAAGTTAGAACTGAATATGGAAAAACTTATTAGCTGAAGATTGGGAAAGGAGTATGACAAGGCTGTATATTGTCTCCTTTTTTATTTAGTTTATATGTAGAGTACATCATGCAAGATGCCAGATGGGTTGAATCAAAAGTAGAATCAAGGTTGGTGGGAAAAACATTAACAATTGGGGCAGCTAGGTGGCACAGTGGATAGAATCAGGAGGACACAAGTTCAAATCCCATCTCAGACACATGACACTCATGAGCCTTGTGACTCTAGGCAAATCACTTAACCCCAATTGCCTCACCCCCCCCCTCAAATATTAACAATCTCAAATAGCAGAGCAGATGATACTGCTCTGATGGCAGAAAATGAAGAATTAAGAAGCCCCTGGATGGTGAAAGAAGAAAGTGTAAAAGCTAGCTTGAAGCTTAACAGAAAAAAACAAAACTAAAATCTTAGAAATTGGTCCCATCACTTCCAGGCAAATAGAGGGAGAAGAAATTGAAACAATGTTAGATTTTGTATTCTTGGACTCAAAGACTGCTGCAGATGATGACTACAGCCATATATTCTTGTTCCTTGGATAGGAAAGCCTATGTTAAATTTGGGCAACATACTAAAAAGCAGAGATATCACCTTGCTGATGAAGGTCTGTATAGTTAAAGCTATGGTTTTTCCGATAGCAATGTGTGGCTGTGAGAGTCGGATTATAAGGAAAGCTGAGCATTGCAGAATCTACACCTCTTTGAACTATGGTGCTGGAGAAGACTTCTGAGAGTACCTTGAACACCAAGGAGATAAAATTGATTAGGAGGTCAAATATTGAAGCTGAAGCTTAAATACTCTGGCTGCATAATGAGAAGATAAGACTCATTGCAAAAGACTGACGCTGAAAAAGATTGAAGGAAAAAGGAAAAGGGATTGTAGAGAATAAGATGGAAACAATGAACATGAGCTTGAACAAATATCAGAAGATAATGGAGGATGGAAGAGCCTGGTGTGCTATGTCTATGGGGTCATGAAGAGTCAGAAATGACTGAATGACTGAACAACTACCACCACCTTACATTTTATTCTAGTTTTCCCCCAGTCTTTTGACTTTGTTTTAATGCTTGTTATCTCATGGAATCATTAACATAATGTTTGGTCCATTCAGATTTTTAGGGAGTATATAACTTGGGTAAGATGGTTTTTTTTTTTTTGTGCTAAGCTATTAATTCTCATTCTAGGCCTTTCCTCTATAGCACTCATTTCTTTTCTAATTCTTTCCTATAATATTCTCATTTTATTTACAGTATCATTTTAAAACTATTTTGGAAACTCTTGCTTAATTTCTTTTAGGAATCCTAATTGACATTGTGATTAAGCTGTGTTTTCCTTAGAGATTTTGCTTTTGAGTGTTTGCAGTTGTTCAAACACATGTTTGCCTTGGGAATGCCTGGAGCAGCTCGGTGCCACAGTAGATAAAGTGCTGGCCCTGGAGTGGGGAAGACCTGAGTTCAAATGCAGCCTCAGATACTTGGTAGCTACATGACTCTGAGAAAGTCATTTAATCTCTGTTTGCTTTAGGTTCCTCAACTGTAAAAGGGAATAATTACAGCAATTTCCTCCCAGAGTTGTTAGGATCAAATAAAAGAATGATTGTAAAGTACTTAGCAAAAGTCTAGTGGTTAGTAGGTACTTAATACATTCTTGTTTCTTCTCTTATAAGAGTTCTTTATCTTTTTTGTTTACTCATTCTTCTAGCCTTACTTCCCAAAAGGAGATTTTATGTTATGGTTGAATGGGATGTCCCAGTGAAGACTTCTCAGTGTAATTAAGGTTTGGGATAAGACTATCCTAAATCTAGTAATAAGTTCAGGAGGTAGGATAGGGTTAAGTATAGATTTCTGTAAGATCTTTTTTCCAGTGCCATACATCAGTAGTTAAAATTTGTCTAGTTGTTAAACCTAGCTTACCTTTTAATCTCATTCAGATGTGCCTTTGCACCTGGCCCTAAAAGAATCTGGTTCCAGAAAACCCTTAAAAGGTTCCTTATCTACTCCCCTTATCTCCCTTTGAAAGGACCTTACTCAGATGCTTTCCAGTTCCCTCCATTATCTATTCCCATTGTCTATTCAATCTCTCAGACCTTCCAAAACAGTTGTAAATTATCTTTTGTCACGGTGGCCTGGCTCCACAGCACAAAGTCTAGCTTGACTGCACATTTTTAATCGCTTCTTTGACATTATCTCAACAAACTAAGAAATATAGAGATGCATACTATTTCCTATGTTCTATGGTCGATTCTCGCGTGTGAGATTGTGAGCAGAATTAACGGACAGCTAGTGGGAGGGGGAATTTACCTGTTAGGACTATTTAACCTGGCTTTCTGCTTCTGTATCTTTGTCTCCCCTCATCAGAGCATACTGGTGGAGGGACACCCAAATCTCGAGATTTGAAATAATAATAATAAATTAACTTGCCGTTTCTCCTTGGATACCTCTGTGTTTTGTTTCTTAATTTGAGTGGTATCCCACACACGGTCATGTTCTCTGCACTTCTGGAAAGGACTGTCATGGTCTTGTATGTTCCTGGCCTGTCGTACATACTCCAGGTATTGCATGCTGTGTTATTCATGGATCACAGGAGTAGCTCAGGCCAGGGAGTTGTAAACTTTCCTCTGTGATCTGCTCAAATGTGTGGTCTAATCATTGTTTTCTTGGGCTTTTGAGATTCCAGATCCTCATTTGTGTCAAGACAATACCGCTACAGACTTGTCCCTCAGTGGAAGTATAGTATTCAGTCCCTGTTAGTTAGCTAGAAGTCTCTAAAGGTTCAAAGTGTTGAACTAGTAAGAAACAGAAAGAGAAGGTAGTTTGTGTAAGCCCTTTGGTAAACTTATTTATTATAATGAACAAAGTATGCATGTGTTTAATGACTGCTTATGTATTATGCCCCAGTTCAAGTTGGGAAATGCTTCTTCTTCTTCTTTTTCTTTTTCTTCTTCTTCTTCTTCCTCCTTTTTCTTCTTTTCTTCCTGCTCCTTCCCTCACAACAGGTAGACCCTCTCTATACTTCAGGAGTCACACTTTGTTGGGTGCTCTGTCTAAAGTAACATAGCCTTTGGTAGCAGATATTTTTTAAGATATCTTGTGGCTTGGAGGCTAGATTTAAAAATTTTTTCTAATTTTTTTTTTCAAGAAGCTGGGACAATTTATTCTTTGTCCTGTGCAATTTTCACTCATTTATGATTTCTTGAAGTACAGCTCTGAAAAAACAGACTTTAAAAAAGCCCATTGTGATTCAAATTGAGCTACTAGACAATGCTTTAAACCCAAACCAGTCTAGTTTTCATTTAATAGGCTCCACCTCAAGTCTTTGTTGCTCATTGTTTGGGTTTTGATGGCTTAGAGTGAGTGCAAATGGCAATTGTTTATTGTTCCAGTTAGCAACTCTAAGAGTCTTCCCCTTGAAGATTGATACTTTTGTGATGGTAACCTAGGCCATCTTTTATCTCAGTTCTTACCTACCCCTCAGTCACTGAGTGAACATCGCCTCAGATAAACAGACCTAGGAAAGACCTTAATATTAAAAGGCTGCATGCTGGACCATTACCAGTTATCTGACTCTTGTCTTGTCACAGGTCTCTGTTGGCTCTGGAGGAGAGAGTGAGGCTGATGACTTTGCACAGCTTTGCCTCGCTTAAACCCAATTCATCCACTTGCAAGTCAAGACAGCACCCTCCTGATGTCATTGCTCCTCTTTGAGAATGCAGGACAAACAACAACAAAGTATTATGCCACAACTATGCACTTGATGGCTTTAATGTTCGCTTGAGAAACAGCTGAACACTACTTTAAGATGTAAATAGAACTTGCTTTATAAAATGGAATCTTTTGGGACTATAATCTTGATTTAATTTGAACTTGACTCCAAGTAAAATGTTTTTGCTTCTGAGTTATCATCATGGAGGGAAAGATGCTAATAGGTATCCACATGGATGCAACAGCATGCAAGAGGAGAAGCTTTATACTTCCAAATGTTAGTCAACCTGGTGAATGTAGGTTGCTGGGAAGTCTGAGAAGATGGCCTTACAAAAGAAGTGGCAGGATCCTCTCAACTCAATTTCCCCATTGTGCTGTTTTCAATTTGAATCTAAAAGTTTCCTCCCTTTTACACACAATTTTTACAGCAAATGTCTCAGATAAAGGCCTCCTTTCTTAAATATATGGAGAACTGAGTCAAATTTTTTCCCTTTTTTAAAAAATAGGCAATTGGGGTTAAGTGACTTGCCCAGGGTCACACAGCTAGTTAAGTGTCGAGTGTTTGGTCTGAGGTCACATTTGAACTCAGGTCCTCCTGACTTCAGGGCCAGTGCTCTATCTGCTGTGCCACCTAGCTGCCCCTGAATCAAATTTTTAAGAATGCAAGTAATTCCCCAATTGAAAAATGATCAAAAGGACATGAACAAGCAATTTTCATATAATTATGTGAAAAAATGCTCTAAACCACTATTGATTAGAGAAATGCATTCAGACTCCGTCAGTTCTTTCTCTGAGGATGGACAGCATTTTCAGAATTGTCTTGGTTCATTGTATCGTTGAGAATAGTTAAGTCATTCACATTTCTTTATTGAACAATGTTGCTGTTACTTTATACAATGTTCTCCTCGTTCTACTAATTTCATTTTGCATCAGTTTGTGTGTGTCTCTCCAGGTTTTTCTGAGGGTATCCTGCTTGTCATTTCTTTTAGCACAATAATATTCCATTACAATCATATGCTACAACTTGTTCATCCATTTCCCAATTGATTCCCTCACTATTCAATTCTTTATCACCACAAAAAAGAGCTGCTACAAATATTTTTGTACAGGTAAGTCCTTTTCCTTTTTGCTTTTTTAATCTCTTTGGAATACAGACCTAATAGTGGTATTACATGGTCAAAGGGCATGGTTTTTTAGCCCTTTGGGCATAGTTTTAAATTGCTCCCCAGACTGATTGAATCAGTTCATTATTGATTTCATAAGCACTTTATCAACAGTGGTCTCAATTTTCCCACAGTTGTAATTTTCCCTTTCATATTTTCCTTTTAATTTTCATATTAATTTAATATTAGTAAATATATAATTTTATGTATGTATGGAATAGTAATTTTCATATTAGCCAATCTGATAGATATGAGGTTGTACTTTAGAGTTGTTTTAATTTGTATTTTTCTAATCAATAATGATTTAGAGTATTTTTTTTCATGTGTCTATATATAGCTTTTACATCTGGAAACTTCCTGTTCATGTCCTTTGACCATTTATCTGTTGAGGAATGGCTCTTATTTCTATAAATTTGACTTGGTTCTCTTTTTGTTTAAGAAATGAGGCCTTTATCAGAGAAACTTTCTGTAAATTTTTTTTCACAATTATGATTACTATGGATTTCTCTCCATCCTATTTCTCTCCTGTTTATCCTACTCCTTTTCTCCTTTTACCCTGTTGATTCTCAAAAGTGTTTTGCTTCTGACTTTCACTTCCCCCAATCTGCTCTCCCTTCTATCAGCACTGCTCCACAACCCCACCTTTCTCTTGCCCCTTTCCCTCCTATTTTCCTGTATGGTAAGATAGATTTCTATACCCAACTGGGTGTATATATTATTCCCTTTTTGAGCTAATTCTGATGAAACCAAAGTTCACATACTCCCTCCCACATCCCCCATCTTCCCCTCCATTGTGAAAGCTCTTTTATGTCAGATAATTTACCCCATTCTACCTTTCCCTTTTCCCCTCTTCCAGTGCATTCTTCTTTCTCATCCCTTAATTTTTTTTGGATACTAATCATCTCATATTTAATTCACGCTTGTGCCCTCTGCCTATGTAACTGCCCTAATAATGAGAAAGTTTTTATGAGTTACAAATATAATTTTCTTATGTAGGAATGTAAACAATTTAACCTTATTGAATCTCTAATGAGTTCTCTTTCCTGTTTGCCTTTTTTATGCTCCTCTTGAATCTTGTATTTAAAAGTCAAATTTTCAATACAGTTAGAACTGTCTTTTGATCAGGAATGTTTGAAAATCCTCTATTTTATTAAATATTTATTCCCCCCTGAAGAATTAAAGTCAGTTTTACTAGATAGGTAATTTTTGGTTGTAATCCTAGCTCTTTTGCACTCTGGAATATCATATTCCCAGTTCTCTTATCTTTAACGTAGAAACTGCTAAATCTTGTGTTATCCTGACTATGGCTCTATGATATATGAATTGTTTCTTTTTGGCTGCTTGCACTATAATCTCGTTGACCTGGGAACTCTGAAGTTTGGTTCAGATAGTACAATAATTCTTAAATTATCTCTCCTGGATCTATTTACCAAGTCAGTTGTTTTTTCAATAGATATTTCACATAGGGTTATTTAAGTTATTTAAGTTCCTCTTCTATTAATCTGGGGAATTTATATTTTTGTAAACATTCATCTATGTCTTGTAGATCATTAGATTTATTGACATATAATTGGGCAAAATAGCTTCTAAATTGCTTTAATAATTTTCAATCTTTTTTTTTGATTTTCTACATTTTTAATTAGGGATTTTTAATTTGTTTTTTTTTCTGTTTTTTTTTAGTTGCATGCCCAATTCATTGATCTGTTCTTTCTCTGTTTTATTGATATAAGTATTTAGAGATATAATTTTCCCCCTAAATACTGTTTTGACTGCATCCCACAACTTTTGTATGTTGTCTCATTGTGGTCCTTCTCTTTAATGAAATTGTTGATTGTTTCTATGATTTGTTATTTGACCCATTCATTCTTCAGGATCAGATTATTTCATTTCCAATTAATTTTTTGTCTGTGTTTCCACAGCCCTTTATTGAATATGATTTGCATTATGATCAGAAAAGAATCCATTAATATGTCTGCTTTTCTGCATTTGCTTGTGAGGTTTTTATGCCCTAATATATAGTCAATTTTGTGTATGTGCTGTGTGCTACTGAGAAAAAGGCACATACTCATTCAGTTTTCTCTAGAGTTCTATCATATCTAACTTTTCTAAAATTCTACACATCTTCTTAACTTCTTTCATCTTTATTAAATGATTAAATTTATCTACTGACTTTCCCAGGGTCACACAGCTAGTAAGTATCTGAGGCCAGATTTGAACTCAGGTCATCCTGACTCCAGGCCTAGCATTCTATCCATTGCACCACCTAACTGCCGTTTCTGTCTTTATCTAAACTGTACCTGATACAGACACTGCCAACAACAGTCTGAAGGAAAAATCTTAAATTGAATTTGTGAGGATCTGACTTGTAAAATGATCCATTCTGGCTAAAAATTCATTTTACCTAAGTAGACATGTAAGCTAAGGTTTAGAGTGCTTTTCTAGAGAGGAGGCCAAAATGGCAGATTCAGGGCAGCCACCCAGCCAAATTTCCCAACATTCCCCTCCAAGCAAGTTTAAAATAAACCCTCAAATAAAAATTTGGGGCACCAGAGCCCACAAAAGTTGGGGTGAGATATTTTTCTGGCCTAAGAAAACTTAAGAGGTAAACAGGATAAGTCTGTTACACTGGGGTGGAGGTCTTGTGGGAGGTCTGTTCAGAGCACACATGTGGTGGTAGTGGCAACAGCAGCTGCAGCACCAGCAGCTTCAGGAGTTCTTAGCCTATAGATGGCAAGGAAGTTGGGCAGCTGCTCAGAAAGAGATTACAGAGAATCCCTTGTTGGCACTGGGTGTAACTGGTGCTGATTGGCAATTCTATTGTCCATATGCAGTTCTGGGTTGCATTTTCAGGGCAGAGAGGAAAGCTTGTGGTCAGTCACAAGGGAGCAGGGGCTCTGGTCACAGTACTGAAACAAAGAGGAGCACTAGTGCTTGCAGCTACTGGAGACCAATGTCCCTTCCTGGGTAAAGACCAGAGTACAGGCCAAGAGAGCAGTGATTATACCTTTATACAGATCAAGGCACCCTGGAGGCATAGAAAACTTAGAGAACCCCAGAACTAGTTCTGAAAAGAGCAGAATAAAAAGGCTGAAGCTTGGGAAATTGCCTCGCTACCCCTAGGTGAGCAAAGCCAAATTTTAACATAAAGTTAAAAGTTAAGAAATAGGCTGGGAAAATGAGCAAACAACAACAATAAAGAATGTGACTATAATAAGCTACTATGGTGGTAGGGAAGACCAAGATATAACTAAGAAGAAGAAAATAATGTAAAAACAGCCACAAAAAAACTTCAAACAAAAATACTAATTAGACCCAATAAGAATTCCTGGAAGAACTAAAGAAAGAGAGAATAGTGGTAGAGCAAAAAATGGGAAAAGAAATTAAAATGATGCATGAAAACTATGAAAAGGAAACTAACAACATGGTAAAAGAGGCACAAAAATTAATTGAAGAAAAGAACTCCTTAAAAAGCAGAATAGGTTAAATCACAAAGAAAATTCTCCAAGGAGCTCCTTAAAAAGCAGAATTGGCTAAATGAAAAAAGTTCACTGAAGAAAATTATTCCTTAAAAACTAGAACATGGTAAGTAAAAGCTAATTACTCCCTAAGACATAAACAAATAATAAAACAGAGTCAAAAGTTGAAAAAATAGAAGAAAATGTGAAATATCTCATTGGAAAAACAACTAACCTGGAAAAAAGGTTAAGAAGAAATAACAAGAATTACCGAACTACTTGAAAGCCAAAAAAGCCAAAACAAAACAAAATAGGAGCCTAGACATCATATTTCAAGAAAATATGAAAATTCAAGAAAAATTCAAGGAAAACTGCCATGATATCTTAGTTCCAGAGGGTAAAATAGAAATTGAAAGACTCCATCAGTCACCTCCTGAAAGAGATCCTAAAATGAAAACTCCCAGGAATACTATAGATAAATCCCAGTGCTCCCAGGTCAAAGAGAAAATACTTCAAGCAGCCAGAGAGAGACAATTCAATATTGTGGAGCCACAGTCAGAATCACACAAAATTTAGCAACTTTCATGTTAAAAAAGTGGAGGGCTTAGAATATGATAGTCTAGAAGGCAAAGGAGTTAGGATTACAACCAAGAATAACCTACCCAACAAATTTAAGTATAATCCTTCAAGGGGAAAATGGATATTTAATTAAATAGATCAGCAACCCCAAAACAAGCACAGAAGATTTTTTTGAAAATCATAGAAATATAAAAACTTGAAAATAAAGTCAATAGAGCCAAAGTTAGAACTGGTTATTTGAAAAGACTAACAAAATCAATAAACTATTAGTTAACCCAATCTAGAAAAAGAGGGAAGAAAATGAAATTACCAAAATAAAAAAAAAATGAACAGGGCAAATTGTCAGCAGAGAGGGGGAAAAAAAGTATCACCAAAAATTGCTACAAATTATTATGTGAGTGTAAAACAAATTCAGAAATGGAGTGTATGCAAAAAATTATCTACAGATATACTCAACCTCACAAAATATTTACAAATATTTGACAATCCAATTTCAGAAAAAAAGAAAATTGAAGCTGACAGGAGAGAGTAAATGAATTGTCCAGAGTCACTCAACTAAGCATTTCAGGCAGGATTTGGACTCAAGGCTTCCTGACTCCAGATCTAGTGATCTAGACAGTGCCACCTCACATTATTAAGCAGTATGTGTCCTAGTTGATAAAATCATCCAGTAATGTTTAGTTATCATGAAATACTTTCCAGTCATCTTCAGTCCTTCTTCCTGAACTTTCTAAAATGCAAAGTTTACCTCTGTTTTGATTCTGCCAATAATTATTTTGTAGCTACTTAACATTATTATTTTTATAGCTATGCATGTAACAGTTAACTCCCATCATACAGCGACAACCTCAAGTTTTATATATGTTGTCCAAGATAGAAATAGATTTCATTTCTATTTTAGCAATATTTTATTACAGAATTGTATTTTTGACAAATACACATGCTTCAGGATTCAATTTACGGTAATCTTGCCAGTTAGTCCTTTCTACCTCCCAGTAGTTAGAGTCATCAGTAATTAAAGATATGAACCTAGACATTACTAGGTTGTATACTTAAACTGATACTTTGAAATAATTATTAAAGGCTGATAATTAATTATTCTCTAGTGCTGCAGTTACTTTGTAATTGATACTTAAAAGGGATTTTCATTTAAAAAAAACAAGTCTCCCCAGTTGACATAACTCTTGAAATGCAAATAGATCATCTCTCCTGTGCAAACTATTAAAATAAAAAGTGTCAGACAAAAACAACTTCACCTTCCAGTCTTGAATGGAAGAATAAAGATGGCCACTCTCACTGATTTTTTTTTTTGACAAGTTCTAAATGTTAAAGCTATCTCTACAGAAGATAACAAATAAGCCTAAGGAATAGTGAACTTGGAGGAGTTTGGTGAAAATAAAAATGTAGGATTATGTCATATTTAGATTTTTAAATGATATAGTACTAAAAAAGCACTGCAAAATAAAATTCCTGAAAAAGCAAAATGGGATATTATTACTTTAAAAAGGAAGTCTTTGAGGGGTCATGTTACCTCTAGACCAAAGGTCCTTAACCTTTTTGTGTCATGAACCTCTTCTACAGGCTGGTGAAGCATAGGGACCCTTTCTCAGAATAATGTTTTTTAATGCATAAAATAAATATACAGGATCACAAATGATATTAATTATATTGAAATACAATTATTGAGCAATTTGTAAAAGTCTCTTGCTCAAGAATAACCTGCAAAAGAAAAGACCAGAGATCACGAAATCTTAGAGCTTAAGGAGTGTCTTAAAAATCGTCTAGATCAAAATTTAAATGATGACTACAGTGATGCACAGTAAAAAAAATAAATAAGTAAAACTGAAAGACTTCAGAACTCTAATCAGTGTAGGGGCAACTATGATTTCAGATATCTGATGGTGAAGCTTACTCCCTGCCTCTTAAGAAAGAGATAATGGACCATAGGTGCAGAATGATTTATACATTTTCAGCCACAGATAGAAAATAAGGTTTACTTAACTTCGCTGCGTTGTTACAAGGGAGGATTCTATGGGGTAGAGGAGTCATTGAAATGTGACTAAGATAGAAAAAAGAGAGAATTAAAAAAAGTTTTAAAAAATTCATCTAATTCAACCCCTCATTTTACAGGTGAGAAGATTGAAGCACAAACTAAATGATTTCTTTAAAGTCACCCAGAAAGTCAGTGGCAGAACTATAACCTTAGATTTCCTTATTCCTAGTCAGGTATTCTTTCAACTATAATGGACTGCTTCAGTCTAAAATATATGCAAAGTAATAAGCATCTACCACATGCTGGGCACTGTGCTAAGTGCTTTACACTTAATTCATTTGCTTCTCAGGACAGCTCTGGGAGGTACTTGCAATTATTTTACCCATTTTGCTGTTCAGGAAACTGAGGTAAATAAACGTTGAGTGACTTGTCCAGGGTCACACATCTAAGTAAATGTCTGAGAAGAAATTTGAATTCAGGTGTTTCTGACTCCAGGCTCAGTGCTCTATCCACTGCCCCTCCAGCTGCCTCTAGGAAACACTTTATGAAGCACTGTAGATCTTTTTTCTGTTGTCAGGCCAATCTCAATGTACCAAAATTTTTTTCTGTTATGTTGATCCACTCACTTAAAATGTCATACTGCCACTTCTTTATTTCTGTCTAAATAATTACCATTCTTTAGGGCCTAATTCAAGTCCTTCCTCTTCATGATGATTTTTCTAACTACTCCAGCTTTCAGTGAACTCCTGCTCTGTACATCTACAATGCTGTACCATATGGTGTATACCATAAAAAAATTAGCACTTATTGAATACTCTCAATCAATGAATCAATCAATAAGCATTATTAAGATAAGATTTACTAGCTGATGGCTATGTTAAGCAAAGCAGAGCGTACAGCCAAAGATAATACAATTCTCTGATTCTCACCATTTTAAATACTCAAATGAATCTATGATCTCATCTATTTGGGAGGTCCTTCCAATGATTCAGATCTCAAACCATGTAAACTCTTGCCAATGCCCTCAGATAAGTTTCCCTACAGTGGGTCAATGCAATGTGCTGGAACTCTCTTTACTTTGTCCTGACATCTTAAGGGTACCAGTGGAACAAACACTGGCTGTCCACTCTCAGTTCCCCAAAGTAATCCAGTCCATTCTCCTGCTGTTCAACTCTGGGCCCAACTCATCATCCACACAATTCTGATGGATTTAGGGACCAATATACAAGGTATCTCAAGAAGGGAAAGACAACAAAGGCAAGGAAAAAAAAATCTTGGATCTTGTTAATACTGACCTTTTAAGTCTAGTCTCATCTAAATGAAACACTTGTGAATTAGGAGCATCTTCAGTGACAATGTTAGTAAAGAATGTGCAGACCTCCTCAAGTGGTATTCAAAATTGAATCACATCTTTCCCATTTCATAATCCCCATTTTTGTTGAGTCATTTTCAGTCATGTCCAACTCTTTGTGATCCTATTGAAGTTTTCTTAGCAAAGATACTGGAGTGGTTTGTCCTTTCCTTCTCCAGCTCATTTTATAGATGAGGAAACTGAGGCAAATAGGGTCAAGTGACTTGTCCAGGGTCACACAGCTAGTAAGTCTCTGAGGCCATATATAAACTCAAAAGGATGGGAGTCTTCCTGGTCCTCTATCCATTGTGCCATCTATCTGCCCCTAATCCCTATTTTGTTTATAATAAAAACATGCTACATAACACCTATAGGACTTATTTCACAAGGTTTTTATTTATACTGTTTCATGCTTTGTATTCCTTATACCATTAATATTGGGATTTTCAAACTCTTTTGACATTTTATGCCTTCCAGAATTTGCCTTTAAACTACCTTTCTAGATTCATTTTTCACTATTTCCTGTCATGTAGCCTGTACTCCTGCCATATGATTTGCTTACTGTTCCTTCTATACACTTGATTGCTTTCTACTTCCCTGTCTTTAGTCATGCTGTTTCTTTTGCCTAGAATGCCGTCTATTCCTAGCTATGTTTAATTTGTATCCATTCTTGAAGACCAAGCCCGCACGTCATATCTTCCAATAGGACCAGGAAAAATGTAAATTCTTTGAGAACAAGTATTATTTGTTGTTTTTGTCCACTTATCCCTAACATATTATCTTGAACATAGTAGCCCTCAACACATACAAGTTGAACCAAATTGAAAGAGATAGTGGTTTTATGTTTCTCTCTTCTTCCAGTTTTCTATCTCTCCCTTGTATAATTTAACTATTGTTTTACAAACAGTAATAATGTGAGAGTCCTTAATCATTCTTTTTTTATCCCCCGACATGCTTAGCATAATGTCTTGTATATAATAGATAAATATTTGCAGTATGAATGGTAGTCTCTGTTTAACTACATTATAAACTCTTTGAAGGTGGTTTTATTATTTTATTATTCCTGTATTACTCTTCATTTCCCCAGCAGCTGCCCATAACAATGACTATTACCACTATTAATGACCACAGTTCATAGTATGCCCAAAACACTTGTTTCAGGGATTAAAGACCTATCTAAAAAGAACAAAATTTTGCTTTCAAATACCACCTTGTGGCCAACGTGTTAAATGCACCTGAAAACTATTTAAATCATAAGATAAATAGGCATTCAGACAGATTTCCCTGAGTGAATTCTAGGAATTGTAGTCTTGGACAGAAAGTATTTTCTTTCTGCATTGGAAGGTACTGATACTATTATGAACTTTAATTAATATGCAATAATGATGGTAGAGGGGATGATCCCAACGAGCATTTTTTAAAATTGTATACAAGTTCAGGGGTCACAGCCTGTTTTGTTTTTTTTTGAGAAAACACGGTGAGGGTGGTAGTTGGAATGGACTGACATTGCTCAGTGCTCAATAATGGCTTAACTTTCTCCCCTTCCCTCTTCCCTCACCTCATCCATTCCTGTAGCCAAAGAGTACTAACAGCACAATCTTCTCTGTTTCTTTTTAAAACTTATGATTTGTTTGCTTTAGTTTCATCCTGTAAGTTTTAGTGTGCTGTTTCATTGTTATCATTTTCTTTTATTAAATTTTTTCTTATGTCTAAGATTTGTTCTTTGACCCACCAGTTCTTTAGGATTGAATTGTCTATAATTAATTTTTAAACCTTTCTTCAAAGGTTTTATTTTTAGAAGTATAATTTCAATTGCACTGTGGTCAGCAAAAGTTTTGTTAAGTATTTCTACTTTTTTGCATTTTCTTGTAGGGTTATCCCAATATGTGGTCAATTTTTGTATGGATACAAGTCCCAGATAAGAAATATATAAGCTCTTTTCTGTTTCTATTCAGTAATTTCCAGAGATATCTAACTATTCTAAAGTTCTATTTAGATAGTTAACTTCTTTCTTGTTTACATTTTGTTATGTCTATACATTGAGTTCCCTCAATATTTTATATATATATATGTATATATATATACACATACATGTGTGTGTGTGTGTATATATATATATATATATATATATATATATATATATATATATATATGTATTTTTTTTTCTCCTGGGGGAGTTCCCAAGTTTATTGGAAAGAAAGCAGAAGTAAATATTTAACAGGTCCTCTTGGTGTTTTGAAGTTCATCCCAACTGTGGGCTGGGTAACTTGCATGTTGGACAAACTGCCAAAGTCCAGGAGTTTCAACATTTCTTTGGTATCAGGGTCCACTTCAATGATTTCTTGATCCAAAGCAGACACCTCAGGGACGTAGTTGTCCCTCCTTTCTCTTTCCTCTTCCTGCAGTTTGATGGAGATACCTCTCACAGGGCCTCTCTGGATCCTCTTCATCAGATGAGTAACGTAGCTCGCGATCTTGCTGGGAGCTTCTTGCTGGGAATGATGGCGATCCCCTCGCACACACGCTTGTTGGTGTGGAAGTCATTGCCCAGGCGGGTGTAGTTCTTCTCGATGATGACTTGCCCCGCCTTCTTCATGGTCTTGGTCCGAACGCGACCCATGTCGGCTCCGGAGGGTGAAGGGTCACTATTGTATTTTTAATGTCTATTTTCCCCTACAATTCCATTAGGCATTTAGATTCTATGCTATTTGATAAATATTTATTAAGTACTTGTGTTTATCTGTCTATGATGCTTGTAAGAATAATGCAATCATCCATCCTTGTGCTTTTCCTTCTCTTTACCCAACCTTTTCTGTCTCTTTACAAAGTAGAAAATGATAGTAAAAAGTCTGTTTAATTCTTTAATTGAAGCACTCTATTTCCATCCATTGACTCTTCCCCTTGCTTCATTCAGATCAAAGGTTTTCCTCTTTCTTTCCTTTTAGTCTCTCTACTATGTTCCACCCTCCTATGTTGGAGGTTGTTTTACTTATGACTTCTCTCTCATCTTTCCTGCCCTCTCTACTATCCCTGTCCCCACCTATTTCATTGTTGAATTTAACATATTTCTATCCCGTACTCTTTGCATGTTTTTGTGTATTAATGTGTTCAGCCTTATTTTGACTAGTTAGGATGAAAATGAGACTCTCATGATGACTCTTATAGTTACTGATTCTTCTATGTTTATATATTTTTTTTACCTCATGCACCCCTATTACGTGACATACTACTATATCTCCTTTTCATTCATATTTCTTTCTTTAATGAAGGACTGAAGCATAATTCTAACTCACTGAAGAAACTTATCAGAAACTATTTTGCCCCAATTTCATGGTAACAAAAAGGATAACTTAGAGGAAATAAGTAAATATTTATAAGACTATAAAATACCCAAATTAACAAAAGAATGTATAGATTATTAAATTATCCAATATTATTTAAAAAATTGAACAAGTCATAAATAAGGTACCAAACAAAAAATCTTCATGGACCAGATGGATCTATAAATAAATTCCATTAAACATTTAAAGAACAATAGATTCCAAAATAACAAAAACTGCTTGCAAAAACAGGCATGTAAATTATACTTTTAATCACTTCCTTTAATACAAGTAGGTTGTTCATACCTAAAACAAGAAGAAACAAAGAAGAAAAATTACACTCTACTCACAAATCTCTAAAGCGCATCATTACAAATAATTTAAAATATTTTCAAGTAGGATAGGTTGGATTTATATCAGGAATGTAGGGTTAGTTCAATAGAAGGAAGACTACAAATATAATAAATTATGTCAATAAAGATAATAAAAAGTGCACGATTATATTAAAAGATGCTGAAAAGGATTTTTTATAAAATCCAACACTATTTTATTAAAAAAAACACTTGAAAGCATAGGAATAAATAAATGGACATTTCCTTAATATAGTAAAATAACATCTTTCTAAATCCAAGAACAAACATATATAATAAAAATAAGTTAGCAGCTTTTCCAATAAAATCAGTGGTAAGGCAAAGTTGTCCATCATCACTACTACTATTTAATGTAGAGAAATTCTATTCAAAATAATACCAGAAGGGCAGGGAATAGAAACCATAAAACATTTGGCAACATATCTTCCAAGATTCTTCCAGAAACTATATAATTTTAACTATAATATAGTCTTTGCAGAAATCATGGGCAGGTTGAATCAAAATAGTAAAAATGATAATGCTACAAAATATTTTACTTATTCAGTTTTGTACCAATCAAGCTCCCAAAATATTATTTACAGAGCTAGAAAAAAATAATAATGAAATTTGTATATATGAGCAAAAGGTTAAAAATCTCTAGGATATTAATGAAAAAATGTAGAAAGAAAGGGTATTATCTCAGTCTATACTACAAAACAGTACTCATTTAAACAATTTGGTATCGTTTAAAAAAAAGAGGCCAATTTGATAACACATTAGGTACATAGCATACAAAAGCAAACAAACACCAATTAACCATGTGTTTGACAAACCCAAAGATTTCATTTAATGGGGGGGACTCACTAGTTGACAGTAAGTGATGAGAAAATGGGACAGCAGGAGCAGCTAGGTGGCACAGTGGCTAGAGCACTGGCCCTGAAATCAGGAGGACCTGAGTTCAAATCTGACCTTAGACCAAACACATGACCCTGGGCAAGTCACTTAACCCCAGTTGCCTAAAAAAAAAAAAATGGGACGGCAGTCTGGAAGAAAATAGGTTTAGACCAACTAATCACACTATATGCTAAGATAAGCCCCAAATGGATGTGTATGACCTAGATATAAAAGGTCACATCTTAAAATTATTAAAGGACCAAAGATTTGAATATACCTTTTAGATATAGGAAGAGGGGAAGAATTTATAACCAAACAAGCGACAGAGGAGATATCAAGAAAAGATGGACAATTTTGATTATATAAAATTAAATGTTTTTACACAAACAAATCTAATGTAGTTAGAATTAAAAGGGAAATGAGTAATCCAGGAAAAAAAATTCCTTGCAACAAGTTTTTCTGATAAAGCTGTCACAATCCAAGATAAATACAGAATTGATTAATCTTTATAAGTCTAAGAGACATTCCCCAATAGATAAATCACAAAAGAGCAGGCAGTTTTCAAAGAAAGTTATCTAAGCTATTAACAGCCATATAAAAATGTTCTAAATCACTAATCATTACAGAAATACAAAATAAAGTAATTTTGAGAGTTCTCTTCATATCCATCAAATTTCTCAAAGATGAGAGAATAAAATGACAGATTTTACAAGGCCTGCTAGAAAACCACTAAGTTAGTACATTGTTGGTGCATTGGCCTAGTCATTCTGCAGTAGCCAAAAATTGGAAACCAAGGGGTTATCTTTCTTTTGGAGAATGGTAAAATAAAATTTTGATAGATTAATATAGTGGACTTTTATTGTGTCTTCAGAAATGACAAAATGTATTGTTTCAAAAGAAACTGAGATTACCTCTATGAACTGATGCAGAGCAAAATGAACATAACTAGAAGAATAATTTATACAATGGTAACAACATTAAAGAGAAAATAACTTTTGAAGGCTTTAGAAGTCCAATCAATGCAGTTATAAACAATGAATCAAAAACCAGGCCTCTATACCACTTACTTCTGTTCTGATAGGTGAAGGATTTAAAATGCAATAAGAGGAATGCAATTTCAGGTAAGGCTTCTGTGGGAATTTGTTTTTGCCATTTATACATTACTTGATTATTGAGTGGAGGAAGTGAGAGGGGCAGATTAATAAATGGAAGTGACTTTCTTGAAGGGGAATCTTGAAGCATACAGGGGAAAATTTAAGTGATGTTAAAACAGAACATAGCAAGAAGAAAATACAAAACCAACTGAGGAGAAGCACATGTGCTCAGACCTTTAGTTTAATTTGGAGAATACATGAGATTTCTTGCTGCTTATTTGTCTTTCTAAAGGTGGCACCATGTTTTCAGGATATATGCAGCATTCCAACATGACCTGGAGCTCTACTTGATCAATGTCTTCAGAGAATTGTAAAGAACTTAAATATCTTATCCACACTGGAAAGATATTGCTGTTTTAAAAGGAACTAAAGCTAAATAAATGAATAGGTCTGTTAATAAGCTTAAGTATTTATGTATTGTAAGTATATATTATTTTGTGTAGCTAAGTGGTACAGTGGATGGTGCCCGGCATGGAGTCAGAAAGACTCATTTTCCTGAGTTCAAAACTGGCCTCAGATACTTACTAGATGGGTGACTCTGGCAAGTCACTTAAGTCAGTTTGCCTTAGTTTCCTCCTCTGTAAAATGAGCTAGAAAAGAAAGTAACAAACCGCTTCAGTATCTTTGCCAAGAAAACTCCTAATGGGGTCGTGAATAGTCAGAAACAATTAAAAATGACTGAACAACAAAATACTACATATTAAGTATTTTATGTGTTATAAATATGTTAGTTGTGACTTTAGGTTCCTAAAGCCTACGTTGAGCTTTTCCCTAGAGTTTTTAAGAGTCTATTTATAGGGAGCAATATATGTGATATGTGTGTGTGTGTGTGTGTGTGTGTGTACATATACATACATATGACAAATGAATTAGTATATATTATTAATTCATTTATTATTTAGCCATTTTTTGTCTATGATTTGGTTGAAGATATTAATAACGTATTTACCCAATTTTCAAAACAGAAGTTTTTAAGGGATAATTAACATTAAACAACAAAATGATCTAATAATATGAACATCTTTCACTTGGATTAAAAAAGTAAAAGTATAAATTTGGAAAGAAATTTGGAAAGAAAAGAAATTCATGAGCACTAAAATTTTTCATAGACTTCGAAAATTCAATAGTGTGGAATTTTTTTCCATGTCTTTTAAAATCTTAGAGATCCTACCATGTGTGCTAAAGAACTTTCTATAGGTCTTTTAATATTTCATGGAAATTTGGGGGCTTCTTACATGCTATCTTTTACATGATCAATCCACCCCTTTTTCTGATTATGCATGAGCTTGATAATGTCTTCTATGTTACATCTTGCCCACAAGGTGGCAGTATTCAGCAGTTTATTTACTTTTTTAAAAATTAAATTAATTTTTTAATTAACAGAAATCTGTTTCTCTCCCTCCCATACCCATTCCATTGAAGAAAAAAAAATGAAGAAAAATCTTCATAACAGATAAACACAGTCAAGCAAAACAAATTCTGTCACTGATATTGTCCATTAAATTGATGTCTCATTTTGCACCAAATCCATTGTTGGTGATAGCATGCATCATCATTAGTCCTCTGGAATCAAAAATAATCATTGCGTTTTCCACACTGCTGTTCAATTTTTCCCCGCAGTCTATTTTTACCTGAAATGGTAAGTCCTTATTCTAATAGTTGAGATTTTTGTGTTTATCAAACACTAGACTACTAAGGTTCATTTGATACTGTATATTGTATGTCTAATACCTTTCACTGATCAATCTCTCTTTTATAAATAGTATCAATTTGTTTTGAGAATTACGGATTTGTAGTATAGTTTGAGATCTGGTACTGCTAGACTCCCTTTGTTCCCACATTTAAAAACTATTTCCCTTAAGATTCTTGACCTTTTTGCCTCCATGTAAATTTTGGTATTATATGTCTAACTGTATAAAGTAATCCTCTGGCAATTTGATTGATAAGACATTGAATAAGTACATTAATTTAGGTAGTACTGGTTTTTTTTTATTGTATTGACTCAGCTTACCCATGAACAATTAATATTTATCTACTATTTAGGTCAGTCTATGTCTGTAAATAGTGATTAGTAGATGTATTTATAATTATTGTATCTGTGTTAGTAAGCAAACTGTCACGTATCGCAAGTATTCTGTAGTGGTTCTTGCTGGGTTTCTTTGGTGTTAAACAGAAACACTGATACTTTATGTGGATTTGTTTTATATCCTGCAAGTTTGCTGAAGTTATTAATTATTTCAAAAGAAATGTTCTAGGTTTCTTTAAATATACTATGATTTCATCTACAAACTTAGTAATTTTTTTTCTTCTTTGCCTGTGCTTATTTCTTCAATTATTTTTGTTATTTTATTGCTGTAACCCGCATTACATGGAAATGGTAAAAATGGACAACTTTGTTCACCTTTTTGTTTTAGATACAAACCATTTATCATTTTAAGGAGTAGTCCATTTATTCTTGTTTTCTAGTAAAAAAAAACCACAAAATGGATGTTATGTCAAAAGCTTTCCTTTTCTGCATATATTAATATAATTATGTGATTTTTTATTTTTAATATGGTTATATCAGAAATTGTTAATATTGTTAATATTGATTAACCACCACTATCATAGTAGATAGTTTTTGTGATATGTTGTTGTAGGCTTTTTGTTAATATTTCATTTAAAAGATTTGCATCAATGTTCATTAGAGGCATTAGTTTATAGTTTTTTCTGTTTTGACTCTTCTTGCTCTGTGTGTGTGTATGTGTGTGTGTGTGTGTGTGTGTGATGGAAGAAATTTAAAACTCTTTTTGCTATCTTTGCAAACACTTTTTGTAATAATGTGCATGTGTGTGCACATGCACAGTTGTTATAGCAACACAACTACAAGAAAAAGTATGGTTAAATGGTTTAAAGAACTATATATGTTTGTTGGTTTGTAATATAATTTATATGTGAAAGTTATCTTTCACTTATTTCCTGAATTGCTTAAAAAAAAAATCTTGGTCTAAAGGCTGATAGCAGGAATTTGCCAAGATGAGAAAAACAAAATCCATCCCTACAAAGTTTAAAGAAATGAAATTTAATTGTTTCTTGAAAGTTTAATAGAATTCACTTCTGAATCCATCTGGTCCTGTGTTTTTCCTCCCCTTTGGTTCATTTATGGCTTGATCAATTTCTTACTCTAAAATTGAGTTGTTTAAATTCTTTATTTCTTGTTCTGTCAATTTGGATATTTATTTTTATAAATATGCAATTATTTCATTTTATTTGCATACAGTTGGCAAAATAATATCTAATAATATTCTTTCATTTGTTGTGAATCCTCTTTTTTGTTTTATTTATTTTCAATTAATTAATTAATTTTTTGTTTTCAACATTCACTTCCACAAGATTTTGAGTTCCAAATTTTCTCCCTTTTTCTCCCTTCCCCCTACCCCAAGACAGTGTGCATTCTGAATACCCCTTTCCCTAATCTCACCTCCCTTCCATCACTCCCCCTTCTCTTATACCCTTCCCCTTCTGTTTTCTGTAGGGCAGAATAGATTTCTATAACCCATTGCCTGTCTATCTTATGTCCCAGTTGCATACAATTCTTAACATTTGTTTTTAAAACTTTGGGTTCCAAATTCTCTGCCTTCCTTCTTCCCCACCCACCCTCACTGAGAAAGCAAGCAACTCAATATAGATTATACATGTGTAGTCATGCAAAACACTTCCATAATAGTCATGTTGTGAAAAACTAACTATATCTCCCTCTATCCTATCCCGCCCCCTGAATTTATTCTATTCTCTCCTTTGACCCTGTCCCTCCTCAAAAGTGTTGGCTTCTGATTACCCCCTTCCCCAATCTGCTATCCTTTCTATCATCCCCCCCCAACCTCTTCCCCCTTATTTTCCTGTAGAATAAGATAGATTTCCATACCCAAGTGAGTGTGTATGTTATTCCCTCCTTGAGCCAAATCTGATGAGAGTAAGATTCACTCATTACCTCTCACCACCCTTCTCTTCCCCTCCACTGTAAAAACTTTTTCTTGTCTGTTTTATATGAGATAATTTACCCCATTCTACCACTTCCTTTCTCCTTCTCCCAGTAAAATCCTCCTTCACCCCTTAATTTTATTTTTTAGATATCATCACTTCATGTTCAACTCACCCTGCACCCTCTGTGTGTGTGTATACACACACATATATACATACAAACACACATATGTATGTATACACACATATATGTATATACACTATATGTATACACACACACACACACACACACACATATATTCCCTCCAACTACCCTAATACTGAGAAAGGTCTCATGAGTTACACAAATCATCTTTCCATGTAGGAATGCAAACAGCTCAACTTCATTAAGTCCCTTGTGATTTCTCTTTCCTGTCCACCCCCTCATGCTTTTCTTGAGTCTTGTATTTGAAAGTCAAATTTTCTTTTCAGCTCTGGTTTTTTCATTAAGAATTCTTGAAAGTCCTCTATTTCATTGAATGTCCATCTTTCCCCCTGAAAGATTATGCTCAGTTTTACTGGGTGGGTGATTCTTGGTTTTAATCCTAGCTCCCTTGACCTCTGGAACATCATATTCCAAGCCCTTAATGTAGAAGCTGCTAAATCTTGTGTTATTCTGATTGTGTTTACACAATACCTGAATTGTTTCTTTCTGGCTGCTTGCAATATTTTCTCCTTGACCTGGGAACTCTGGAATTTAGCTATAATATTCTTAGGAGTCTTTCTCCTGGTATCTCCTTCAGGAGATGATCTGCGGGTTCCTTCAATCTCTATTTTACCCTCTGGTTCTAGAACATCAGGGCAGTTTTCCTTGATAACTTCCTGAAAGATGAAATCTAGACTCTTTTTTTGATCATGGCTTTCAGGTAGTCCAACAATTTTTAAATGATCTCTCCTGGATCTATTTTCCAGGTCAGTTGTTTTTCCAATGAGATATTTCATAATGTCTTTTATTTTTTCATTCTTTTGGTTTTGTTTTATAATGCCTTGATTTCTCATAGAGTCATTAGCTTCCATTTGTTCCATTCTAATTTTTAAGGAATTATTTTCTTCAGTGAATTTTTGGAACTCCTTTTCCATTTGACCAATTCTGCTTTTTAAGACATTCTTCTCCCCATTGGCTTTTTGGACCTCTTTTGCTACTTGGGTTAGGCTATTTTTTAAGGTGTTATTTTCTTCAGCATTTTTTGGTGGTCTCCTTTAGCAAGCTGTCGACTTGTTTTTCATAATTTTCTTGCATCACTCTCATTTCTCTTCCCAATTTTTCTTCTACTTTTCTTACTTGCTTCTCAAAATTCTTTTTGAGCCCTTCTATGGCCTGGGACCAATTCATATTTTTCTTGGAGGCTTTGGATGTAGGAGCTTTGACTTTGTTGTTATCTTTTGGTTGTATGTTTTGATCTTCTTTGTCACCAAAGTACGATTCTGTAGTCTGAGATTTTTTGTGCTGTTTGTTCATGTTCCCAGCCAATTACTTGACTTTCAAACTCTTTGTTAAGGTAGGGCTCTGTTTCCAGTGTGGAGAGTGTACTGTCCTGTGCTTTAGGGGTTTTGTGCAGCTGTTTTCAGAGATACTTCTAGGGACCTGTAAATTTTCAGTTCTTCCAAGGTGGTGTGAAAAGGGGCAAGGTGTTTACTCCTTTCCTGTCCCTGTGCTCTGATCTATGAGTGACCACAAACACTCTCTTCTTCCTTTGAACTGTGAAGAGGATTCCTTCTTCACCACCAGCACAAGCTCCACCATGCCAGAGCTCCTCCTCTCCCCAGGACTACCACTCAGAACTGGAACCTAGATCCAAGCACAGGCAAAGTAAGAGAATCCTGCCTCAGCACCAGCAAAGTGATTCCTGTAATCTCCCTCTGATCAGCTGCTTGATTCCCCCCCGCCCCCGCCCCGTCTGTGGGCTTAGAGCTCCAGAAGCAGCTGCTGCCCTGGGGCTGCACCAGGGCTGGGCCCAGACTGAGCTCCTCTCTCACCCAGGTCCAACAAACCTTTCTTAATGGCCTTCTAAGTTTTCTTTGGAGTTTGTAGGTTGAGAAGTCTGGAAACTGCTACAGCTGCCAGTGATTCAGTCCCCTGAGGCCTGCTCCAGGTTTGCTGAGGCCTGGTCTTTGCCTGTGCCCACACTGAACTGTGCTCCTCTACAAAACTGACACAAGAGACCCTTCCCATCCACCATCCAGGTTGTCTTGGGCTGGAAACCTGCCTCACTCTGTCTTTCTGTGGGCTCTGCTGCTTTAGACTTTGTTCAGAGCCATTTTTTACAGATATTTGGAGGAGTTAACGGGAGAGCTGAAGCAAGTCGCTGCTTTCACTCCACCGTCTTGTCTCTGCCCCTCTCTTTTTATTTTTAACCTTGATAATTTGGTTTTCATTTTTTCTTAATTTTAATCAAATTAGCTAGTGATAATCTATTTTTTAGAAGCTGCTAATTGTGTTTATTAATTTAATGGTTTTTTATTGTCAATTTTATTAATTTCTTCCTTGATTTTCAGGATTTCTATTTTAGTGGTAAGTTGGATTTTAAAAAAATTGTTGATTTTCTAATTAATTTCATGCTCAATTAATCTGATCCTTCTCCCCATCCTTTTTTTCCCTTTGCTAATGAAAGTGTTTAGAGATATAAATTTTCTCATAAAGACTCTTTTGACTGTGTCCTACAAATTTTGGTATGTTGTCATTAGCGTCATGCATGTATAATTAATTGTCCTCAGTTTGTTAACCATGCTTAGTGCATAAGCTATGTGCACATAATCTATTTTGCATAGTCTGCCAATGCTCTTACTTGAACATAGCAAGACTTGAACTGGCTTTCTTTCAAGGGAGTTGCTGTCACCTAAGACTATGGGAGTTATTTTTTCCTCCAGTTTGGGAAGAAATGAAGCTATCTTGGGATTGGAATTGGATGACAGAGCATTTTTTCTGCCAGACTGGGAGTTTAAATCTACTGGAGAGGGGAAAATGTTCATTGCTAGATTTTATTATGAACCCTGATAGACAGCCTTTTCCCTAGAGCCTTTACAAGGTACTGTAGAAGGCAATCAAAAAACATAACATAGAACCTCCTCATTTCACCTTAGAGCAATCAAGAATTAGGTACTGTGGACTTTGTCAAACACATTCTAGAAGATTTGATGAGGACAGTAAATATTAATGCTTCAGAAAATGAGGATGGGGCTTCAATAAGTATACTTCTTGACTTAAAAGTAATTACTTTGATGAAGTCAATTAGAACTGATTATGAACAGAGCTCAAATTAACCAAAGCTATTATGTGAGAGACATAGTCATTCAAGGAGGAATTCATATAAAAGAGGGTTTATCAGAACCAGATAGAGATTCTGAGAGTTTGGAAATGGAGAGGAAGGATCTAGGTCATGCAAACTTGGGCCAGGAACAAGCAGCAACCCACAGGTAATCAACAAATGAAAAAGAAGGTAGGAGTGAGCAGAAGCAGAGAAGGGTGCTACAGATCGTCAGATCTGTAGGCATGTTGGAGTAGAAGACTTGGGCTGATTATGACTAGTATAAACACCTATCCAAGGACTGAGGGAATTTCCAAGAAAACCTCTGCTCTTCCTCAACTTCCCCTTCCATTGCTCGTCTATCCACAGATATATAATCTACTCTTTTGTTAATATATTTATAATAATCTAGATTTTATCTCAATGACAAAGAAGCCAGGGGTTAACTAGAGATACATATAAATATTAACAAGTCAGAGAGCTCAACTTTTCCCCATGTTAGGAATTTTCCCAACCATGGGTTTGGAACAATTGTGATTGAGTTAATAACTTTTTTTCCCCTAAAATAAACTCCCAAGTAAATGCAGAGGAGGGAAACATATGGACTTTAGCAGCTATTATATTAACACTAGGACTAAAATGAACCTGTTATTAAAACACAGTATTACATTTATACAGTACAAACCATAATCTCCCTTTTACTCTTTCCTTAGTAGTCATTTCTCTCTGCTACTTACCATTGCTCATGCTACCCTACATTTAACATAGACATTTCCTCAGTTTGTCCTCTAATGCTACACAGATTTGAGAATGCACCAACGACATCTTGCTGGTCATTTCATGTGGCAAGAACATGGAGAAAGTAGGGGAAAACTGTAAGTTCATCTATAAAGGGGTTGTCTTTGTGGTTTAATGGGAAGATAAATGACCTTGGAATCATATAACCTCAGTTTAAATCATGGCTCTGTCACTTATCCACATGATTTTCAGCCTCAGGTTACTCATCTGTAAAATTAAAGAGTTAGACCAGATGCCACTGAGGTATCTTTCAGTTCTGGATCTATAATTCTATGAAGCTATTATAATTTCTTTCACCTTCACAGATCTTCTAGATGAATAATTAATAAATGTAGTAGAACTGAGAAAAAACAAAGACCTTTATTTTTTTAAACTTTGTAGGCATAACATTGTAAATAGGTGAGTGGTTCAATCCAAATTTATCATAATAAAAGGGAAAAAAAGCTCAAAGTTCATGTCATACTGTGTATTGAATGCATTATTGTTGTGCAAAGTCATTTTGTATTCAGTCAGTTTTCCTCTAGGTCTTCTCAACATGTACATGGACTTCATTTCTCTATTTGACCTTGTGGATCCATTAATGATGTAATTCCGCCCAAAAACACCAAACAGGTACCTCACAATCCTGGGCATTAACTAATTTTTTTCTATTACTTCTTAGACTGTAAAGACTGATGTAGGAGGAGATAGAGTTGGAGCTAGAGATGGTCTCACCTTCCTAAAGTCAACTCCTTTTTTTTTTTTTACTATTAGAATTAGTGAGGTTAGTTAAGCATATGGAAGCAATTTCTGGGGAACCAGCACAAGAATATGCATAGCAGGAGGCCTCCAGCTGAGTTATTTGTACTTGGTCCTATAATGTATAACTTTTAAAAAAAATCAAGGACTTGGATAAAATTATAGATGACATGTTTATACAATTTGTAGATGATTCTTTGAAGGAAATCTAAGAAGAAATTTCAAATGTCTAAATGGAGGTTTTTATAGTTGTGTTCATAAATCAATTTTATATGTATGGCAATGTGAAAGGCATGGTTAGTATAGGAAAAATATTCTAATTCCTGCTTCCGTGAAAGTTAGGCTAGTTTTTTCCTTAAAAGGTATTCAGACCATCCTTTTGATTTACTAGGCTCAGGGAACTAAAGACTCAGGATGTTGATGTCACTTCCTAGTTGCCTAAGCCTCAAGGAACCGTTGGCAGATCATGATAAGCAACTAAGACAGGAGAACTTTGCCCAGCTAAATCAACTCAATGAATGCTTAATTCCTGTTCCTGTTGAATATCTGTCTCCTGCTATGACTAAGTAAGTCTCTTTTTGTTAACTGTTGAATGACCTAAGAGTGCTTCATTTTGTTCCAATATTGGACCCAAACGACTAGGAGACTGGACTGAGTCAGGACCAGCCCACAGAAATTAGAGAGTAATTTTTCTGTAAAAGATGTGGGGGGACTTCTGGATCACTTGAAAAACAATATGGAGGACTAGGCATTTTCTCTAATCCCTAAACCCTTTTAAACCTCTACAAAACAGAAATTGTGCACCAAAGATAAAGCGACTTCAGCTATCTCTAAAGTCTAGGACACCGAGAATCTAAAAGAAGGTATGAAAAACCCATGAACTGATGTTCACTGATTCTGAGCTCATTCAGCACCCCTCACCCACTTACAAAGCTACCAGCAGTGAGATTGCACTAATAGAACCTAGACAAAAAAAAAAAAACACAACACAACAAAACCCTACCTCCACACCTCAGTCTTCCCTCTACTTTTCCATTGCTATGGAACCCCTAGCTCCAGGCTGCAGAAATTTGTCCTGGCTTTGACAGATTGCTAGGCAGTCACAGCCCCTTAGGCACACAAGCCTGCTGGAGGACCAAAACCTTGTAGTATGTGTGCTGCAATGCACTGAACTGCTAATGCTAGGGTGGACAACCCTGTAATATCAGTAGAGCTGGTGGTGCTGGGGGAGACAACTCTGTAGCACTAGCTCTGTAAAGTTCTAAACTGCTGGTACCAGGGCAAAGAACAGAGAAAGAGAAAAAAGACACCAGGATAGGGCATTCCATGTGTGTATGTGTAGGGGGGGTGTGCAGCATGCTACCAAGCCTGAGGGAAAGGGCATGGCATTCAGCTGGGTCTAGTTCTGACCACCCAAAAGTCAGCTGGAGGAAGAGACCCAGGCTAGTGATCCATGAATTGCCTAGTGTGGGAGAAGGCTGAAATGTTTTGAGATCCAGCTCTTCCAAGAAAACAATCAGAGGGATCAAAATAAGAATTTGAGCTCCAAGGGGGGGGTGGGGAACACGGAAATCATCAAAGATTTCAGGTATAAGGAAACTCAAAGACCTTAAACATAAACAGATAAATCAACAGGAAAAAGCAGTAACAACAAAAGGAAACATGGCTTCTAGATCTAGTAAATGAGTTCAGGCATCTCTGAATAAATGCTATAAAACAAAGGAAAGTGATCCAACCATTGATAAGACAAAAGACTCCGTGGAATTTGAGATGAAAATGGAACTACAATGCATTCTTCCCAAGTGGTTCAAAAGGGAAATGAGAATTATGACAGCAGAAACAGTATCAGGATCCCCATGCCAAGACCACCCTTCTCTTTTTTACTCCTCTCTTTTTACCATTAAGAGACACTCTGTTTTCCAGAGCTAAGGCCCGGCAAGCAAGTTACACCTTGAGCTTGGCATAACAACAATTCTTTACACTCACCCTCTGCATGAACTCTGCTGCAACCAAATCACAGAACTGATGGTCCCTGAGCTCAAGCAAGCACCAGCAGCCTAGCCATGAGCCGTACTATTAATAGACTTTTTCCTAACTAGGCAACCTTGCCTCTCTGTTGCTGTTATGTCTCACCACCGTTGCTAAACCACACTGTTTGATTCTTTGTCTAGCCACAACTATATATATCAATGTTTAGCCTCACTGCCTTGCTCTCCTCCTAGAGGAGCCCCCAACACATGTATCTAGTTTCCCTCCTCCAACAGAATAAAGAAAGCTTTATGCTTATGACCACTGTTAGCTTTTTGTTTTTACCTTATTTCTTAGAGTTATTTTATTTCCTAGAGTGTGAACTCTTTGGTATTTTCAGAATTAATAACAGTTGCAAAACCTCTGTGACTCTTTGGCTATTTGTTTTCAGAGTAGACAACAGTAAAATTATGGGCGTTATAGAAAATTGGAATCTGCAATGGTAAGCAAGGAAAGAAAAGAGAGAATGATAGCTTGGGAGGAAAACAACACACAGAAGTGAAGGACAATCTAGAAAATAATAAACAGAAATCAATAACTTTAAAGGAAAATATGCTCACTAGGCAAGCAAAAAAGACAGAATGTGAGAGATAACATAAGGATCATAGGTCTCTCAGAAAAACTTGACAGAACAAAAAAACTTAATAATATAATGAAGGAAATAATAGAAGAGAATTGCCCAGAAATTCTGAAGGTAGAAAATAAAATTCCAATGGAAAAAATTTACAGATGGCCTTCAGGGGGAAAAAACTAAAAAACAAGGTTATAAACTCCAAGAAACATAGTGGTTAAAGTTAACAATTCAATTCAAAACAGTAAGTTCTTGGGGCAGCTAGGTGGTGTAGTGGATAGAGCACCGGCCCTGGATTCAAGAGGACCTGAGTTCAAATCTGGCCTCAGACACATAACACTAGCTGTGTGACCCTGGGCAAGTCACTTAACCCCATTGCCTAGTAAAAAAAAAAAAACCCCAAAAACAAAAAAACCCTAAAACAGTAAGTTCTACAATCAATCAGAATAAAGACCTACAAATACAAAGGAAAGTACATTCAAATAATGCAAAAATACTATGTACCCACTGTTGTTTGTCCTTTGTTCTCAAAGAGGACCATAACGTCAGGGAGATGATGCCATGCCATGCAAGTGAATTGGATTTAAGTAAGGGAGGGCTGTGCAAAGTCACCAGCCTCACTTTCTCCTCCAGAGCCATTTGGGTCCAGTGGCAAGATATAGATCAGGATGACTGGAGATGGCTTGGATGAAGTGGGAGACCTTGGCCTTTTAAAGCTAAGGTTTTTAACAGGTCTCAGTTTGACTGAGGCAATGTCCATTCACTGATTAAGGTTAGGTAAGAAATGAGGGAGAGAATGGCCTTTTTTATCTAGTCAAAAAAAAAAATCTGAGAGGGGAAGACCTTCAGGGTTTCTGGCCAAAATAGAAACAATTGCTATTTACATTCACTCTGAGCCAATTAGAGCCCAAACAATGACCAAGTGGGGCTCTGCCTGCGACCTATTGTTGACTAGTCAATGAGAGCAATAGTGATTTGGGTTTCCTTAAACCCAATATGAACAGGTGAAGAAATTTAAGCTAACTATAGTCATAAGAAAAAATACTCAAAATCACTATTGATTAGAGAAATGGAAAGTAAAACAACTCTGAAGTACCACCTCACACCTATCAGATTGGCTAATATGACAAAAAAAAAAAGGAAAATGATAAATATTGGAGGGAATAGGGGAAAACTGAGACACTGTTGCATTGTTGATGGAGTTGTGAACTGATCCAACCATTTTGAAGAGCAGTTTGGAGCTACGCTTAGAGCGCTATCAAACTGTGCATACCTTTTTGACTCAGCAATACTAGGTCTATACCCCAAAGAGATCTAAGAAAAAGGAAAAATGTTTTAGCAGCCTTTTTGTGGTAGCAAAGAATTGGAAATTGAGGGGATGCCTATCCACTGTAGAATGGCTGAACAAGTTGTGGTATATGATCGTGGTGGAACACTATTATGCTGTAAGCAACAATGAGCAAGATGTTTTCAGAAAAACCTGGGAAGAACATACATGAACTGATTTAAAGTGAAGTAAGCAGAATCAGGAGAACACAGTATGCAGTAAGAGCAACATTGTGCGATGATCAACTCTGAACGACTTAGCTATTCCCAGCAGTATGATGATCCAAGATAATTCCAAAGGTCTTGAGGAAAAATGCATTCATATCCAGAGAAAGAACAGATGAATTCTCGATGCAGATTGAAGCATTCTAATTTCATTTTCTTTATTGTTTTTCTTTTGGCCTATTTCTTCTTTCATAACATGATTGTACATAAATAACCTACATTAAATTGCTTACCAGCTTAGGGAGTGGGGAAAGGAAAGAGGGAGGGAGAAAATTTGGATCTCAAAATTTTTAAATGAATGTTAAAATTTGTCTTTACATGTAATTAGAAAAAACCCAGCATAAACATTTTAAAAAAAAAATTTAAAAATGACTTATGAACAAAAAATAAAAATAAAAAAGTAAAGATTTCCCACTTTCTAGATCATAAGCCAAGCTATAATGCCACTTACCAATATGGAGATTCAGAAACAATAGAATTCAATAATTCAGTGTTTGAGAAAGTGGAAAACACAAATTACCTAGGGGGGAACTTCCTATTTGATTAAAACTGTTGGGAAAATTGGAAAGTCTGATAGATATTAGGCTTAGACCAATACCTTTATACCATATTCCACAATACATTCTAAATGGGTATGTGCTCTTAATATTAAAGATCACACAATTAAAAAAATGAGAAGAGAAACAGATCATATACTTCTCACTGTTAGATAGGTAAAATATATTCTTAACAGAAGAGATAAAGGCAATGACAAAAGATACAATAGATAACTGAGTATTTGAAACTGAAAATCTTCTGCACAGATGTTAATGCATCCAGAATAAGAAGAGAAGTGGTTGAATGGGGGAAAAAAATCTTCATATCAAATTTCCCTGATAAGACTTTGGTACCCAAGACATATAAACAATAACAATACCAACTACTGTAATAGCCATTCTCCAAGAGATAAATGGCTAAAAAACATGAACAAATAATTCTCAAAAGAATTGCAAAGTATTCACAACCATATAAAAATGATTCAAATCACTCATAACTAAAGAGATGCAAATAAAAACAGCTCTGACTTTTCACTTCACACTTTGCAAATTGGTAAAAATGACAAAAAATGGTAACAGTCAATGCTGGGAGGGTTGTGGAACGAGAGGAACACCAGTACATTGCTGGTACAACCATTTTGGAAATCAATTTGGAATTATGCAAATCAAGCGACTAAAATATCCATACCCTAACGAATTAGAGAATCCATTATTGGGCTTCTACCCCAAGGAAGACATCAATAAGAAGAGAGTCCCTGTATGCTCCAAAATATTTATAGCAAGACTTTTTGCGCGAGCTGAGAATTGGAAACAAAGTTGGTGCCCATCACTTAGAGAATGGCTAGAGAAATTGTGCTAGATGAATGTAAGGGAATATTTTTGTGCTGTGAGAAATGTTGTGTATGATGAATAATTAACAATAATGATAATAATAACTAACATTTATATAGAACTTACTTGGTATCGGGCAATGTGGAAGTGCTTTATAATTATTATCTCCTTCGATCTTCAAAATAACCCTGTGAGGCAGGAGCGGTTATTATTCCAATATACACATGAAGAAACAGGGCCAAACAGAGGCTAAGTGACTTGCTCAGGGTTACATAAATGGATTTGAATTTGGGTCTATCCTGACTTCAAGTCCAGACCTGTCTTAGCTGTGCCATCTGGAAAAATCTAAATGAATTGATGCAGAGTGAAGCATGCAGAGCCAAGAATCAATGTAAACAATGACTACAATAATATAAATGGAAAGACCAACCATACAGCAAAAAATTCAAAAGTAAATTTCACAAAATTATAAAGGTCAAGCAGAACTCAAATGAAGACACTCCCAACCTACTTTGTCATGGAGGTGGGAGGTGCACAGTTGTTACATATTACAAGTCTTCAGACTTTTTCAATGTATCAATTAGTCATGCTGATTTTTTTTTCCTTTCTAAAAAAATACTTTTTCTCACATGGAATGACTCTCCTAGGGTAATGAATGCTTGGGGTAAAGTAAACTACAGGCTAAAAGTGAGTTAGTGGTTTGATGTGACAGTCCCCAAAGCTGATGTAATCCCGGGCTGCATTAAGGAAAGTATAACTTCTATCAATGAAGAAGTGATGTGGTCTCTGGTAATCAAGGTGGGCTCTCATCAGACTAGCCGCAAAAGCTTACATTCTATAAAGAGAATACAATATGAAAACTTGTCATGTTGAGACCCAAAACAGCACATCTGTCTTGAAACCAGCATAACTTTACTACTCAGTAAGCTCTAAGATCATAATTCTCTCTAAAGGTCTTTGGAACTAACATGCCACAAATTATCTCATTGCTGATCCTGAGCAAGGCTCTGGGCCTCAGTTTTTTCACCTAGGAAATAAAGTGTTTTGACTAATTTCAGCATTGATCCAGTTAATCCAAGTCCAAGTTACTCTTCTTGAGATTGCCTGCTCTGGATTAGTGAAAATGTACTGCCTACCCCCAATGACTTGAATGCAACCCAAAAGTGCTCTCTTGACTGGAGTGGGGGGAAGAATACTTAGAATATGTTTGCCACCTCATTATTCTCTACTGTTAAGCTTCCCTGGCATATAGCCAGAAGGGGAGATGTGAAATCCTGGGCCTGGGTACATAATGTTTTAATGACAATTGTGTAAGCCAAAAATAACTCCGTTGGTAGATCCGTCTGTGTTTCATTTGCACCTACATTTATAGGTATTCTCAGGCCACTGGCCCAGAAATAGAACTTCCCAACTGAGTTTTGTCTTATTTTTTTTTTCAGGGTAACTTCAAATGTTTCAGTGATGAAAATTTTTCGGTCAACCCAAAGAGAGAAAAATGCAAGGGGCATCAGTCCTCTGGGGCTAACTTTTTGCTTTGGTAAATATTATTTTGTTGTGAATAACTGAGGGTTATTCAGAAAACAGCTTGTTTGGAGAACAAAAGAAGTATCTGTCTGGATAACAGGGGACAAGTGTACCAAAGACTGCTTGTTATCTCAGACATGTATATTTGATTCTTTCATCACACAAAGACCTCCTTTTGAGAAGTCAAGGGAGTTATTCTTCTCTTTTTTTCCAGTTTCCATGTAATGTGCTTTTAAATGTCAATGGAAAAACTTCATCAAAGATGAACTTCCCCAGAATAGCAGCATTGCACTAGTTGTGGGAAGAAAAAGAAACCACCAGAAGCTTAGTTACTAAAAGAAAAGCCAAGTTAGGATCTTATATAATCTCTGCATTACAAGGCTCAGCAATCTCAGGATGCATAGCACAAGATATTTTGTGGAAAAATTCCCGGAGCTGCTGAGGTGTTTGTGTGTGTGTGTGTGTGTGTGTGTGTGTGTGTGTGTGTGTGTGTGTGTGTATGTGTTGAGAGAGAGAAAGAGAGAGAGAGAGAGAGAGAGAGAGAGAGAGAGAGAGACAGAGAGACAGAGAGACAGAGAAAGAGAGAGACAGAGAGAGAGAGAGAGAGAAAGAGAGAGACAGAGACAGAGACAGAGAGAGATTGTTTTGCAGATTATTCCTGGGAAGAAAAGGAGAGATTATTCAAAAGGCGAATGATGTTCAGCTTGAGAGAAGACATGTGAATCTCCTTAGTACCCCTGACATATTCTCCCAGTGCGTGTATTCAGAAGGATGGTGAGAGACAATGATCACAGAGATGCTTTCTGTGGTATAGCTGCAGTATTATGAACTATATCTGGTTGGGTGAGACAACTCAGTTGTTATGTTGAAGGGAAGGTGCTGATGGATTGCTCCTCTCTATATCTAAGCAAGGAGCCTTTCCTGCTCCCTCTTGTAAAAAAAAAATTACCAGCCACCCTATTCTTACTGTGTACTGTCTCTTCCTCATTAACTGTTTTGTTTGCTTCCTATTTATTTCTAATTCATCCTTAACTATATGGTTATTTAGAGAGTGCTGAAAGTATGTGTGTGTGTGGGGGGATTGGAGGGGAAAAGGTAGATGTTTTTGGGAAAAAAATAACACGACAGACTCACTCAGTGCTTGGTTCTGGAAATAGCCCCCGGCTACTGCATCAGGTTTTGGACTCGGTCAGTCTGACCCAGCTGATCTTTGTGAGGGACTGAAAAGAATTCTGGCCCCAGGGGAAGAATGTAACCCAAGCCCCAACGCCCATTTGTATGAAACTGTATGAAACTCGTTCTTCATTGGCAGAGATCAATGCTCCAAGCTTATAGTAGATGGGGGTGGGTGGGTGGTGGAACAGACTTGGTGATAGGAGGGAGAAGAGAGATTCATTCTCTCCATTCTCTTTGAATCTTCTACTTACCAGTATCAAGAGAGAAGATGTGTAGGATTCCAATTTGTCTTCAGAACCATGAAGAGAAAAAAAGACTCCAAAGAAGAGGAGATATGAGAGAAGCTGTCAATCTTTATCATGTCCTTATCTACCACCTGCTACATAGAGATTTTCAGAGAATTTCTCCTTTGGGAGAGAGCTCATTCACACTCTATTGTCTGGTATATATACTTATATGTTTACTTTCTCTGATTTCTGTTTTGCTATTGACTTGGATAGATGGATTTCTTTGCTAAAAAAAAAATAAAGAGGACATGAATTAAGTAGTGCCTATGTGACCTCAGAACAAGGATTTAGAGAGGTTATGGAGCTATAAGCTGGTGCCATCAATGGAAAGAGGGAAAGAGTAGGTTGGGGAGGGGTAGATATGAATTCCATTTTATATTAAATTTGAAGTACTTTTCGTAATTCAGTTGTAACTATTCATTTGTCATTTCCTCAGAGACAGGAACAAAGGAAAAGAAAACGGAGGACACTGACTACAAATTTCAAGATGTGGAGTAGATAACCTACTGGGAATGGCCTTTTCTTTTGAAGTAAGCTGAGGTGAAGCAGTTGCTGTAGTGGGACAGAGGAGACAAGATTTGGAATATATATTGAAGGGAGTGTGATTAAATTTCAGTCCTGAAAGGATAAGAGAATTGCTATATCACAGGGAGGAACCAGTTGATATGAGATAATATTGGACTCTGTCACCATCCAAAAGTGCAGCAGGGGCCAGAGCCTGGCATTGTTACAAAGCTTTAATTGAAGAACTAAAACTAGAGAAGAATCAATCAAAATAAACACTGACCAATATAAAATTTTTTTTTAGATCTAGATAGCCCCCCAAAGAAGGAAACAATAACCGTATAATAATTACAACAGTGACTCAAAAGAGAAAAATGAATTTTCTGCAAGAACTGCATGAATACCCAGAAGAAACAAAGATTAAAAAAATGAAATAAAAATTCTGGTGAAAAAAAATGATAAGAAGATAAATAGCTTAGAAAAGAAAGTGGTGAAACTTGCTCATGTAATAGATGCCCTGAAAACTAAATTAGATTGTCAGATTGTGTGCTGTCTTGGGGAGGGTGGGGGGGAGGAAAAGGGAGAAAAATTTTCAACTCAAAAGCATATGGAAAAAAAAAATAAAAGTTAATAATAGAAAAAACTAAATTAGATTAAATACAATAAATGACTCTATGTGATGAAAAGAAGTATTAGAGTAAAGGAAGGAAGGAGGGAGGGAAGAAAGGAGAAAAGAAGGGAAGGAAGGAGGGAATGAAGGAAGGAATGAATTTTGAAGGAATTTTATTAAGTGTTTATTATGTGCTAGACACAGGGGATTCAGATAGAAGCAAAGACAGTCCCTGACTTCAAATGACTTACATTCTAATTGGGGGAGACAATACATAAAATGGGGCTTAAAATCTAGAAGGTGTCAGAGATGGAGGTACCTCTCACGGGAGTACGGTTTTGAAGTCCAGAAGGTCAAGAATAGCTCTGGGAGGAGAAAAGGCTTCAGAGAAGTCATGAAGCAGACCTGCACAACATATGGCCTGTTTGTCACTTATGGCCCACATATTGCTTTAGGCCCGCCAAAGGATTTCGGGTGGCCCATGAAAAATGTAGAGGATGTAAAACAGGCCTATGCCACATACTGCCTGTGGGCTGCTTTGGCAGGCTGCAAGTGGCCTCAGGGCCATGTGTTGTGCTGGCCTGTATGAAGGATGGGGACTGAGAAAAGGGCATTTGATTTGAAATGATTGGTAATTTGGGAGAGAGCTGTTTCAATTGAATGATGAAGTCTGAAGCCAGACTATAGAGAATTAAGAATTTAGTGAGAGGAAAGAAAGTGGAGGCATTGATTGTAGACAGTCTTCTCAAAGAATTTAGCCAGGAAAGAGAGAAGCCATATAGGGTGATAGCTAGTAAAGGTGGTTGGATGGAGTGTTTCGGTTTTTTTTTTTAATAGGGGAGACATGGCTGTGTTTGTAGGCAGCAAGGAAGCTGCCATTGGACAGGGAAAAAATCAAGATTAGTGAGAATGGGAAGACGGTGGCATGCTAAGATGCAGAGGATCCCAGATCCCCAACAAATACTCCATTGTGGCTTAGAGATACACCTCACTACTAAGGGATAGAAAGAAATACTTCTAGACAACTCTACTGAATTCAAAAAAAGATTGAAACAAATTAAGAAAAAGTAAGATAACTGGTATCAGAATTCATTTTAGAAATAGGAGCAGATAATGAACCATAAAAGCTAACAAATAAAAAAGGTTGATTAGGAGGAGACGAAGAGGATTTTAATGGACTTTTTAAGGGAGAAAAAATAGGGGAAGAATTAGATAACTACCAGAAAACTCTGGAAGAGTGGTGAAATCTAACCTACTTGGCCTTCAGGGGACCAGGACTGCTAGTGTTACATATTTAAATCTTTAGGTTTTAAACTGGTCTAATATTTTATAGGCAACCCATAGGGTATAATCAAATTTCTTCAATGATCTGTGCAATCCTATTCTAATTGATCCAATGGCTTTCAAGGACATCTAAATTGATTGAGGACATTTCCAGCCCATAATGATTAATTCAGCAGAGAAATAGTCTCACTTGGTTAAAGTATGATGATAACATCCCGACACTTTAAGTAGGTTGGGATGATTTAGCTGATTGAGTTAATCAAACTTCACAGTTACCAATTTGTGGGTTTTCAATCATTTCCATCTTGTCTGACTCTTTGTGACCCATTTTGGGTTTTCTTGGCAAGGATCCTGGAGTGGTTTGCCACTTTCTTCTCCAGTTCATTGTATGGATGAGGAACTGAGGCAAAGAGGGTCAAATGGCTTGCTCAGGGTCACACAGTAAATATCTGAGGACAGATTTGAAGTTAGGAAGGTGAGTTTTCCTGATTTCAGATCCAGTGCTCTATTCACTGTGCCACCTGGCTGCCTTCATAGGTGTTCAATAGCTTCTACAAACACTCTCCAACTATGGCCATAAACTAATGTCCACAAACCATCTTATCCACTCTCCCTCTATTCTTTTTAATCACAGGCAAAAGAACTGGGATTGTCCAATGTCAGTGAGGCTTGGAACAAGTCAACATAAAAGTCTTAAGTAGAAAATTCATTGTGGAAAATATTACTGACAATCTTGTAATAGCGACCAATATCTACCAGGCTTCCACTCTCCCACATGCAACAGAAATTACATTTTGGGGCATCTAGGTGGTGCAGTGGATAGAGCACCAGCCCTGAAGTCAGGAGAGCCTGAGTTCAAATCTAGCCTCAGACCAAACACTTGACACTTACTAGCTGTGTGACCCTGGGCAAGTCACTTAACCCCAATTGCCTTTAAAAAACCCAACAAACAAACAGAAAAAGAAATTACTTTTCCCTAAAGGCAACAAAGTTGTCCCCAGGATCTGATTGGCTCCAGCCACTTTTGATGTAACTTCCTGATTCTCTAAGGGCATAAGAATTCCTGCCCATTGGAGTCCAGAACACTATAACTTGGTGAATGCCTGAAAACCATGGGAATCACCACACTCTGTCCTGCTGAGCAGCCACATTTCCATGTGGAGATAGAAGAGGTATGCCTATAGAATATAAGTGCCACTGTGTCTTTGTTGCAAATACTTTTGTGTACGTTACATACATTATACGTTACTGAGTCTATCAGCAATCTTTTGAAAGAGGTAACACAAGCATTATCAGTTTCATTTTACAGATGTTAAAATAGATTTTGAGGAGGCAGAGTCAAAATAGTGGCAAAATGATAGGAAGTTGCCTGAGCTTTCCCCGGTTTCCCTTGAAACAACTTTAAATCACACCTCAAAATGAATTCTGGAGTGATAGAACCCAGAAAAGCATGAGGTAAAACATTTTTCCAGCCCAAGATAATTTAACAGGATTGCAGGAGAGGTCTGTTTTACTTAGGTAAAAGGGGAGCACAGCTTAGCACAGGCAGTGTCCAGGCAAGCCAGCACAGATCAGCAACTGAGGCCTTATGCTTCTGGCTCAACAGGTAGAGTGGGCCAGCTGTGAGGCTTCCAGCTTCAGTGCAGCAGGCTAGTGGTCATGTCTGCAGGTGCAGAAGCCTCCAGACAGCTGGCTAGACCAGGCCAGGTGACTGTAGTATGGCAGGTAAGCTGCCAGCCTCAAAGGCCTTGACATAGCAAGCCAGTGACCATCCACTTGAGCCCCAGTTCAAGAAACTTGGGACAATGCCCTCTGTGCCCTAAAAGCAGAACTCAACTTTAAAAGTAACAAAAGAGGCTGAAAATGAGCAAAAAACCAACCAACCAAACAAAAAACAAAAAAAGCCCTGACCATACAAAGCTACTATGGCCATAGGGTAGATGAAAACACATTCAGAAGAGGACAGCCAAGTCAAAAGGCCTACATGCGAAGCCTCAAAGAGAAATATAATTTAGTCCCAGGCCTCAAAAGCCCTCCTGGAAGAGCTTAAAAAGGATTTTAAAAATTAAAGTAAAATTAAGTAAGAGAGGTAGAAGAAATATTAAGAAAAGAAATGAGAGTTATGCAAGAGAATCATGAAAAAAAGAGTCAACAACTTGGAAACGAAAGCACAACAAACGGAAAAAGAAAACAACTCCTTAAAAGGTAGAATTGGCCAAACAGAAAAGGAGGTACAAAAATCCACTGAAGAAAACAACTTCTTAAAATAGATTCTGAGATGAAACAGCTTTGTCATTGTTCAGTCATTTTCAGTCCTGTCTGGCTCTTCATGAACCCATTTGGAGTTTTCTGGGCAAAGATATTGTAATGTGGCTCATTTTACAGATGAGGAAACTGAGGCAAATAGCATTACCTGAATTGCCTAGGGTAACACAGCTAGTAAGTGTCTGAGGCTGGATTTGAACCAGCCCAGTGCTACATTGAAGCACCTTGCCGCCCATGGAACTAGTAAAGGGCAGATTCAGAACTTATAGCCAGGCCTTCTGATTCTAAATATATCATTGGACAGCTGGTGGTGCAATGGATAGAGCTCTAGACCTACAATCAGAAAGACCTGAATTCAAAACTGACCTCAGATAATTAACAGCCCTGTGATCCTGGGCAAGTCACTTTACCCTGTTTGCCTCAGTTACTCATGGCAAACCACTCCAATATCTTTGCCAAGAAAAATCCAAACAGGGTCATGAAGAGTTGAACACTACCAAAACAACTGAACGACAACAACAACAATGGCATCTGCCTCACAGGGTTGTTGTGAGGCTCAAATAAGATAATATCTCTAAAGTGCTTGGCAGAGTGCCTGGCACATGGTCAGCACTTCGTAAATGCTTGTTCCTTGCTCACTTTTCCCTGAATTGCTCTTTTCCTGATAATTTGTTCTCTCATGGTATCTTGAGAAGAAATTAAGAATAGGACCTCAAGTCTCTCTCTCCCCAAAAATGAGGCCATTCGCCAAGAGCTCCTAGTTCTCCCCTCCTACTCTTGTCTCCTGTGAAGAGCTGACCTTTTTCCTTGCCAAAGCAAACCCCTCTACATGCATCCTTGATCCTATTCCCCCCTAAATTTTCTAGTAGATTTCCCTCATTATCATCCCCACTCTCTCTTCTATTTAATCTCTCTCTATTTATTGACTTCTTCCCTACTGCCTACCCACAAACTCATGTTTCCTCCATCTTTGAAAAATCCTTGCTTGATTTTAGCCCTCTCACTAGGGATCCTATACCTCCTCTCCCCTAAGCAGCTAACACCCTTGAGAAAGCTATCTGCCCTAGGTACCTCTATTTCATTTCCTTTCTCTTGCTTTGGAGCTCCCTGCAATTTGACTTCTGATTTTTTTCCTTTCTTTTTTTTTAGGCAATTGGGGTTAAGTGAGTTGCCCAGGGTCACATAGCTAATAAGTGTCAAGTGTTTGGTCTGAGGCCGGATTTGAACTCAGGTCCTCCTGACTTCAGGGCCAGTGCTCTATCTGCTGCGCCACCTAGCTGCCCCCTGACTTCTGCTTTTATCATTTGAGTGAAGCTGCTCTCTTCAAAACTAACAATGATATCTTAATGGCCATATCTAACAACCTTGCCCTTTTTCAATTCTCTGCTTTCTGGACTTCTCTATACTTTACCACTGTTGACCATTTCCTCTCCAAGACACTCTCTTCTCTCCTAGTTTTGTGAAACTTTTCACTGTCTTCATTCCACCTTGGCTATGCTTCTGACTCTAAGTTGCCTTCTCACCTCAAAACTTCCCTTTGCCAAGTCATTCTCTTTCTCCTGGTAAGTCCCTTCTGAAGTTTGTTTTTTGGGGAAGGGTCCGGGATGGACATCCTTCATTCTCCTCCCAGTTCTGCTTCTGAGTTGACATCTTGTCTCTCTCCTGCCTCTTACCAGCTCCCACTTTTGTGTTGTGTTCCCCCATTAAAAAAGTAAGTTCCAGAAGTGTGGGGACCATCTTTTTGCCAGTATTTGTGTCCCCAGCACTTATCACACTTTCTGGAATGTAATACTTTAAAGTACTTAATAAATGCTTTTTCACCTGCCTAACTGTCTTGGCAAAACTGCCCCACCTTCTTAGTTTCCTTGGCTGGATCTTCATCTAGACTACACCTTCTAACCATAGATTTCCTTCAGGTTCTATCCTGAGTCCTTTTGTCCTGTCCCTCAATATCATGGAACTCGTTACCTTTTCCTTCAATTCCTACCCTCCCAACTTTCCTATCATTGTTGAGGGTACCACCATCCTTCTAATCATCTTGATTTGCAACTTAGGTGTTATCCTCCGCTCCTTACTCTCTCTCACATCCCATATCCAATCAATTTTCAAGTCCTTTTATTTCTTCCTCCCTTCCATCTCTTCTCTCACTTGTTTCCTTTTGTCCTCTGATTCTACAGACACCCTGATTCAGCATTTGTGACCTCATGCCCAAACTATAGTAATTGCCTGCTGGTTGGTCTCCCTGCCTCAAATCTCTCCCCACTCCAAACCTATCTTCCCTTCAGCTGTCAAACTGATTTTCCTAAAAGGCAAGTCTGACCATATCACCATCCATTTAATACACTCAAGTGGCTTCCCATTACCTCTAGGATCAAATATAAAGCTTTGTTCAGCTTTTAAAGCCTTTCATAACCTGGCCCCTTCCTATCTTTCTCTTCTTGCATTTTACTTCATGCCATGTATTCTGTGATCTGATGATACTGGTGTCTTTGTTTTCCCAGGGCTTGGCACTGTGCCTGGCACATAGTAGGTTCTTAATAAATGTTTATTGACTGACTATGCACACACACATATCTATATATAAACATAGTTATTTGCATGTCATGTCCTCCATTATATTTTGAGCTTCTTGAGATCAAGTGCTGTATTTTTGTTTTTCCATGTATTCCTGACACGGTGACCAATTAATAAATGTTTGCTGATGGCTGTTTATTATTAATGATAACTTCCCAAATAACATGGTATAGAGAATGCAAAGCTGTAAATTAGAAAAGTTAAGAAACTACTTATTTCTGATGCAAAAATGACCCAAAACTAACTTTTTATAGGGTTAAGTAAAGGAAAAATAATTTATTTGAGCAAATGCTATGTGCTTTGTAGATTACCTTCAGATTTGTAATAGCAAAAAATCATTACTATTACCCAGTGATATCTTAATGCTGGCTGATTTTTTAAAGGAGGTTATATTTTAGTAAAAAAGAAAAGCCCTGCCATTTGGGCTGCATATATTGGTAATATTTTTTAACATTCCAAAAAAGCATTTTCTAAAAATGGAAATATTTTCATAAATGGGAATACTTTTCTATATTTCTGATTCTTAATAAATCTTCCTTTGATAAAAGATTGCTAAAACAGAATCTAGAAAATATATACTACTATCATTTTCTAGCAATTTTACTGTGAAGCTATTGAATGGAGAGGAATTTATAGTACTACTAGCTTTAGTCATTCTATTAATCTGAACATACCCAATTTTCCTTTAATGGAATTACTGTATTTATTAATTATATGTTAGTAGAGTAACATGTGCCATATAAAAGAGTGGGCATGAATTCCGTATTTGAATACAGAAAAGAAAGCTCGTGTGGTTAATATCAAGTATAAAATAAGGATAGTTCATGTGATATTTGCCTTTTGGAAGACTGGGATATGGGATTCTGTGCAGTATTTGAAATAAGAAGGGAGTGGTTAATAGCAATCATGACGTAAATATAGTGATGCATCACAATGAGTATAAATAAATCAGCAGAAGTATAGTGCTTTGCAAAGAAATGATTACCTTTGCCTACACAACCAAAAAATTCCAGTCCTTTGAAAAATATTCCTAAAACATTCAGTAGGTGGCACTTGAAAGCTTGGCTGAGCTTTGCTGTCGCCATTTAAACAGTATCAAAAGCAGCAGTTAGAGTTAATCCTTTCCTGAAAGCACAAAGATTTCAAGAAACAAGGAGTGAATGGGAAAGGAGGGCCAAGGTAAGAAAGAAAAAGAGAGGGAGAAAGGGGAAAAAAAGGTGGGAATGAGGAATCATAGAGACAGAATACAAATAAACCCACAAAAACATCAATTATAGACCAAACACAGAAAGTGAGAGGAGGATTTAGCAAGAGCAAGAGTGAAAACTAGGATCACATTGTGGAGACCAGCTGAACAGAGAAGACACAAGAGTACAAATAGCAGTTCAGGGATCCTCTGAGACTAGAGACTGAGAAGGCTCATAGCAGCATCGGCGGCAGCAGCAGCAGCAGCAGCAGCAGCAGCAGCCAGGGATACATTTTTATGAAAACCAAAACAGATAACTGAGCTTTTTGAGAGGAAACCTTGATTTTGGAGGGGTGGAGTGAATGTAAAGGAAGAGTCTCTTTGCTATGACAGAAATATATTGAAGAATATTTAATAGAGTGTGTTCTTTCTCAGGTAAATAATTTCTTATTAATTTTACTATTGTTTTACTGTATATGTATGTGATAAAATAGCTTACATTTTATTCAAGTGCCTACATTAAAATGCATTTAGAAATTTGAAAAGACAAGTCAGAAATATAGCTATGAGGCTTCTCTAGCTAAAAACTGCATTTCTTTTAATTTGGTATTCTAAAAACATTTTGCCTCAAAAAGGAAAAAATACTCTGTAGAGGAAAAGTGAGAGTATTTCAAATGCTATTTCTTCCAAAACAAGGTTTAGGGTTTTGGGAAAGCACATTCTGTGGACAGTTGCTCCTACTGATGAGGAAGTTGAGTTACTCAGTTGAAAAATAAAGGTACTAAAACCATAGCCAAAAGGGAGATACAGAACAGCTTGCCAGTACAGAAATAGAACATGCCATTTGTACCCATGTAGAGACATGCAGAAACCAAAGCTTAATTGGATTTCCCCCCCTCAGATCCCTTGCCTTAATCCTAACACTTAAAATATTTCATTTCCTTTTAAAAGTATTTCTTCTCTGCCTATCTATATGTTCACACAGGTAGACTAATATATCCCTTTTGGCTTGAAGGTAAGTGCAGAAGACAAAAAAGGAAACCTTTAAACTGATTTTTAAAAATATCCTATTTAGTGCTTAAGGAATGTAGGTCCATGCTAGTTCTTTTCCCTTGAAAAAGGAAATATATTGGTATTTGCCTTTCAAAAGATTGGAGTATAATTAGTCCACTACATCTGGTTTTATTCCCTGGGTAATCTGAGAGGCTTTCAAGCTTGGTGAGGTGAGAAGATCTTTTGGATGAAGAAATGCAAAAATAAGGTGAAATTGTCTTAGTAGGATTTTCTTTGGTAAGTTTGTATTTGTGTTTCACCTGGTCTTTTACATTTGCTTCCTTTTTCGAAAGAAAAACTGTTTTTTAATTTTCTTTCTAACACCTCTATCCCAAGAAGGTTTGAAACATGACTTTCCTTAAGCATACCAATGAGTTTTTTCAATAGCATCTAAGCCAGGAAAGGGGGAATAGAAGTGGGGCAATAGAATTAGAGTTAAAGCAATTAGTTGGAGCTTAGTTGACTGATGGATCCTATGGATTGGAGCTCAAAGTGACCCATAATTGATAATTTATAAATCTGGTATTTATAGGTTTAAAATTTGCAAGCCATTTTACTTATATCACATTTGCTCTTTACACCCTGTTTGGTAAGTATTACAGGTATGATTTCCCCCCATTTTATAGATGAGAAAATTGAGGTAAGGCAAGGAAACCTTGATAACCCACTTAAAATCTGGCACATTGAGTTTTAATTGGACAAGAAAGTAGATGAACCAGTTTGTAAAATGAAGAAAAAGGGGGGTTCTCTCATTAACTTCTAGCATTTACTCAGTGTGATGAGAGTGCTGCCTCTCTTTGCTGTGGCTTTATTTCTACTCATTGTGGCAATGGGTAAATAAGTGCTTACACAGAAGTCACTATTGCTCTTGTGAATTTCTTCTGTGACTGCTGGCAAATATAGAAATCCTGGTACTCCTTTCCTTTTACAGCTGTAAGGTGGTCATGTAGCGTCATCAAAAAGCACAGATCTAACTCTGGGCTGCTGAAGAGACTTCATGCAGAATGAAAAATTGATGTCATTCCTCAGTGTGGAGATAAAAACAGGCTGTTTTATAAATTTGTCATTGGTCATGAGCCACTCAACTCAGGCTGATTTGAAGCTGACCTTGCTAATAGCATACGCTTACTGATGGCCTACTGAAAGAGGACCCTCTTTTCAAAACATGTTTAGTCCTTCTACCAAACAAGGGAATTATATATTACATTTTCTGCAGTTTTATGACCAGAGGTGCCATACCAACAAATTGTAAAAGAACATATGCTTCCAAACTAAAATGTTAGACAAAAGGATTATATTTCCCAGAGGTAAATGATGCATTATTCAAGACTAGTAAATACATTTTTAAAAAATTACAGAATCATTTTAGGTGGAGAAGGAAGAAGCTTTTCTACATCTTTTAAAAAGGGTCAGGTATAGAAAATAAGGAATTTTTTTAAACCAATAAAAACATGAACTAAAAATACTTAAGCCAAATCACAGTTATTGCTCAGTTAGAACTATCAAGTTCATTTTTTCTTTTTTTCTTTTTTTTAAATTTTTTAAAAATTTGTTTTTTCTAAGATAAGCATTTCTATCTGACTGTCTTTATTTTGGAATAAATGCTTGGGGAGACAAAATGACATCCATCCAATTGAACTCTATGCCTAAGTGTGGAGTCTTAGTTACAGTATAAAAGTGTTCTTATAATCAAATACTCATCTATGAAGGAAAACAGGAGGTCCCTGGGGAGAGAGGCACAAACTAAAAGTGCAATAGTTGTGAGACACAGGTGTAATTAACACATGATAAAGGAGAACTTCATGAATCTTGGTTGGCACTGGGGGTTGGGAGGGGAAAGTCTTTTTCTCTTTTCATAGAGTTAAGATCCTGAAGGTAAGTCTGCTAGACTCTGATAGCTGATATCTTTCAAGAATCAATAGTTGGCATTCTCTCCACTAAAAGAGTCATACTTCTTCCTCTATAATGTGGTTATCCTTCTGTGTCTGTAGCGATATTTGTCTATGTTTGTCATTGGTATGTATCTCTACTCCTCTTTGGATTCATTGCTGGTCCTTTTTCAATGGAAAAGTGTAGGAAAGGAGGAGAAATAGGTAGACACTCTCCTCTCTTCAAGAGTGGTTTCCTCTCAGGGGTTTGGCTCAATTTGGAATATTTAATTCTCATACTGGAAGAAAATTCCCCATTTTTCATTGCTTAGCTGGACCCCTTTGGACTAAGAATGGCTGAAATTTCTCCACCATGTTAAGCCTTCAGATCCATGGTTAACCTGTTTGATTAGCCAATCAGCTGTTATCTTATTAACCCAAATAAGGAGGAGTTCAAACTTGAGAAAGGGATTGCAGATATAAACAATCTTTAAAAAAATTAAAAATCTAATCAGTTCTGTTAGTTGATTAATTGATTGAGGTGAGGGTATTGAACTCCCTGGCTTACTTTTGTGCTGGGGCATTTGCTTTAGTTTCCTTCCTCTCTGTTCAATTTCTTTCACTTTTCAAAGGCTCACAGGTTATGTAAGACTATACTGGAACTATGTAACAGTGGTTAGACAAAATCCCTGCTCAATCTGTTCCCTCTAAACAATCTTGTCATTGACATTTTGGATAATTTCCATTTTTTGACACATTTTTATTAGTATACAAAATTCTTTTAAAGCTAATTTAGACATTATTTTCAATGTACCTGAGACTATATGCTATCTGAGGCTGTGAAACTGATACAAACACTTTCAAACTTCATGATACTTTTTGTTCTGTATTATTTTTATTAGGTTCTTGTAACTGTTTATATGTTAAGAAATTAAATGGAAGAGAAATTTCAGACCAAAAAGTCTGGTAGAATATCATAGTTAATTTGAATAGTGACTCCCAGAAATATCATAATGATGACATCAGAGGCTGAGGAATGTTTCATCTGGGACTAGGCTTTCAGAATACGAATTATCCGAGCTACTCAAATTCCTTCTTCCAGATGGCAATCTGTAGGAAAGTGAATCTGTATTGTAAGTAGAAAGGAGAGATTATTTCCTGATATTGCTATTCTGTTTAATTAAAAATAGCTTTGATTTGAGTTCTTTGGTTTGGTGTGCTTATTTAAAAAAAAAGGATCAGAAAGGCATTTGGGGATCAGCTTTTTAAAAAAAGGGATCAGAAAATGTGGTATTGCAAGATTCAAAGCATGTCATGAACTTCCATGTAGTTTTCAGAAGTCATGTAGAAGGCTACATTAAATCATATCCAACATTCTAAAGCTGTTGTTTTCCTCTTTGGTTTGTTTTGTTCTCAGTGACCCCAGTTTGTAAAAAAGGAGGAGTCAAATGATGTGGCAGCTGAGAGTTTTCATTATAACATTTATATGCATAGCATTATTCTAACATTTATATGTATGTATATATACATATATACACACACTGTATATGTGTATATGTACATATATGTACACATACATGTGCATATATATGTGTGTGTATGTGTATATATATATATATAAAACATACATATTATTCAGTTATTTTTCAGTTGTGTTCAACTCTTTATGACCCCATTTGGGTTTTTCTTGGCAAAGATACTGGAATAGTTTGCCATTTCTTTCTCCTGCTCATTTTACAGATGAGGAAACTGAGGTAAATAGGGTTAAGTGACTTGCCCTGGGTCACATAGCTAGTAAGTGTCTGAGGCCAGGTTTGAACTCAGAAAAATGAGGCTTCCTGACTCCAGACCCAGCACTCTATCGACTGCACCACCTAGGTGCCTAACATACACATAACATTTCATTATAACATGTATTACATTGGAAATGGGGGTTATATTCTTCATATTTTTCTACCTGTATACTGAAATGTCATTTTATATACATATGTATACACACACACACACACACATACACACACACACATATATATTAAATAGTACATATGTGAGTGGGACATATACACACACTTCTCTGAAGAATAAGAAGTGACATGTTATAAGTTTCATCTTTTTCACACAAAAAAATAGACTTCCCATATAGGGTAGAGTCTTCAAAATCCTTATAAAGTTTTTACTTTTACTTTTAGTGCATTAAGAAATCTTTCAATCCAATGTCCTCATTTTATAGATGAGAAAATTCATGGTATAATGATTTGGCCTTTGTGTCAAGAGGTCTGGGTTAAACCTGGTTCTGCTGTTTCTAAGCTGTATGATTCAAATTGGCTGAGTTTCAGCTTTTTTAGCCATAAGAGTAATATTTAGACTACTGTACCCTAATGTCGGAATTTGGGCCTATGTCAGGGTTGTCTTGGAGGGGCAGACACTTTCCTAGAATCCCACTGACTGCTAGTCATGAACTGTATAAAGGCTGCTGGCTTGTTCTTAGAGAGATTTGAGAGAGATATTCCAGAAGAAGGAGGGTGAGGAGGCAGAGTGTGTCTTCTACCTTGAGAACTCATGGGGAGATACTAGCACCTACATAGCCTGGTTCATTCAGAAAGGCTATGAAGCGATTGCTGGTGAGGGTGAGCTGTGTTGAGGAGATGAGCCAGTTCAGTACTAAGTGTTCCTGTATAAGTGAAACTGTTTCTCAGAGACATTCTCCCTCCTCCAACTGACTATGGAGAAGGCCTCTCAGTTATGCCTGACTTTTGGTATCTAAACAGGAAAAGCCCTGGTTCCTGTGGCAGTTGGCTGCATCCAGAGTATGCCCACAGTGGTTCCTCTTTTCCCCATGATTGCTGTCCATTCTTTTGCCATGGTCTATTCTGGTATATTTGTAATATGTACAAAATATACAATATTTGCAGCTACTAACCTGTTGGTTCTGTGTTATTATTTGGTGATAGTTGGGGAAATGAACAAATATTTATATAGTGCCTATTATGTGCTAGGGATTATGCTCGCCACTTTTAACGAATAGTATCTCATTTGATCCTTACAACAACCATGTGATGTAGATATTTTTATCTCCATTTTACAGTTGACAAAACTGAGGCAAACAGGTGAAATGACTTAAGTAGGGTCATAGAGCCAGCAAGTAGAAGAGGCCATATTTGAACTCAGGTCTTCCTAACTCTAGGACCAGCACTCTAACCACTGTATCACCTAGCTATTTAGTAATTAATTAAAGTTGGAAAATGATGTACTCTGGAACAGTGGAAAGTGGTTGAGAAAAATAAATTCTGCTTCAGTCACTCATTTTAAATCTGTATGAATTTATATGTTTCAAGTATGTTTCTTGTATATTGTTTGAGTCTACTTTTGAATCTATTCTCCTATCTTCTTCTAGTTTATCAATAAATGAATCCAATTCATAGTCATAATTACAATTGTTAATTGTTTTTCCCTCCACAATATCTTCCAACCTTCCCCCCTTGCTTCCTTCTATACAAAGAAAAAAAGAGTGAAATGGAATCTTTAACTTCCTTGTCATTTGTCATGACCACCACCCAACTCTAGAGGCTGCTATATTAACCAAACCAAGCTACCTGACCCCTCATTCTCCTTGTCAGGGCTTCTGGTTGTCAGTCACCCCTTAGCTGTGCCATCAGTGTGGGTCATCCTCATGTTCAAGCATCTATATCTATGACTGTGTTTGTACATAGATGAATCTGCTAATCAAATCACTGAGCTTTGTCTCCCAACCAGTCATTCTCTTTGAGCTGCATTTTCTTGAATCATTGTTACAGAAGTTTTGTCTTTAGAAAAGTGTAAGGGAGGTAGGCAGTTTTGGCACTTAATCCTGCTGTCTCTACATTATACTTTCTAAAACACATTCTCTTTTTACTTTTTCTTTCATCAATCCAGGTGTATGAATTTGGAGGAGTAAACTGAGCAAATCAAGTTATGCCACAATGCCATTGTCTTGACAAGAACAGTTACAGTTTGCCAACACATTTAAATGATTGTGGAAAATACGTATTTCCTACAGTGGTTTTACTTTCTTTGAAGCCACTCAATACCAGTAAAGGTCTAAGTAAAAGAATTTTGCCTGACTTTGTTTTCATCAAAGGCAATTAGATTTTTAAAATCTATTCTCGTACTTACAAGGTTCCAATTTTTTTTTTGAGAAATATATATTTTTCAGCCACTAAAGTAGATTTGCTTGACTTAACAATCAACAATGACTAGAGAGAAAAGAGAGAGAAGCTTTCTTCTTCTAACAAATTGGGAGGAGGGGAGACAGATTTAAATAGACCTTTGAAAGTCCAATGGAGTCTTCATTTGGGGTGTAGCCTAGGGCAGGGAAGAAGCATGCTGCTATAATCTTTTTTAGCTGATCTATAGCCACAGCAGCTGCATTCTACCAAATGAAATATCAGGCCAGGAAAACATTCTATCTATGGGTTCATTAAAAGCACATATTTTCTTAAAATTAGGATTGTCACAGAAAATTAGGCCAGATTTAAAATATTCAGATTTTTTTTGTTTGTTTTGGTAACGGGTTCTGGAGGGGAATAATGTACAGGGAAACTCAAAAGACAGATTGGAGCCAGGTTTAAAGGGCTTGAAAAACCAAATAGCGTAGTGCATATGTTTTCCCTAGAAACCATAGAGAATCACTGTAGTTTTTTGAATAGGTGAATGACATAGTCAGATCCACCCTTAAGGAAAATAATTGACAGCTGTGTAGGAATGAATTAGAGTGAGAAAAAACTTGAGGAAGGGAGATCAATTAGCAGGCTACTGCTGTAATCTAGCTGTGACAGCTGTGTGACTAGAAAGGAGTCAGATATGGATGCTTTTGAAGGAGATGTGGAAATGGCAGGTTTTGGCAAGTGAATGAATGTATGGGGTGAGGGAACATTAAGGGTCAAGGATAATTCCCAGGTTATCAACTTGAAGAATGACAAAAATAGGGAATTTTGGAAAAGGGGAAGGGTTTTAGAGAAAAGATCTGCTTTGAACATTTTCAGTTTGACATGTCTCTTGGATATCCAGATCAAAATACCCAATAGGCAGTTAGTGATGTGAGACTGGAACTCAGAGAGACTAGGGTTGGGTGTACAGAACTGTGAATCATCTTCAAATGAGATGGGAAAGCTGAGGAAGTGGCAGGAGGAATAAGTACTGTACAGATAAATTTTTCTAGGAGCTCACTCACTGAGAAAGGCAGGAAAGATATAGTACAATAGCTTGAGGGATTTATAGGGCGTGGTGAAGGTTTTTTAACCTGCCATTTTTGAAGGAAGTAGGGAAAGAACCAATTGACTGAGAGAGATTAAAAAATAGAGAAAGGTGTGTTAATTAAGGGAGCAATCTGCTGGAAAGCATGGGATGAAGGTTGCATTTAAAGGGCCTTGGCAAGGGGATGACTATTTCAACAGAGACCAGAGGAAAGGAAGAGAGGAAAAGTGAGTTCTATCAAACAAAAAAAAAAAAAAGGAAAGCATTAAAAAACATATCAAAAAGATGCAATGGGCTTTGTACCTTTCAAAGTCATGATTGTTTTTCATTTTGATTCTTTGTGGAAAGAAAAAGGAAGCAAAAATCTTAGCTCATATAGTGAGGACTTTTTTGTGTTTGGGTTAAAATTGGCCGCTGAAGTCTCTTCTGTTTCTCATTTTTTATCATTCTATGAACTGAAGGGAGAGGCATAGTAGCTCTAATAAAGAACTAATCCCCTGCATTGTTTGTCTCAAAAGGAGACAATCTGAGATTTTTAGAGAGAAAAAGCCAGCCAAAAGCTCAGATGGTAGGCAGCTAAGGAAATCTTTGCTAAATTAATTTTAAGATTGAAAGTAATTTATAAATGTTATAATCATAAAGAATGCCTATGTGTAAGATTGGGGTTAAAATGGATGTCAATTACTTTGCATTCCTTTTAAAGTGATTTATCTGTGTACATTTTATTTCCCCCCAATAGCATGTAAGTTTCTTGAGGGCAGCAACTATTTTCTTTCCGTGTTAATTTCCTCAGCACCTTGCACATAACAAGCCTGTGATTAGAAAAGAAAGAGGTGTAACTATATCCTAAGAATATATTTCTTTTTTTAAAAAAAAGGTGCTGGTTTATTATCTTTAAACATAAGATTTAGAGGCTTAACGGAAGTTAGAGATGATCTAGTTGAACCCCCATCATAGAAATTGATGCTTAAGGAGAATGAGTATTTTGTCCTAGGTCCCTTAGAGAGTCAAGGTTTTTTAATCTAGAGGTTTGAATTTTTTAATTTTTAAAAAACTGATCATTATATTTCAGTATACTGTTTTCATTTACAATTCTATATATTTTATTTTATATATTTAAAAACAGTCTGAGAAGGGAGCCATATACTTCACCAGACTACCAGAGGTTCATGCTATTAAAAAGGTTAAAACCCCCTGCTCTAGATAAAATGGGATCAGAACTCTCATGTCCTGACTTGTAATTTCAAGTATTCCATAATGCCTCCATTTCTAAAAGATCACAACATGTTCAGTGCAAATGGAACTTCCCGAGTAAACATCAAGATAGTACAAAGAACAAAAACCTAGCACAAATACAATGTCTCATTAATTTGATTAATATTTTTGGCTTAGTGAAACATTTGATCTGTTTCTGTAATATTGTTTCTGGAATACCTTGAAGGAAATTTAGAAAAGTTTTCCTAATTCCCTTTCCCCCAATTACTTACAGTTTTATTTGCTCCATAGCTATTTATGAGACCCTAAGTACTTTGGTTCAGGTTTGGTTGAAATTGTCTGTGTTCAGAGTTGCCCAGTTCCAGCTCAGGTAAAGTTTGGGGAGAATGTCAAAAATCAGATACCTAATGATGAGACTGGTCAAGTCCTCTGACTTTCCGTCTGCTTACTTGATGCTTATACTTTCCCAAACTGTCTAGTCTAACATACAGTCTCTTTGAGTCTTGCCCATAATGCTCCTATTCTCAGGTCTGAATGCTGAATGCAATTCCAATTTTATTTTAACTGGAGCTGTGATTTCATTGGAGGAAACTTCCTCTACCAGTATAGATCAGAAAATTGTCTACACTTATAGCCTTCTAGAGTTGCACAACTTCCTGACTTGTAGACCACCTCTGTATCCAAGAGAATTTGATACTCCCAAGATAGTTAATATACTCTTTATATAGAGGGGAAAGACTTTGCTTGCTATATAATGTTTAATTTATATTTTAATGCTTAATTTTGAATCTCCATGAATGTTTTGGTGAAGACATATTAAAGATCTCAAATTATATGGCTTTAACCTTTTAATTCAAGAAGTTTTATCTTTTCTGATGCATTATTTGTATTGGTAGGCTTTGGCATTTTCATGTACTGTTAGAAAGTCTGAAACAAAAGTCTACTACAGGAATGTGTAAAGGAAAGCCTTTATTATGGTTCTTGTGAGAAGTGGGCACACTGCAGCCTAGTACAGCACATGTGCATTGGTACAGAAGCAGAGCCAACTTTTAAATGGTTAGTAAAATCCATACTCCTCCTATTTGAACTGGGATTGGACCAGTTCATTTGGGTTACACTGTTCCTGAACTGCCCATCCCATGTTATTCCTTGTCATGTTTATCCCTCTTGGTTATGTCCCATGTTCAAAAATGGCAACTATCTCCACCCTCAAGATGTGCCAGTTAAGATTCAATAAGCTCATTAAGCAAGCTCAGTGGAGAAAAGCCTTTGCCCAGTCCTTGACCCTGACCAGTTGCAACTGGTTTAGCCTCTGGCACTCTGTTTTAAGGAAGGAGTGGTTTTGCAGAGTGTTCAGGGTACTTTTTTTTTTGTGATGCAATGGGGTGAAGTGACTTGCCCAGGGTCACACAGCTAGTAAGTGTTGTTTCTGAGGCCAGATTTGAACTCAGGTCTTCCTGAATCCAGGGCCCGTGTTCTATCCACTGCACTGTCTAGGTGCCCCCTTGGGGCACTTTCTGATTGGTTGAGGGACTATCTGCAAGATCTTAGAAGTCCCCCTCAGAATTTCTGTGTTCTACTGTGGAAGTCTAACTTCTAAATCTTTCCCATAATTGCCATGAAGTTTTATATGATGCTATTGAATTGAACATCTGTATAATGTGATTTTTCTGTATATATTTTGTGTATGTTACTTTCTAGTCCTTTTTTTTTTTCATCTTCTCTGTTGTTGTTTTGTATGTTCAGTCAGACACCATTTTGTTTTGTTCCCTTTTGAAAAACCTTAGGAGAATTCTGAGAATATCAAGAGAAAATGAAAGCATCTTCAAAGTAATTTTCAAATTAAATGTCATTTGGTAATGTGATTTTGAAAAATGCAAAACAGTTTATCAGATCCCTGTACTGCTAGACATCAGTGAAAAATAGAAGAGCAGGGATTCGAACTAAGGTCCTCTAACTCTAAAGTCATTGTCTTTCTTCTGTGCCACATTGCATCCCCTTTGTCATGGCTGTTCGTCATGGCAGGAAAGGTAACAATTGTCACGCTGCTGTTATGAAACCCTGTGCCTTAGGTTACCTTGTGCCCCCTAAATTAGAAATCTCTTCCCAAAGAAGGACTAGGAGAAAGTTCAAATCCCAAAATTCAAACCCAGAAAGAACTAACATTAGTCTTGAAGTTATATCCTGAGGTGCTTAAATAGGGAAGTATAATTTCATGTAGTAATATGTCTCAGACCAAGCAACCATCAAGGATATAGTTGCTACTTGTTTTTTTACCCCTCTTGTCCCAGTGCCCTCAGCTCCTGAAAACAACAACAACAAAGTGAAATTGAGGTTGGACCTGCCAAGCCACCTTTGGATAAGCCTATTAGAATGAAGGGTTCACTACATTTAATAAATCAACTTAATTGTTTGCATTTTCAGAAATGGATAAATATTTTTTCCTCAGGAGAATCTGATTAACTGTGTTAATACATCTTTTATTCCTTAGGTATTTTCCAAGTTGACAATTAAATCTGTCAGACAACATGCCTGAACAAAGCAATGATTATAGAGTAGTGGTGTTTGGAGCAGGAGGCGTTGGCAAGAGCTCCTTGGTCTTGAGGTTTGTGAAAGGCACTTTCCGAGAGAGCTATATCCCCACTGTTGAAGATACCTATCGTCAGGTGATCAGCTGTGATAAGAGTATCTGCACTTTGCAGATCACTGACACAACAGGTAGCCATCAGTTCCCAGCAATGCAACGCCTCTCTATTTCCAAAGGCCATGCCTTTATCTTGGTTTATTCTATCACAAGCCAACAGTCCTTGGAAGAACTCAAACCCATCTATGAACAGATTTGTCAGATCAAAGGAGATGTGGAAAGCATTCCAATCATGCTAGTGGGGAACAAGAATGATGAGAGTCCAAACCGAGAGGTGGAGAGCAGTGAGGGTGAAGCTTTGGCAAAGAAATGGAAGTGTGCCTTTATGGAGACCTCAGCCAAGATGAATCATAATGTCAAAGAACTCTTCCAAGAGCTACTAAACCTGGAGAAACGCAGGACTGTGAGTCTTCAGATTGATGGAAAAAAGAGTAAACAGCAGAAAAGGAAGGAGAAGCTGAAGGGTAAATGTGTGGTCATGTGAAAGCCCTGCCCGTGTGAAGCAAGTCCATATTTCTTGTTTCTACATGCCCCTCCCCCATCCTCGCTGATGTCTATGTTAAACTTAAAGATAAAAATACTCAGTGATTAAAGATAAGATGCCCATTGACTGAAAATGTTTGCTTTAATGGAAATATAAATTCCTTTTCGCAAAGAGGGTAATTCATAAATAACAACTAGTCGCATTAGAAGACCACAAATTCTGTCGGGAAATAAAACAAATCCAAAAAGGTTGAATACTCTAGCTAATGAATTACATGCTCCAGGAACTGTCAAATATATAGGACTATTTAAAATTAGAATAGTGGTTCTCAAATTCTGAAGATTAAAAATAGAAATGTTGATTATATAAATTGATATAAATATCTAAAGCATATGTCAAAGCAAGGTAACATCTATTTATTTCAAGCTTGCCACCTTATAGCACAGGCTTTTCTTTCAGCACAGCATATGGAGCCCTAATTTTCATGGCAGGATTTGGAGTGAAGAAAGAAGCATGATGCTGCGTCATTCATGAATAAGAATAGTATACACTAGCCATCCCCCTCCAAAAGGTGCTTGATTCTCATTTTCACATGAATGCCTCTCTAGCTTGAGGCTGGCTAAATGCATTGTTGTGAGTTTTAATAGCCAGTGAAGATGCTTTTCTTTAATTGGGTAGTCCTATTTGTCGGGTCTTTTTAGATTCAATATTTAGTGATAAGCACTTTTATGAGGTTTCTTGGTTTTATTATCAGATTGTTCTAATATATGAGTGAATTGTAATCTCATTTCCTTTTGTGTTTGAATTCAGTTCAAGGATTGAAAAAGAAAAAACTAAAAATTCCTTAGTTTGACCTACAGGGCAATAATTTTTCTTGAGGCTAAAAAATGTAAAAGGAACTTTTAAAAATGCTTCACATCAAGATCTCTATACACTGTTAAATGACAAAAGCATAAAAATCATCCAAGATAGAGAAGCACAATTATTTTTCAAAATACTTTGAAATAAAAAAAAATTGATCACTGTTTTTGGTGAAAGGTATCTCAAAAGTGTACTACTGGAAAACAGTCATTTGATAGTAAATTAGCTAGCATATTCCATTACAAATGCCTTCTAAAACTTGTCAATTGTAGTATTCACTTTAGAAACAGTTATCACATTCTTCAAATGATTTCCTGAGCATCTTCCACTCTCCAAACTCAGTTACAGATATTGTTATTTCCTGAACAGTGCTAATGGGGTAGTAAGGATTGCAATAAAATTTTCTGTTCTAGCCTGAAGACACTCAATCCTGATTTTGTCATCAACACTGTATTTATTTGGGCATTCTTCATGAAAATTCCCATTCAGAAAAACCTATTAATGTTCCTTTTAATTTCAATACAGTTAAATGTATGCTAGACAAAAATTTCAAATCTCCCTCTCAAAAATATTTACTGTTTGTATAGTTGACAAGTAAGAGAATGAAGGGCCAGGAATCCTTCCCAAAAAAGACAAATGAGAATCTTGCTGATCAGCCCCTGGCAAAATTCCAAAGGAGGCAAGGTTTGTCTTCTGTCCTTTTTGTTCCAGCCTTCCCCATCCTTCCTTAGAATGATACATTCCAGGTATCTGATACTCCCAGGTTCTCTCCCTAGCTGCCTAGGGGATTAGCTTCACCACATCAATGTTTTTTAATCCTGACCTCCCTAAGTAATACCCAAATGTTTCTCATATGGCTTTAGTAATGATTAGTACATCTGGATTAATTTAATTCAACAACACTACATTTATTAAACATCTAATATGAGCAATAGTGGTTCTTAAGAGGGAACTAGTCCATAGTTTTATAATGACTTCCTAAAGAATATTCCCTGGTTCTCTCACTTCAACCAGAACAATGCCTAGGGTGGGAATTTTTGGCAAGGAGGGAATAGATGGTGGATTTATTGAGGACCAGTGAGGGAGATTTTTTTCTCAACTGGCAGCTCTGGTATTTGTCAAATTGCAATGTGTAGGTAGCTACCCCTCCTTTAAGTAAGGATGGCTCTGTGGGCCTTTTGATAATGACGAACACAGTTTTAAGTGGTTGAACGTATGTAGTCCATCTGCAATGATCTTTCTAGTTTGCGAATTGCCAGGGCCCTTATTTGTCTCCCTTTAATTACTCATTTTTGAGGGCATATAAAACTTTTCATCTGCTATATATAACTCTAGGAAGGTTTTAGGGAAAGGGGACATAAAGATAATAACAAGATATAGAAGTATGTAAGTTTTAAATTTCTCTATAAATCTCAATAGACATTGAGTAAATATTCAAAAGTGAAATCTTTCAAAATATTTCAAAAAGCTTTTAGACTTTTCCATGTATACTGCTCTTGAGCAAGGATTTTCCATTAGTTTTTTTAAAATCAAAAGCATATATTTGGCTAGCAACATCAACATCCATTGATATTCCATTTACAGATTAATATGAAATATAATTTCATCAGCCAAAAGAGCATCTAAATACTAACTTACTAATAAAATTGAGGAAACAGTTTGTACCATTTTATATCATTATGTAAGGTTTGTAAGGAGACCTTTGAAAAGTAATATTTTTTAAAATTGCAGCTGAGGTTTAAGTAATATGAATGCATGATACTCTTACTGCTGAGCTGTGAGGTTTCTGATCTAGATCAGAGGTTCTTGACCCAGGGTCCATGAACTTGTGTGTGCTTCACAATTTCATAACTATATTTCGATATAATCGGCTTCCATAGTGATCCTCATGTTTTAGACATTTAAAAACATTCTGAGGAATGCATAGATTTTGCCAGACACTGGAAGGATTCCATGACACAAAAAAAGTGTTAAGAATTCCTGATAGCCAGATATGGTGGCACACAATTATAATTCCTGCAACCAGGGAGGCTGGAGCTGGCAGATTTCTTGAGCTTTGGATTTCTGATCTACAGTGGGATAAGCTGATCTGCTGCCCACACTAAGTGATATGGTAAGCTCCCAGGTTGTGAGGGGAACCAGATTATGTAAGGAATGAGCCAGCCCACTTCTGAAATGGAGCAAGTAAAAACTCCCATGCTGAGTAAAGTGGGGTTGGCTTTGTGGATATCCTCTGCACTTTTAGCCTAGGCATGATAGGGAGACTGAGTCTTAAAACAAACAAAGAACTCCTGATCTAGATAATCTATAGAAAGCATAAGACCCTTGGAGATGTATTGAAGCTAACAATAATTGCATGAAGTGGTTTGTAAAGCTTACAAGTTGTAGCTCTATATAAGTGTAAAATATTTGGATGGTGGAATTCAGATGGAGTTGATGGATTTGGTAGTCAGTGAAATGGCAGAACAGCTTTACTATACATAGATCATAAGATTATGAAGAAACAGACACTGAAAAGTGAAATTCATGATTCAGTCCTACTAAAAATTCCAAACTTAATAGACCAGTTCATCTCCTATCACTTACCCCAGGCTCTGAGTATACTTGACTGACAAGGTTTGATAAAACTTTTTTTCTTTCAGATATTTTATACACACACATATGTGTATACACACATAATACTAATTTTGTTTTGTTTTTGGCAAAGTGAAGCCATGACTATATAATCTGATGCCTAAGCTGATCTACCACACTGTACACTATTCTCAGATTCGAAAAGAGGAAAAACCACAAAATTAAAGGTGTTTAGTGGGCAAGGAATCTATCCACAAACAAACAATCTTTTTCAACCAAAACATTTGATAGCTATTCTGTACAGATACAACTATGGTGAGATACAGCCTTGCATAGTGCTGGGATACTGAAAACAATTTAGTGTGAGTTACAAGAAACAAATGTTGAGAATAAAGTAAAGATGTTTTCAACAATCATTTACTTTGCTCGGCTACTGATTTCTCTCCCATAACATGATAGTAATTTTTTATGTCAAAGGCTTGCATGAATTAAAGCATGAATAGTACAAAAGCAATATACTTATTCATTCTAAATATGTACTGTATACTCTTGCACTCACTGAAGGTTAATAATGTATATCTTACTTGTAAGCTGATAAAAATACTTGTTTTGCAATTTCTGAAATAAATATCTATTTTGTGGAAAAACAAGGCAAGGGGAAAAAAACCACATTGCTTTGTTACATTTGGTTTATTTTGAAATGGACACATTATCCGAAAATGATCATAGGTACCAGAATACATGTAAAACCTCAAAGATCTGCAATGGAATGCAATACTTCATAGAGACATCATATGAATTGGTGTTCAAAGAACATGACTCATGTACCTGGGAAATCAATCTTATATATTTATCTTTCAGATGTATTTATTGTTGTAATTTTATCATCTATTATATTTAACTCAAATTATAGCTACAAATTATCTGTGTCTGTAAGTTTCTAGTGATGTTCTAATTATGAGAAGACAAAAAAATAAAGTTTTAAATTAGGGAAATATAGCATATTTGTACTTCTTGAAATAAAATTTTGGTCATAACTGCTTTGTGTATACTTACTCATAGACTAAAATATCCCCACTTTCTGTTTGAAATGAAATTAGTGTTGAGCTGTCTTTACCCAATTTCACAATGGCCAAATTTTATGCAGGAATTTTTGTAATTATCAAGTCACAGAATTATAGAACCTCAGAGTTGAAAGGGACTACCATGAGAGAAGATAGTATTGACAGAGACCTAGACCTCATAAGTCATCTAAGACAGACTATATTTAACCAAACCATTCTACAATAACAGCAGATGGTCAAGCAACCTAATGACTTCCTATAATTGTGAATTCAGTACATTTTAATTTTTATTTAATTTTGTGGGAGAGGCAATTGGGGTTAAATTACTTGCCCAGGGTCACACAGCTAGAAAGTGTCTGAGGCTGCATCTCCTGATTCCAGGGCTGGTGCTTGTATCCACTGTACTACCTAGCTGCTCCCTCATTAGTTTTTAGACAGGAATTTTTGCTTACATCAAGCCAAAAGTTAGTCATTCTGTAAATTCTACCTGTTGCCCCTAGTTCTGCCCTTTAAGGTCAAGCACAAATAAGAAAATCACTCTTTAATATAATAACCTTTCAAATTTTTTAAAGCTGGGATTTGAAAGGGCTTTTTGCCTTTATTTCCTGAGATTATAATAAAATTCATTTAAGACCACAGCATACTTCTTTTATTTTTACTATATGTTTCAGTAATGTATCTTGAGCTGCATTTTATTTAACACTGTAAGTGAAACACTGCTCTTGGAAACAAGGAAAAAATTCTTATGGTTTCTCCTTGTCCTTTTTTGGCTTATATATACAAAGTACATTCATTTTTGGAATGATACCTACCAGGACAACTCATTTTCACAAGATAACAGATAAATGTGTCCAAATATGTAGGTAGTATTTTTATGTACATCTTTATTATATCAATTCATATACATTAAGTATAGCAATCAGTAGCAAGATAATACACATATAGCTAAATGTCAGATATGATTATAATATATTTGAAATACTTCCAGAAAGATTACAGTTAATATTTCTTGATCTGCTTAAAGTGGACAGAACAATTATAATATATGACAAAATGTTCTACTTGCTACAGTAGTTTCTATGGTGACAGTTGTGTGGGGAGAAAGAATGATGACTCATTGTGTTTTCTATACTTGACTTCATCATCTGAAAAAAGGAAATAATGAACATTTAGTTTAGGATTGCCTTTCAGGTCATTTTGATTATCAGTTGAATTGCTAGCAAGGCTGAGAAAATGTTATATTTCTAGTATTTTCTTATATTTCTTATATTCACGACCACTTATTTTTCTCCTGCTATTTAGCAATTCAGTAGATAAAAATTTACTTCTTTGCAAGATGTTTGAATTGTCTGTTTTTAGCTCAAATGCAATATATGGGGAAAAAAGGATACTAGATGAAACGAAAATAAAAACTTTACCCTTCAGTCTCTATCAGCCTACCTTATGCCGGGTATTTGAGCTATAACAATACAATAATGGAAGAAAAATATTTTACTTGAATATCAGATGATAGAAATTACAATCAATTGGACCTTAGAGATGATCTAGTATAATCCTTTCATATTATAGATTAATTGTGTATCTAAACTATTTCTCTTGCATATTTGAAACACTTTAGTAGTTCATCATTTTGGAAGAAATACTCAAAGAATGATATATTTCCTGGATGATTGAAAAATTTGTTTTTGACTGGAACTCTATTCTCACTGATGTAGAGTTGCACCTGCTTTGCAACTTTTAGCTTTATTTTTTTATTTTTATTTTTGTTTATTTTTTTAAAAAAAGTTAAAATTTTAACGAAGAGGATTCTCAAAAGCAATAGGCCACGTTTCAGAAAAAAAGAAGGGGGGGAAGAAATTGCATAGTTGTATAGCTTTATAAGATTTAGAATTTGAAAGGAATGTGAGATGATTTAGTTCCACAACCTCATTTTATGATTGTGCCACCTGAAAGGAAAAAGAAAAAAAAGACATTTGGGTTCACTGAAGGCCACCTACTTCATAATATTTTTTAAGGTTGGACCTTGGTGTATGTACATATGAGCACTACATGTATATGGGATAACATGACATAATAGAATAGAATATATGCACATCTATTTGGTACAGCACTTTCATTTCATTGATTGGGAGATCGCGCAACTTATAGCTTTAGAGAATTGTTTAGAATCACTGAGAAGGTCAGGCACTTGGCAGGGTCACATAGTCAATATTAATTAGAGCAAAACTTGGATCCAGGTCATGCCGACTCTGAGGCCAGCTCTTTATCTACTTTACTGGCAGAAGATTAAACTTTACTTGGTTTTCCCTATTTAATCCACATATGTTTGTTAGAATATATTTATTTACTATTGCTTACTATAGTATAGAAAGGCCTACAAAAATGCAGGAGTCCCCAGTAAGGAATATTTAAAGATTGTTGATTTGATTGTTGTGTTTACTCCTATGCTAATTAATTCTGGACATCTTGTTTGATTTCTTGATATAGTCAATAGTCCATCATGGCCAATAGTGGGGGAAAGCTCAAAGTACCCAGCTGCTTAATGCTGAGGCAGGGGACAGCAGCAAGATCTTGCATTTCATTGAGAGGATGAGTGTGAGTTGTGGGATACAGTGTAGGACAACATGACCAGGAACTGTTTAAGAAAAAGGAGTGTCTGTATAGAAAAAGGATGGACTAATAGATATTACACCGGACTTTTGTTCCTTTTAGTGAACTGACCTAAATTAACCTCTGATGATTGGGAAGGTTGCCACTTGTTTCCTGAAAAAAATTTCGGTTATGTGACTTTTGTGTCTCTTCTCTAGGGCTCTAACGTGCAAATTGTAGCTGGGGAAGAGTGAATATGTTCGTCTTCTTTACTTTGGTATCTGGTGCCTCACAGGGTTAGTTGTTCTTTTATTTGCAGAGCAGTTAGGGTTCTCATCAGGACTGAGTCTATGATAAGCATCCTGTTTAGAAATAACTTTGTCTGAATTTCTGCCTTGGCACTCAGCCCTTTAGTCTAATAGCATGTTTTGCTAGCCTAGATCTGTGGTATTGTCAAAGGACTTGTGAAATGCTATTTATTTAGACAATGGCCTCATTTCATTTTACAGAGAAGTAAATAAATATGTTAAAAGGAAAGTAGGTATTCTTATTTACTGTACTTATTCATTTTATCAGCTTTTATGCAGAGTATAACAATAGAGACCAAGCTACATCATATTTAATCATCATTTATTATTATGTTATCCTATCTCAGTGAACAAAATATTCCCAGTCAACCCACAATTGATATTTGTTTCTTGATATGATTAAGGTAGATATAAAAATTATAATAGAATTAATCATTTGTAACCAAAAGAGGGAAAAAAGCTTCTAATTCATATACTGAAAAGAGAAATTCATGACTAAATTAATAAATAACACTGAAAAACTACAGGAGCACAAAAACTTTAATCAGTGTAGATATGTGAATAGAGGGGGCAAGTGGAATGGTAAATAAGTTCAGCACCTACAAAAAATCCCAGAGTACCTCTAATGCAATTCCCCATTTGAAAGAGTTTAGGTAGACTGCTTCTGGGAGAGTCAGGATGCTGTACAATGGAAGTACCTTGGGGAGAGTTTGAGTACATGTAGACATTTTGTAATTGATTCCTGTCTGCTAATCACATGGTGAATGGCAGACTATTGGATTGACTGCAGTTGCACAACTGGAATTTGGGATTCCTTCAAAAAGGATTCGAAATCCTCAGCTTTTTCTCTTGGCTTGGTCTCTTGTTTTGTTTTTTCCCATCTGAAACTGACATGTGGGGCCATATTTGACTGTCAAAGCATTTGTTTCTTCACTTAAAGAAAAGGGATTTGGAGGCTGCAACCTCGTGAGTTTTGAAAGGTCATCAGGAATTCTGGGAGTCTGGAAGTTGAGTCCGTGCCAGGATTGGCAGCCAGCCCTGTTTTTCTGTCTCAGTGATCAATAAGCAACCTTCAGGACCAAGCCCAGATGTTGTTGTTATTGTTATTCAGTCATTTCAGTTCTGTCTGACCCTCCATGATCCCACTTGGGGTTTTCTTGGCAAAGATACTGGAGTGGTTTGCCATTTCCTTCTCCAGCTCACTTTTCAAATGAGGAAACTGAGGTAAACAGGTATAAGTGACTTGCCCAGGTCACACAGCTAGCAAGTGTCTGAGGCCAGATTTGAATTCAGAAGATGAGTCTTCCTGACTCCATGCCTGGCACTCTATATGCTATACCACCAGACCAGAGATAGTGATGTCATATTTGAACATGAACTTGGTGGGACCAATGCTAATTCTACATAGAAATTATGTTAAATCTGAGCCTGCTCTCCGCAGAGACCTAGGCATTACAAAGAAGAATGTAATCTGGAGGAGTTTGTGCTTGTTTGTGTTTAGGAATGTTTGTACATTTGTGCTTGCTATCTCTTCAAAGTAAATAGCCTTCTGTACAAACTAATCAGTGTCAAGTAATCAAATGGAACCACTACTTCTGACACACAGTAATCTATCATCCATTTCCATACCTCTGCATCCCTTTTTCCCATATCTGGAATGCATGTCTACCTCTTCTTGAAGAGATAGAAGAGGAAGGGGTGAAGGCACATTTCTGTTGGACCTAAAAAGAAGATTGGAGGTGAGAGGGAGTCTAATCTAGGCAATGTAGACAGTGGGAGCAAAAGTGAAAGATGAGAGGTGAGGGGGATAAGAATATAGGACAGAGAGAAGTTCAACTTAGCTAGAATAAAAGCTATATGAAGAACTGAAAGAGTTAAGGCTGAACAGGTAGGTTGAAGCCCAATAATAAAGAGCCTTGAATGTCAGTTGAGAACTTTTATCTCCTAGGCAGTGGGGAGCTTTTCACCAGTTGTGAGAAAAGGAGTGAGACGATTGTAGTGGAGGAGGGGTGGTGGTTACCGGGGTAACTCTGATATGCATAGTTTAGAGAAGGGATAGGATAGTGGCAGCAAGACTAGTTAGAGGGCTATTTCAATAGTCCAGATGAGAAGAGATGAAAGCAGCATGAGTGTAAAGGAGCAGACAGATCAGAGAGCTTGTGCAGACTTAACAATCGGTTGTCTGGACAAGGACAAAAACAGAATGTTTGGGGTGGTTCACCAGACACGGTCAGGATAAGGTTGTGTTCTTCTTGTACTTCATTATTGTGATATCACATTTAATTTCCCTTCATCACCGAAATTATTTGCTAGAAGTGACTTTGAATCACTCACAAGCATGTATCTTAATAGGATGGATAATTTTCATTTAGGATGTTCAAAATGCTAAAAAAAAAAAGTGTTTAAAGGCTCCATAAGGGCAAATTCCATCTCCCCCCAAAATGTTTTTCTTGTCATGCACAGAGTTTGCAAATTATCCCTTACATATGTGCTGAATCACAAGAGGGAAGAATGACCAACACATTCATTATTAATTAGTTCATAGTCTTGTTGCACAGAATAACCAGTTATCAGTTTAAGTAAGAGCATTAGATTATTATTTAATTATTAATACATTCCTCTGTATATCTAACAGTTTCCTTTTCCATACAAGATGGCTCATGAGCTATCGTTCACCTGGTTGTGGGGGACATATATCTTTTCCTAGTTCCTCTATGGTAAAAAGAAAAAGGGAGAAATGAGTATACAAAAACTGTAGGAGGAGAGACAGAAAGAAAGAGAGAGAGAGAGAGAGAGAGAGAGAGAGATATGAAGAGGAGGAGGAGGAGGAGAAGAAGGAGAAGAAGAAAAAGGAGAAGAAAAGAAGAAGAAAAGAAGAAGAAGAATGAAGAGGAGGATGGGGGGAGGAGGATGAGGAGGAGAAGTAGGGAAGGAAGAAGGGAGGGAATGGTCACCTCAAGGCAACTGGAGAGAAACTCAGCATGGGCTCAGCATGGAAAGAGGTTGATGAGAGCCTTAGCAATAGAAGGATCCTAATCAAAGACTATCCCAGAGTGATTCCCAAACCCCATTTTAACCCTAAAACTACATGGTGGGGAATCATCATGGCTGAAGTTGCCCCAAAGCTGAGCAACAAGAGGGAAGGGCTTTGGGAAGAATACAAGAGAGTGGAAGCTCTGGACTACTGTATAAAACTTTTTTCATCTTTTGGTTATAAATGATTAATTATATTATAATTTTATATCTACCTTAATTATATCAAAAAGAAATGCCAATTGCGGGCTGACTGGGAATATTTTGCTAACTAATATAGGATATTGTCCTTTGACAATCCTTCTGTAGTTGGATAATGTGCCTAAATTTATGGGATGCAGCTAAAGTAGGTCTTGGGAGATAATTTATATCTCTAAATGTTTCTTTTTTCAATAAAAAGAAGAAAAAAACAATGAATTGAGTGTGCAAATTAAAACTAAAGAAAACAAAGCCCTCAACTAAGCAACAATTTAGAAACTCTGGAAACTAAAGAAAAGATTAATAAAAAGGTAAACTCAAACTGAAAAAAATGGCAACTTTTTTATTTGAAAAAACTAATAAATTAGATAAACAATTAGCTAGTACAAAATAAAATAAACAGGTTAACAAAAGAAGAAATAGTCAGAAAAAGAACTTGAATAAGCTGTCAATGAACTTCCATAGACAATAATTTTGGGGCCAAATAGATTTACAAGTAACCTATTAAATATTCAAAAGAAAAATTATTTCTAGTGTTATATACATCATTTGCAATAAGAAAATTAGTCATACATGCAGTTATTTTCTATGATATGAATATGGTTAAACTCTAGGACACTATAATGAACATTGACAGAAACATTTTAGGTAATCTGGGTTTAGAAAGTTATTTTTATTTTTTAATTGCTTTTATTGTGAATTGGAAATGAGCAAAAAACAAGCAAACAAAAACAAACTAAAATGAAGCTAACCAAAATCATTTTGAAACCTTTGCCTATAACTTGTAAGGTCTCTTTTCAATTGTATTATGATATAGCTATTGGTACATAATGAAAGTGTGGTTCATTTCATGAACTTTTGGTTTGCATGCTTATTGGTTAGCATCACCAGCACTGAAGCATTTCCAGCTTGTGGGATATTGGTACCTGTTTCTCATTCCTATGTATGCTGACTTCTTGTGGTATCAGAACATAAAGGTGTGCCATTTATTCTTCCATATTCTGTGTCAAGCTGATCGTGTTGATGGTTTTGAGCACAGAGCTTTGCTGTTCTATTTTATTTTTTTAGGTTTATAGGAGCAGTTGCATCACAATAGCTTATTGATATTGTTATAGCCCAAAATACTGGTGTTTCAGGGGTTTTGCCAAACTTTCTAAGTAACTATGTTAGACTCAGGGCACATAGAGTTCATACTGAAATGTATAATGGAATGGTGAATTTCCTTATTTTGCTCTTGTTCTCCAGACTCCTGCCCTATAACATGGACTATCAGGGTTTGAGAAGTTATTATTGTTTTTCACTGTTGTATCATTTGCATCTTTTTTAAAGGGATTCAGATAGAGACAATCTAAGCATAAGTAGCTATCTAGTGATTATTGTTTAAAATGCAATGTGCTATGGACATTTGTGCAGCTAGATGAAATGACTATATCTTGTAATTGAATAAGTATATTCAGATAGAAGCATATTTTCTGTATATTCACTATAAGCATTCTCAGGACAACTTTAGAAGCAGGTAATATAATAGTGACGAAATGCGTTTCATTCTGTTCCTACATGTTTCTATTTTCTTCTACTGGGACTATATCTTTTAAAATATCCTTATTCTATGTAGTTCGAAGATTATGAGCATTTAGAATGGTGACACCTATTAAAACTTTATTTTAAATTCTTACAGATTCAAATTATGTCCAGGTGGTTGTGGGCAAAAGTTCTGTCTGTAACGATGTTCTGTTTTCAGTAATTTATTTGTGGAATTATCAAGGATATTTTGAGGTTTGTATTTATAGGACACCAATCTCTCATCTGTTTGTTTATAAAGGATAGAGAATATTTAGTATATAATTTTAGTCAACTGATTACATCTTTTTAGGTACCCTACAAACAATTGAAAATTGTTGGGTTTTTTTTTTTTTACAACTTGCATGTTCTGTATTAACTGAGAAATCCAGGCTCTTTAACAATGATGCTTCTTAAGATGGCAGAGAAAAGGCAGGGACTTGCCAGAGCTCTCCCAAATTCCTCTCCAAACAACTTTAAAATAATGCAGAAAATGAATACTAGAGTAATAGAATGAACAAAAGGATGGGGTGAAACAATTTTCCAACCCAAATCAACTTAGAAGATTGGTAGGAAAGGCCTATCACACTGGGCTGAGAGTGGAGCAGAGTCCAGCCCAGGCAATGCCCAGGAAAGACAGAAGCAGACCTTGGAAGTAACTGAAGTGGCAGCACAGGCTTCCAGATTTCTCAGTCCACAGACACACAAACACTCAGGAGATTAAAGAGGCCCCTTTGTTGGCACTGGATGCAGGGCATTGGTGCATTGCCCATATGTAGATATGAGTTTCAGTATGGTCACAATCCCAGGGGGAGGAGAAGCACTAGCACACCAGAGTTTGTGGACACTGGGGAACAGGGACCCTAGCCACAGTTTCAGGACTGAAAAGAGTGCTTCTGGTCACTCATAGACCAGAATATAGGCCAGGAGAATAGTAAACACATCCCTCCTTAGATCATACCACTTTGGAAGAACTGAAACCTTACAGATTCCCAGAACTAGCTCTGAAAATAACTGCACAAAAATCCTGAAGCTTGGGACAGTGCCCCCTTGACACTGAGAGCAGAGCCCAACTTTAATATCAAGTTAAAAGTCAAGAAATAAGCTAGAAAAATAAGCAAAGAACAACAAGAAAAAAGAACCTGACCCCACAGAGAGTTACTATGGCGACAGGAAAGATCAAAACACAAATTCAGAAGGAGAAACCAAGTCAAAACTGCTATACCCAAAGCCTCAGAGAAAAATGTGAATTGGTCTCAGACTCAAAAATAATTTCTGGAAGAGCTCAAAAAAGATTTTAAAAATCAAGTAAGAAAAGTAGAGGAAAAGTGGGGAAAAGAAATGAGAGTGATGCAAGAAAATCATGAAAAAAGAGTTAACAATTTATAACTCATAGATATAGATATAGATAGATAGATAGATAGATAGATATAGATAGATAGATAGATGGCACAGGATGAGTTGAAGATGAAGGGGTCATATCTGGAGAATAAAATTAAGGGGTGAGAGAGGAATATACTGGGAGAAGGAGAAAGGGAGAAGTAGAATGGGGTAAATTATTTCTCAAAAAAACCAGAAAAGGCTTTTATAGTGGAGGGGAAACAGGGGAAGGTGAGAGGGAATGAATGAATCTTATTCTCGTAGTATTTGGCTTAAGGAGGGAATAACATACACACTCAATTGGATATGGAAATCTGTCTTACCCTACAGGAAAATAGGGGGAGAAGCAGACAAGAGAGCAGGGGAATGATGGAGAGGAGGGCAGATTGGGAAAAGAGGTAATCAGAAGCAAACACTTCTAAGGAGGGAAATCATCAAAAGAAAGAATAGAATAAATGGGGGGTGGGATAGGATTAAGGGAAATAGAGTTAGTTTTTCACAACATGACTACTATGGAAGTGTTTTGCATAACTGCACATGTATAATCTATATTGAGTTGCTTGCTTTTTCAATGAGGGTGGGAGGAAGGGAGAAAATTTGGAACCCAAAGTTTTAAAAACACATGTTTAAAAAAATGTTTTCACAAGCAACTGGGAAATAAGAAATACAGGAAATGGGGTACAGAAATCTATCCTGCCCTATAGGAAAATAGAAGGGGAAAGGGATAAGAGAAGAGGGGGAGAGATAGAAGGGAGGGCAGACTAGGGGAAGGGATATTCAGAATGCATGCCATATTGGGGTGGGGGGAGGGTCAGGTTGGGGTGAAAATTTGGAACTCAAAATCTTGTGGAAGTAAATGTTGAAATGCTGAAAACTAAAAACAAACAAACAAATAAATAAATCCAAATAAAATAAATAAATAAATTTTAAAAAGTAAATAAAAAGAGAGTCAACAGTTTGATAAAGGAGGTCCCAGAATAATGAAGAAAACAGCACCTTTAAAAATAGAATAGGCCAAATGGAAAAAGAGGCACAATCCACTAAAAAGAAACAGTCTTTAAAAAGCAGAATTGGCTAAATGAAAAAGGATGCACAAAAATTTACTGAAGAAAAGAACTCTTTAAAAAGTAGAATTGGCCAAAGGAAAAAGGAGGTACAAAAGCTCATTGAAGAAAACAATTTCTTAAAAAAAAATTTGGGCAGTGGAAGCTAATGACTCCATGTGACCTCAAGAAACAATCAAGAAAATCAAAACAATGAAAAAATAGAAGGTGAAATATCTCATTGATGAAACAACTGATCTGGAAAATAGATCAAAAAGGAGCAATTTAAGAATTATTGGGGTCATCTAGGTAATGCAATAGATAGACCTCTGGCCCTGGAGTCAGGAGGACCTGAGCTCGAATCTGGCCTCGGATCTTGACACTTACTAGCTGTGTGACCCTGGGCAAGTCACTGAACCCTAATTGCCTCACAAAAAAAGAAGAAAAAAAAGAAATATTGGACTACCTGAAAGCCATGACAAAAAAAAAGCCTAGACATCATCTTTCAAGAAATTATCAAGGAAAATTGCCCTGATATTCTAGAACCAGAGGGTAAAATAAAAATTAAAAGAGCCCATTGATTACCTCCCGAAAGAGGTCCCAAAATGAAAACTCCCAGGAATATTACAGCCAAATTCCAGAGCCTCCCGGTCAAGGAGATAATAGTATAAGCAGACAGACAAAAACAATTCAAATATCATAGAGCCACAGTCAGGATTACACAATATATATAGTAGCTTTTACATTAAAAGGTCAAAGGGCTTGGGTTATGATATTCTGGAGGAAAAAGGAACTAGGATTACAATCAAGAATCACCTGAGTATAATCCTTCATTGGGTAAAATGGATATTCAATGAAATGGAGGATTTTTAAGCATTCCTGATGAAAAGACCAGAGCCGAGTACAAAATTTGCCTTTCAAATACAAGTCTCAAGAGAAGCATTAAAAAAATGTAAACAGGAAAGAGAAATCATAAAGGATTGAATAATGTTAAACTATATTTCTACATGGGAAGATGATAGATAGTGTAACTCCTAAACATGTTCTCATTATTAGGGCATTTAGAAGGAGTACGCATAGACAGAGGGCATGGGTGTGAGTTGAATATATCGTGATGGTAACTAAAAAATTAAAATTAAGTGGTAAGAAAGATGAATATGCTGGCAAGAGGAGAAATAGGGAGATAGAATGGGGTATATTATCTCACATACAAGAGGCATGTATGAGTTTTTACAGTGGAGGGGAAAATGGGGGAGCTGAGGGCAGTACTTGAACTTTACTCTCGTCAGAATTGGCTCAAAGAGCAATAACACTCATTTGGTATAGAAATCTCTCTTACCCTACAGAGAAGTTTGGGGCGAAGGAATAAGGGGGTGGTTAATCAAAGATAAGGCTGACTTTGGGAGAAAATTTTGAGGAGGAATAGAGTGAAAGGAGAGAGAGAGATAGAAGGATGAACAGAGTTAAAATAAGATAGAGGGAAATACACAGTAATCACAACTGTGAAAATATTTTTACAGAAAATTTCTCTGATAAAGACTTCATTTCTCAAATATATAGAGAACTGAGTCAAATTTATAAGAATACAAGTCATTCCCCAATTGATAAATGGTTAAAGGATATGAACAGGTAGTTTTCAGATGAAGTAATCAAAGCTATCTATAGTCATATGAAAAGATTATTTAAATCACTGTTGGTTAGAGAAATGTAAAACAAAACAACTCTGAGGTAGCACCCCACACCTTTCAGATTGGCAAATATGACAGAAAAGGAAAATGACGAAAGTTGGAGGGAATTTTGGAAGATTAAGACGTTAAGGTGCTGCTAGTGGAGTTGTGAACTGATTCAAACAATCTGGAGAGCAATTTGGAACTATGCCCAAAGGGCAATCACTGTGCATAACCTTTAATCAAGCAACACCACTATTAGGTCTGTATCCCAAAGAGCTTAAAAAAAGGAAAAGGGCCTGTATGTAGAAAAATAGTTATAGCAGCTCTCCTTGTGGTAGCAAAGAATTGGAAATTCAAGGAATGTCCATCAATTGGGGAATGGCTGAACAAGTTGTGGTATATATGATTGTGATTGAATACTATTGTACTATTAGAAATAATAAGCAAGATTCTCTCAGAAAAACCTGGACTTACACGAATTGATGCAAAGTGAAATGAGCAGAATCAGAAGAACATTTGCACAGTAACAGCGATATTGTGTGATGATCAGCTCTGAGTGACTTAGCTATCCTCAGCAATATAATCCAAGACAATTCTGAAGGGCTTATGATGAAAAGTGTTATCCACCTCTAGATAAAGAACTGATGGATTCCAAATGCAGATTGAAGCATACAGTTTTTCCTTTCCTTTCCTTTCCTTTCCTTTCCTTTCCTTTCCTTTCCTTTCCTTTCCTTTCCTTTCCTTTCCTTTCCTTTCCTTTCCTTTCCTTTCCTTTCCTTTCCTTTCCTTTCCTTTCCTTTCCTTTCCTTTCCTTTCCTTTCCTTTCCTTTCCTTTCCTTTCCTTTCCTTTCCTTTCCTTTCCTTTCCTTTTCTTTTCTTTTCTTTTCCTTTCTTTTCTTTTCTTTTCTTTTTTTTATCTGTGTTTCTCCCTTCCCCCCTCCCACATGGCTAATACAGAAGTAAGTTTCACATGAAAGCACCAGTATAACCTATATCAAATTGCTTGCCTTCTCAAGGAGGGGGAAGAAGGAAATAATTTGGAACCCAAAAATTAAAAAAAAAAGACTGTTCAAAATTATTACAATTATTACATTCACTCTCCTCCACATACTCTATGAATCAACAATACTGGAATCTTTGCTGTTCCTTGCATGTGACATTTCATCTCCTAGCAACATGCATTTTTTTTTTTTTACTGGCTGTCTGCTTTGCTTGGAATTTTCTCCCTGCTCATCTTCCCCTCCTGGATTTTCCTCAATTCATTCAAGCCTCAGCTAAAATCCCACATTCTGCCTTTATCCTCTTTAGTCTTAGTGCCTTCCTTCTGAGGTTATCTCCAAATTGTCTTGTGTATATCTGGTTTGTACATAGCTGTTTTCATGTTATCTCTCTCTTGAGAATGAAAGCTTCCTGAAAACAAGAATGTCTTTGCCTTTCTTTATATCCTGAGCACATAACATAGTCCTTGTCATGTAGCACTTCATAAATGGTTGATGACCTGACGACCTGAGGCAGTATTAGTACTTTTTATGGAGTCGTTAACTTCTTGAATTTCTCTTAACCTGTAGTATTTCTTTACTGTATTAAGACTTTCCTTCTCTATGAATTTCAGTCTCAGTTCCTGGATTAGGAATTGTGCCCAGGAGTGTGCTAGAGCCAGATCAAACTGTCCCAGAGAGCTGATTCTTAACTTTTTAGTGTAAGCATTTATATCTCAATAATCAACCAACACTACAAATCAGGACTTTATTGTTTAGTCAATTGTCTAGAGTTAAGAAAATAATAGAGAAAATTTTAATAATGCAATTAAACTTTAAGGCATGTCAAGAGAATTCAGATAATTTAAAATATTTACAAGCATGCCACTGGCTCTGCACTTCTCTTGGAAAGGATGGTCAGGTCCTGATTGGTGCTGGCCCCTCTATAGCCTGTGTGGTACTGCCACTATATCATGGACGGGGTATCTGGGCTCCCCCTGCCTTTGCTTATTCTCCTAGCTCCCATCTTTTTCTCATTGTAACATACTAGGGATGTTGGTTTCAGACCAGTCTCTTTCTTTCTTCATGCATGGTCCAGCATTAGGAGTGGCTACTTCCATTTTGTGACTGTCAGACCCTGACGGAATACAAAAGAATCATGCTGATCTCTAGCTTCCTGTAAGTTCCTTGGGAGATGACTCTTTCTTTCTTCGGATGTGGTCTCATGGTGAAAATTGGTTTCAGTATAGCACCGATCCTACACCTAAAAGTTTGTGAACTCTTTTTTTCAACTATTAATAGTATTTTATTTTTTCAAATTACATGTAAAGATAGTTTTCAACATTCATTTTTTAAATTTTATTTTTAGGCAATTGGGGTAAAGTGACTAGCCCAGGGTCACACAGCTAGTAAGTGTCAAGTGTTTGGTCTGAGGCTGGATTTGAACTCAGGTCCTCCTGACTTCCGGACTGGTGCTCTATCCACTGTGCCACCTAGCTGCCCCACAACATTCATTTTTTAGAAGATTTTGAGTTCCAAATTTTTTTTTCTCCCTCTGTCCCCTATTTCCTCCCCAAGAAGGCAAGCAATCTAATAAAAGTTGCACATATTTCCATATTACTCATGTGAAAGAAGAATCAGAAAAAAGGGAAAATTCATGAGAAAGAAAAAAGAAGAGAAAATAGTATGTTTCGATCTGCATTCAGACTCCACAATTCTTTCCTTGAATGTGGATAGCATTTTCAATCATGAGTCTTTGGAAATTATCTTAGGTCATTGTATTACTGGGAACAGATGAGTCTATCAACATTGGTCATTGCACAATATTGCTGTTACTGCATACAATGTTCTCCTGTTTCTGCTCACTTCACTTGCCATCAGTTCACTCAAGTATTTCCAGGTTTTTCTGAAGTCTGCCTGCTCATCATTTCTTATAACAAAATAGTATTCCATTACATTCATATACCTCAACTTGTTCAGTCATTCCTCAGTTAATGGATATTCCCTCATTTTCCAACTCCTTGCCACCACAAAAAGAGCTGCTATAAATATTTTTGTGTGTGTGGGTCCTTTCCTTTTTTTATGATCTCCTTGGGATACAGACCTAGAATTAGTAGATCAAAGGGCATGCAGTTTTATAGCCCTTTGGGCATAGTTCTAAATTGCTCTCCAGAATGGTTGGATCAGTTCACAACTCCACCAACAATGCATTAGTGATCCAATTTTTCCACATCTTCTCCAACATTTATCATTTTTCTGTTTTGTCATATTAGCCAATCTAATAGGTGAGAGGTTGTACTTCAGAGTTGTTTTGATTTGTATTTCTCTAATTAATAGTGATTTAGAGCATTTTTATATGGCTATAGATAACTTTAATTTCTTTAATTAACTTTAATTAAATTTAAATAACTTTAATTAACTTTAATTTAATTTCATCTGAAAACTCCCTGTTCATATCCTTTGGCCATTTATCAGTTGGGCACTGACTTGTATTCTTACAAATTTGACTCAATTCTCCATGTATTTTAGAAATGAGGCCTCTATCAGAGACACTGATTGTAAAAATTATTTCCCAGATTTCTGCTTTCCTTCTAATCTTGGTTGCATGGGCTTTGTTTGTGCAAAGCCTTTTTAATTTAATGTAATCAAAATTATCCATTTTGCATTTCATAATGTACTCTGTCACTTGTTTGGTCATACATTCTTCCCTTCTCCATAGATCTGACAGGTAAACTATTACTTGCTCTCCTAATTTGCTTGTGGTATTATTCTTTATGTCTAAATCATGGTATACAGTATAAAGTATTGGTCTATGCCTAGTTTTTGCCACGTTGTTTTCCAGTTTTCCCAGCAGTTTTTGTCAAATAGTGAGTTGTTATCCCATAATCTATTGTCTTTGGGTTTATCAAGCAGTAATTACTATAGTCATTGACTACTGCATCTTGTGTACCTAACTTACTGCACTGATCCACCACTGTATTTCTTAGCCAGTACCAAATAGTTTTGATGATTGCTGCTTTATAATACAGTTTTAGATCTGGTAGGGCTAGGCCACCTTCCCTTGCATTTATTTTCATTAATTCCCTTGATCTTATGGACCTTTTGTTTTTCCCAATGAATTTTATTGGGTTTTTTTCCTAGCTCATTAAAATAATTTTTGGTAGTTTGATTGGTATGGCACTGAATAAGCAAATTAATTCAGGTGGAATTGTCATTTTTATCATATTAGCTTGGCCTATCCATGAACAATTGATATTTTCCAGTTATTTAGGTCTGACTTTATTTGTGTGAAAAGTATTTTGTAATTGTGTTCATATGGTTCCTGGGTTTGTCTTGGCAGGTAGACTCCCAAATATTTTCTATTGTTTGCAGTTACTCTAAATGGAATTTCTTTTTTTTTTTTTTATCTCTTCCTGCTGGGCTTTGTTAGTAATATAGAAATGCTGATGATTTATGTGGGTTTATTTTATATCCTGCAACTTTGTTGCTTAATTATTTAGTTGTTAATTATTTCAAATACTTTTTTAATTGATTCTCTAGGATTCTCTAAGTACACCATCATACCATCAGTAAAGAGTGATAGCTTTGTTTCCTCACTGCCTATTTGAATTGTTTCAATTTCTTTTTCTCTTATTGCTAAAGCTAACATTTCTAGTACAATATTGAATAAAGTGGTGATAATGGACATCCTTGTTTGACCCCTGATCTTATTGGAAATGTTTCTAGCTTATCCCCATTACATATAGTGCTTGCTGATTTTTTTTTAGATAGATGCTACTTATCATTTTAAGGAAAACTCCATTCATTCCTATGCTCTCTAGTGCTTTTAGTGGGAATGGGTGCTGTAGTTTGTACAAAGCCTTTTCTGTATCTATTGAGATAATCATATGACTTCTGTTAATTTTGTTATTTACATGGTCAATTATGCTGATAGTTTTCTAATATTGAACCAGCCCTGCATTCCTGGTAAAAATTCCACCTGGGCATAGTGTATTATCCTCATGAAAAATTGCTGTAATCTCCTTGCCAATATTTTATTTAAAAATTTTGCATCAATATTCACTAGAGAAATTGGTTTATAATTTTCTTTCTCTGTTTTGGCTCTTACTTGTTTAGGTATCAGTACCACATTTATATCATAAAAAGAATTTGGTAAGACTCCTTTATCTGCTTTTTTTTTTTCCAATAGTTTACATAGTATTGGAATTAATTGTTCTTTAAATGCTTGGAAGAATTCACTTGTAAATCAATCTGACCCTGGAGATTTTTTTCTTAAGGTGTTCATTGATGGTTTGTTCAATTTATTTTTCCGAAATGGAGTTATATAAATATTTTATTTCCTCTTCTGTTAATCTGGGCAATTTGTATTTCTGTAAATATTCATCTGTTTCACTTAGATTGTCAGATTTGTTGGTTTACAGTTGGGCAAAATAGTTCCTAATTATTGTTTTAATTTCCTCTTAATTGGTGATGAATTCACCCTTTTCATTTTTTGATACTGGTAATTTAGTTTTCTTCTTTCTTTTTTTAAATCAAATTAACCAAAGTTTTATCTATTTTTTTCACAGAGATGGTTCCTTCACAGAACCATCTCTTAGTTTCATTTATTAGTTCCATAGTTTTCATACTTTTGATTTTATTAATCTCTCCTGTGGTTTTCAGAATTTCTAATTTGGTGTTTACTTGGGGATTTTCAATTTGTTCTTTTTCTAGCTCTTTTAGTTGAATGCCCAATTCATTGATCTCTTTTTCTATTGTATTTATGTAAGCATTTAGAGATATAAAATTTCCCTTAAGAATTGCTTTGGCTGCATCCCATTAGTTTTAGTATGTTGTCTCATTATTGCCATTCTCTTTGATGAAATTATTGATTGTTGCTATGAGTTCTTCTTTAACACACTCATTCTTTATTATTAGATTATTTAGTTTCCAATTAAATTTTAGTCTTTCCGTGGCCCTTTATTACATATAATTTTTATTGCATCATGATCTAAAAAGGACGCATTTAATATCTCTGCCTTTTCGCATTTAATTGTAGGTTTTTATGCCCTAATACATGGTCAATTTTTGTGTAGGTGCCACGTACCACGGAGGAAAAGTATCTTTTCTATCCCCATTCAATTTTTGCCAGAGGTTTCTCATATCTAATCTTTCTAAAATTCCACTCACCTCCTTAACTTCTTTCTTGTTTATTTTATGGTTAGATTTGTCTAGTTTTGAGAGGGGAAGGTTGAGGTTCCCCACTAATAATAGTTTTCCTGTCTATTTGTTGTTGTAACTCATTTAACTTCTCTAAGAATTTGGATCCCATACCACTTGGTGCATCTATATTTCATACTGATATTACTTCATTGTCTATGTTATTTTTTTTTAGCAAGATGTAGTTTCCTTCCTTATCTCTTTTAATTGTGTGTGTGTGTGTATATATATATATATATATATATATATATTATATATATATATATATATATATATATATATATATATATATATACTTTTACTTTGTCTGACATCATGATTGCTACTCCTTTTTTTTTTACTTCAGCTGAAGCATATTATATTCTACTCCAGCCTTTTATCTTTACTCTGTGTGTATCTCTCTGTTCAAAATGTGTTTCTCATAAACAACATATTGTAGGATTATGTTTTTTAATCCATTCTTCAACCTTCTTCCTTTTTATGGGAGAGTTCACCCATTCACATTCACAGTTATGATTACCAACTGTGTCTTTTCCTTCATCCTATCTTTCCCTCTGTTTTCTCTCCCCTTTCACCCTTTCCTTCCTCATCAGTTGCTTTTTACCACTACCTCTCTCAATCTGCCCTCCCTTCTATTAGTCCCTTCCTTTTTCTTTCCCTTTTCTCCTACTACTTCCCTATGGGTAAGATAGATTCCTATAAGGAACTGAATGTATATATTATCCCCTCTTTGAGCTAAATGCAATGATAGTATGGTTCAAACAAGGCTCACCCCAGTCCCTTCTTTTATTCCACTATAATGAGTCTTTGTGCCTCTCATGTCATGTTATTTTACCCTATTCTGCCTCCTACTTTCCTCTTCTCCCAGTATAATCCTATTTTTTCACCCCTTAATTATTTTTATCAACACATCAACACAACAAAGTCACACCCTCTATCTATGTATACCCATTCTAACTGCCCTAATAGAATACATTTCTCAAGAGTTGCAAGTATCATCTTCCCATATAGGCATGTAAGCAGTTTAACCCTATTGAGTAACATGTCTTTTTTCCTTTCCTTTTTCCTTTTTTATGCTTCTCTTGAGTCTTGTATTTGAAAATCAAATTTTCTGTTCAGCTCTGACTTTTTCATCAGGAATGATTGAAAATCCCTATTTCCTTGAATATCCATCTTTTCCCCTAAAAGATTATGTCAATTTTGCTGGGTAGTTGATCCTTGGTTGAAATCCAAGCTCCTTTGTCTTCTGGAATGTCATATTCTAAGTCCTCTGATCCTTTGATGTAGAAGCTTAGTCCCGTGTAATCCTGACATTGGTTTCATGATGTTTAAATTATTTCTTTCTGGCTGCTTGTAGTATTTTCTCTTTGACCTGATAATTCTGGAATTTGGCTATAATATTCCTTTGAGTTTTCATTTTTGGATCTCTTTCAGGAGCTTATTGATGCATTCTTTCAATGAGTATTTTGCCCTCTGGTTCTAGGATATGAGGGCAGTTTTCCTGGATAATTTCTTGAAAGATGTTGTGCAGGCTCTTTTTTTGATCATAGCTTTCAGATGTTCCAATAATTCCTAAATTATCTCCTGCATCCATTTTCCATATCAGTTGTTTTCCAATGAGGTATTCTACATTTTCTTCTATTTTTCATTCTTTTGAATTTGTTAGACTGATTCTTGATAATCTTCTAGAGTCATTAATTTCCACTTGCCCAATTCTATTTTTTTTGGGTTTTTTTGGGGGGGGACTAGGCAATGGGGTTAAGTGACTTGCCCACGGTCACACAGCTAGTAAGTGTTATGTGTCTGAGACCGTATTTGAATTCATGTCCTTCTGACTCCAGGGCTGGTTCTCTATCCACTGCACCACCTAGCTGTCCCTAATTCTAACTGTTAAGGAATTATTTTCTTCCGTTAGCTTTTTAACCTTCTTTTCCATTTGGCCAATTCTACTTTTTAAGAAGTTGTTTTCTTCAGTGAATTTTTTTTCTATTTGACCAATTGTATTTTTTTAAGGAATTGTTTTTTTTTCAGCCAATTTTTGTCCTTCCTTTTCCGATCTGTTGACTTTCTCTTGCATACCTCTCATTTCTTTTCCCAATTTTTCCTCTACCTCTCTTATCTGACTTTTAAAATTCTTCTTGAGCTCTTCTAAGAAGGCTTTTTGGGCTTGGGACCAACTCGTTTCCCCCTTGAGGTTTCAGATGTAGGTATATTGACAATGTGGTCCTCTTCTGAGTTTGTGTTTTGGTTGATATTCCCTATCACCATAGTGACTTTTTATAGTCAATGTTCATTTTTGCTTCTTCATTTTTTTTTATGCCTATTTTATGGCTTTTAAAGTTGAGCTCTCCTGCTGGAGCACGGAGGACATTGTCCCAAGCTTCTTGTTTTTGGGGCTAGGGACCTAGTACCTGGCTTTGTGCACTGAGGCCTCAGGTGCTGGCGGCTGAAGGCTGTAGCAATCTGGAAGTTTACCTTGTGCTAAGCTGGAGTCCTAATGGTTGTGTCTGATGTGGGCTGAGGCAGATGTAGTTTTTCTGTGTTTCCCTGGAGCTATACTGAAACATGCGGAGATCTGACTGCTAGATGACACCTGCCCACCCAGAGCTACACTGAAGCACATGGTGGTTCTCAGAGTTGGAGTCTGTGGTTTCCCTGGCTATGCTAAGGCACATGGGGGGTCCTGGTGTTGGCGTTTACCTGTTCCACCATCCTGCAGCTCAGGATCTCCCATTGGTTTGCTGAGGTGGGCTTGGTGCTAGCTTGCTGGGATACTTCCTCTCCCAGGATGTGTTCCCCTTCTACTCAAGTGATAAGTACCTCTCCTGTCAATTCTCCAAGACTCCTAGGCTAAAAGAGTGCTCCACCCCTTCTCTCCACTGGCTCCACTGTTCCAGTATTTGTTCTGGGGTGCTATTTTATGGTTGTTTGGAGGTGAATACGGGAAAGCTACAGTGACTTACTGATCATTCCACCATCTAGGCTCCTAGAAGTCCAACTTTATGAACTCTTAAGGTGTATATTATCTCCATGTCTTCTGACTTGTTAGGTGATGGCTTTGCTCCCCATGGCTTTATAACAGACCAGGACTGAGACTATCCTTGTTTTCAGGCCCTGTGTATAATTGTATGGTCCTTCTTTTCGGTGTCTCTCTCCAAGTGCCTGCAGGCTTTTGGTCACATTTTTACACATTACTAAACCTTTTGTGATTCTGGTTTCTTCATCAAGAAGGACATTGTAAAATGAAAATACTAATAAAGAATGTATCCAAAAGAAGATCTCTCTCTCTCTCTCTCTCTCTCTCTCTCTCTCTCTCTCTCTCTCGTGTGTGTTTAAACATATTAATAAAATCATTCTTTGATATCTTTACATTCCTTAACATTAAGTCAGCATAAATTATTAAAATATCTGCCTGCTGATAATTTGGTAGTTAATTTCACAAGTCACAAAAAAAAGTTTAGCTGAGAATTGGAAATTCTAAGTTTAGTATAGGTGAGAGTTTTACTGAATTTAAAATGAGTTCAAGTTCCATTTATGCAACATTGATGAGCCTTTCTCTTTAATTTCCTAAAAATAACTTATGAAACAGAATTGTGGCATTTTCAAACCAGAGAGTTTTGGTACTAGTTTTAAATGGAAAGAGCCTCAGACTTAGAAGAACTAAATAAATGTGAATTAATTGTTACACGAGTGATACTGACCCTTTCCCCCTTATAAAAATCCCCTTGTTATAAAAAAGGAAAGCTTATTGATGAAGGCAGGAAAACTTGCTAGCATTCTGGTGTCATTTCAATTAAGAAGAGATAAAGCATGGATGTTTTAAAATCACACATCTAGATGTGGACAGAAGTTCAAGAAATAGCCCCACAGTGCCATGCCTAAAGTCAGGCATATATCAAACACTGAATAAGATTTGAACCTAAGGTACTCTGGTGCCAAAGCCAGTACTCTTTATTTTTAATAGTAAGCCACTAACATTTATGTAGTATTTACTATGGACTAGGCACTGAATTAAGCACTGTATTAAGCTCATTTATTCCTCACAATAGCCCTGTGAAGTAATATTAATATCTACATTTTATAGTTGAAAAAACCAAAGCCAAGAGAGGTTAAATGACTTATTCAGGGTCACGCAGTTAGTAAGTATCTGAGGCCACACTTGAACTCAGGTCTTCCTGACTCCAGGCCCAGCACTCTATTCACCTAATTGCTCTATTTGTTTGTTTGCTTATTTATCCATTTATTGTTTGCTAACTTATTCATTTTTCTATATTTTGAGCTTAAACATGAAAGAATGAGCATTTTTATATACAAAGCAGCACATAAAAGAGGAACATATGTGAAACTATGAATTTTTATTCCATAGCACTTGCTTTAAAGTATATAACAAATTTAGCACCAACTTCAAAGCCATTTTTTTTGTGTGTTTCTTGTACATTAGAAAATATTCATATAATAGGACTCTTCCTTTCTTTTCTTTTCTTTTCCTTTCCATTTCTTTTATTGTTTTGTGTGGCATCATTATAGCTTGTCCCTAGGCATCTACCCTTCCCTCCATTAAAAACAGTGTAAGTTGTTCAAAGTATAAGTTTAGATTGTAAGCCTAAATCTTTTGCTTTTGAAACATCATATCCTAAGATCTCCTCTTATTTATTGTTAGAAGTCCCCAGGTTTTGTGCAATCCTGACTGTGGTTCTTAGATATTTGAACGCTTTCTTTCTCCGGGCTTATACTAGGGACCTTCTTTCAGATCTAGAATTTTGCCTATGGGACCTTTCCTTTTAAGGTTTATTTTGGGAGATCATGAATGGATTGATTCTATTTTCACTTTCCCCTCTTTTCCTAATGGATCTGGACAGTTTTCATTTATTTCGTTTGAGATTATTTTAAAATTCATTGTTTTCGAGGGAGTCTGATAATTCTTAAATTATTTCTCCTTGATTTATTTTTCCAGATCACTTTTTAATTGCAGATATTTATGATAATTAAATTTTTCTAATGGAGTCACAGATTTCTGCTTGCTGTTGGTCAGTCATTCAGTCATTTCTGACTCCTCTTGATCCCAAAGATCATAGTATGCTGGGTCCTTCTATCCTCCACTATCTCTTGAAGTCTGTCCAAGTTCATGTTTGTTGTTTCCATGATACTATCTATTGCATCATCTGCCAGCCCTCCCTTTTTTTTGCATTCAGTTGCTTCCAATATCAGGGTCTTTTCCAATGAGTCTTGTCTTCTCATTGTGTGGCCAAAGTATTTAAGCTTTGGCTTCAATAGTTATCCTTCCAATGAGTAGTCTGAATTAATTTCTTTAAGTATTAATTGATTTGATCTCCTTGCTGTCTAAGGGACTCTCAAAAACCTTCTTCAGGACCACAATTCAAATCAATTCTGCAGAACTCAGCTTTTTTTGTAATCCAACTCTCACAGCATCCAAGCAGCCCTGGCCCAGTCCAGCATCACATCCTAGGCCTGAACCAAGGAAGAGAAAGTGGAGGCTAGTCTTAGACCTCACAAACAAGGTCTGCCTGCACCATTCTGGAATACAAGAACAATTTGACCCAAGCTCAAGCCCTTTCCTGGAAAACGAGACTGGTGACATGAACAAAACAAAGAAAATGCTCAACATAATGAAGAAATACCTTGGCCTGAGGAATGATTAAGAGGTAAACTTAGAAGCATGTAACTTCAAAACAAATCCAAGCAGTACTTCAGAAAAAAAAATGCCTTGACCTACTTCTACAGAGTACTTTGAAGAAATGAAATAAGAGATAAAAAATGGAAAAGCTAGGGAGGAAAGAATAGCCAGTAGAACTAATATCTTAGAAGAGATGGTGGGAAACTTTATCCATGAAATGAATGTCCTAAAAATAAGAATGGGCCAAATAAAAAAAATGACAACAGGAAAAGTTGAAAGAAAATTAAAAGATTAAAAAACAGTAGTAAACCTAAGGAAAATAATATATATAAAAAACTGAACTGGAAAAATGGTTAAGGAGAGACAGTCCAAGAGTTAATGAATTATTTGAAAATCATAACAAAATAATTACTCCATGAGACAATGAGGAAAAATATTAAAAGAAAATAAAAGATTAAGAAATAGCAGGAAATCTAAGGAATATAATAACAAAAACAACTGGCTGAGGAAAATGTTGTAGGTGAGACAATTTAAAAATTATTGGACTATTTGAAAGTCATGACAAAAACACTTGGATAAAATATTTTAAGAAATTAAAGTGTGCACAAATAAAGCCAATGCAACCTAGATTAGTAGGGAAGCACAAAACTGGGGAAAAAAATTTTATAACCAGTGTCTCTGATAAAGTCCTCATTTCTAAAAAATATATATATAAAACTGAGTCTTATAAGAATACAGGTCATTCCCCAGTTGATAAATGGTCACAGGATATGAACAGGCAGTTTTCAGATGAAGAAATTAAAGTTATGTATAAGTCAAGTGAAAAAACGCTCTAAATCAAAGTTAAGGTGAGATTAATAAAATTGAGTGTAAAAATACCATTGAATTAATAAATAAAACTAGAATTTGGGTTTGTGAAAAAGCAATAAAATAAACTATTCTTTAGTTTGATTAAGAAAGAGAAAAAAACCAAATCATTAGTATTAAAAATGAAAAGGGTAAATATATCACTAATGAAGATGAAATCAAAGCAATTATAAGGGGTTACTTTGCCCAATTATATGCCAAAAAGTTTAATAATTTAAGTGAAATGGAAGATAATTTACAAAAACAAAAATTGCCCAGATTAGCTGAAGAGGGAACACAGTATCAAAGTAGATCTATTTCAGAAAAAGAAATTGAACAGGCTATAAATCAGCTTTCTAAGAAAAAAGCAGCAGGACCATCTGGACTTACAGTGAATTCTATCAAACATTTAAAGATCAACTAATTACAGTATTAAATAAATTATTTGGAATAATAGGCAAAGAGATCCTACCAAACTACTTTTATGAAACAAATATGATACTGATACCTAAACCAGGAAGAGTAAAACTGAGCAAGAAAATTATAGATCAATTTCATTAATTAATATGGGTACAAAAATTTTAAATAAAATGCCAGCTAAACAACTGCAACAATATATTACACAGATTATACATTATGATCAAGTGGAATTTATACCAGGAATGCAGGAATGGTTTAACATAAGGAAAGCTATTAACATAATTGATTACATAAATAATAAAAGTTCAAAAAATCATAGATTATATTAATAGATGCAGAAAAAGCTTCTGATGAAGTACAATACTCATTTCTATTAAAAACCCTTGAAAGAACAGGTATAAAATGGATTCGGAAGAACAAAAATTCAAGACTATCAAGGGAACTAATAAAATGTAAAGGAAGGTGGTTTAGCAGTACAAGATTTAAACTATGTCATAAGGCAGTAATTATCAAAACTATCTGATTCTGGCTAAGAAAAAGAAAGGTAAATCAATGGAATAGAATAGATATACAATTTACAGTAGCAAATAAACATAAAAACCTTGTATTTGACAAGTGTAAATACTTAAGATTTTGGGATAAAAATTCATTATTTGGTAAAAATTGTTGGGGAAATTGGAAAGTAGTATGGCAAAAATTTGGCATAGACAATATCTTACACCGTTTATCAAGATAAAGTCAAAATGGACACATGACCTAGATATAAAGAGAGACATTACAACAAAATTTGAAGAACATGGTTCATATTACTTATCAGACTTATGAATAGGTGAACAATTTATAAATAAATGAGAGATAGAGAGCAAAGTGAGTTATAAAATATATAATTTTAGTTACATTAAATTAAAAAGGGTTTGTACAAATAAAACCAATGTAGGCAAAATCAGAAGAAAAGCAGAAAATAATAAAAAACATTTATAATTTCTCAGATAAAGGTTTCATATCACAAATATATAAAGAATTTTGTTAAGTCTATAAGAATATGAGTCATTCCCCAATTGCTAAATGTTCAAAGAATATGAACAGGCAGTTTTTAAATGAAGAAATCAAAACAATTTATAGTCATATGAAAAAATGCTCTGAATCATTATTGATTAGAGAAATACAAATGAAAAGAACCTTGAGATGTCATTTTACACCTATCACATTGGCTAAAATGATTGAAGGGGAAAGTGACAAATGTTGGAGAGGATGTGGAAAAATTGCAACACTAATTCACTGTTGTTGGAATTGTGAACTGATCCAACCATTTTGGAGAGCAATTTGGAATTATGCCCAAAGAGTTATTAAATGGTCTATACCCTTTGGCCCAGCAATACCACTACTACGTGTGTTTCCCAAGATGATTAGGGAAAAGGGAAAAGAACCCATCTGATCTAAAATATTTATAATCTTTCTCTTTGTGGTGGCAAAGAATGGAAACTACAGAGATGCCCATCACTTGGTGAATGGCCGAATAAGTTGTGGTATATGACTGTGATGGAACACTGCTGTGCTATAAGATATTATGAGCTCAATGATCTTAGAAAAACATGGATAGACTAGCTTGAAATAATGAAGAGAGAAGTGAGCATAACCAAGAAAACATATACATTGTATACAGTAAAAGCAATACTGTTTTAAGAACAACTTTGAATGAATAAGCCATTTTGACTATTATAAATACACAGATTAACTATAAAGGATATATTAAAGAAGATGCTGTCTGCATCTAGAAAAAGAACTGATGAATAGAAGAAGGTATAGAATGTTTTTACATATATATGCACATATAAAAATATGTATATAGAGAGGTGTGTGTGTGTGTGTGTGTGTGTGTGTGTGTAGCAGTGTAGTAGTAGTAGTAGTAGTAGTAGTAGTAGTAGTAGTAGTAGTAGTAGCCATCTCCGGGGTGGAAGGAGAGAGGAAAAAAAGAAATTTACATGGTAACTATAGTATATATTTAAAAGGAATAGCAAGTTATACATAATAGATTTTCAGTTTCATGTGCAATCATCTTTTTAAAAAATTATACTGTTATGGAATTGCATGTTTTATTCCATAAATTTAAAATAAAAGTAAAATAATAAAAAAGGAAAATAATGGCACATTCACTTGGTTCTGGGTCAGATGCAATATCTGTGCTTTTGGTTGTCAGTCTGGTGCTTGGGATTTGAGGCAGACTTGTCATTTTGCATGAGGCCTCAATCTTTCCAGATTCAACTGAAGTATCTATGGCCTTGATTTAGAGTGCACAAGTTAAATTGATTTACATAGAGAGTCTGGAAATCATAGAATTTTTACTTTCTCTGGCCCATTTTTCTACTATGACACTGACACTTCAGATAGCAAAGGGAGAAGAGCTATTTTGTACTACAGTTAAATCTTCACCACATGGCCAACCTATTAATGACTAGACTCTCTGGACTTCGGCAGGTTACATCTGTCTAACTATGAGTTAGAAGTAATCAAACCTAATAACTTAGCTGAAAATCCATGTAGTATCTCACCTTTGTGTATTCTTATATATTGCACTAGCACTCAGGGGTTGAGTCCTGAGAGTTGTGTTGTATACGACTATTCTCATGGTTCCTGTGTATCTTATGGATGACTACTCATAATACTGTAGATTATGAGACCCCACCAATGTGCTTTCCATTAATAATTGGCAGTCAACATAATTAGCTCTTAGAAAATGCATTTGTTTAAAGTGTATGTTAAGAATAATAGAACATACTCCTACTACGAATCAGAGGCACACAAATGCTTTCCACCTAGCTACAAACATGCTCATGTTTTCTCCATTCTTAAAAACTCCTTAATTCATCTTACCAACAGTCTATTATCCTATATCTAACTCCTTACCTTCTTAGCTTAACTCTTTGAAATGGGAATCTGTACTGAGTGTCTCTACTTCCCCTCTCCTCATTCTCTTCTAAACTCTGCAATCTTGCTTCCAACTTCATCATTCAACTGAAACTGTTCTCTCCAAATTTATCAACAGTCTCTTAGTTGCTAGGTCTAATGGCTTTTTCTTAATCCTCATGCTTCTTGACCTCTCTTTAGCCTTTGACAGTCAATCTCATTTTCCTCCTGAAGCTCCTCTCTAGGTTTTCATGAGACTGCTCTGTCATTTTTATTATTATGGCAGTATGCAACCATTAGTTTCTCTGTTTATTCAGGTTTGAAGAATAGTGAACAGTGTTGAACTCGGATCCAGAAAGACCTGAGTTCAAATAATACCTCTGACACTAGCTGTGAGACTTTCTCAGCCTGAGTTTCTTCAACTCATTTCATTAGAATCATGTTGTACTCTGGAGAACTTTGTCAAATTCTTCATACAATTGCTTACTTCTTCATACTGCTTAGCAATGGAAATTGTCCTATAAATTTAATTTATCTTCATAGTGATTTGTTTGCTTGTGTTGATTGTTATCAGCTCAAGCTAAGATGACAAATTATTACATGAAACAATGTTTTCTCTTGCCTTTGGCACATAAGGCCCACTCTACCAATTCTTTTACTTTTCTTTCTGAGGTTAAGATGCAAGCCATCCTTTCAAATATTCTTCTAAACTCCTTATGTCTTCTGGTTTTAAGAACATCAAGAATGTCAACATATATGTGACTGATTTCCTCTAATAGTGTGTCATAATGTACAAAGTAAAACTAGTTACTAAAGCTTTTATATGATCTAAAAAGTGATCTTTAGTGCTTTTTTCCTTCCCCCTCCTTTTATTTTTTGACTTTTCCTTCATCATCATTGTAGAAGAAGATAAGATTTATTTGTTCTTTTGTTTGACTTCTCAGTTAGACTGAGGATTATTTTATATTATTCTTCACTTCATAGACTATCTTGGCTAAAAAAATGTTTATCACTTAAGGGCCAACTTTTCAGTTTAAAAATCTATACTTAACTGAATGATGTCTTGGACATTATTTCTTTTACTCAGGCCTAAGGGTCTGATCAGGCTACATGGTATTTATGATATTAAACATATGTGTAGTTCTTAGTCATGGAGAAGGAGAATAGGCATAGGCTAAATAATTTTTTGTTAAATATTATATAAGCCAGAGTGGAAGTGAAGATGGTGGAGAAAAGGCAAGGATTTGCCTGAGCTTTCCCAAACCCCTCCAAATACCTTTAAATAATGCCTCAAAAGAAATTCGAGTAGCAGAACCCAAAAAATGATGGAGTGAAACAATTTTCCAGCCCAAGACAACTTGGAAGGTCAGTAAGAAAGGTCTGTTGCACCAGGGTGAGAGCAGAGAACAGTCCAGAGCAGGCCATGACAGCACAGATCAAGCCTCAGCGGGCAGGAGTGGGCTGAGGGGGGGAGGTAACTGGACCAGTGGTGGCAGTGGCAGCTCACTGATGGTAATGGAGTTGGACAATTGGTCAGAAGGAAATTACAGGGGTCCCATTGCTGGTACTAGGGGCAGGACTCAGTTTAATAGCCTATACTTGAATATGAGTCTCAGTCCTGGGTGTTAGTCTCAGGGTAAGGAGAAGCACTAGCACACCAAAAGCTTGAGGCCGCATTAAAAAGGAGGTACAAAAGCTCACTGAAGAAAATAATTAAAGAAAATTTCTGTGATAAAAGATCTCATTTCTCAAATACATAGAAAACTGAGTCAAATTTATAAAAAATAAGAGCCACTCCTCAATTGATAAATGGTCAAAGAATATAAACAGGTAGTTTTTAGACAAAGTAATCAAAGCTGTTTGTAGTCACATAAAAAAATGTTCTAAATCACCATTGGTTAGAGAAAGGTAAATTAAAACACTGAGCTACTATCACACACCCTATCAAATTGGCTATTATGAAAGAAAAGGAAAATAACAGATGTTGGCAGGGATTTTGGAAAATTAAAACACTGATGCACTGTTGGTGAAGTTGTATATTGATTCAATTTGGAACTATGCCCAAAGGGCTATACATGCCTACCCTTTGACCTAGCAATACCACTACTAGGTTTGCATCCCAAAAAGATTAAAAAAAAGGAAAAGGACTCACATGTACAAAAATATTTATAACAGCTCTTTTAGTGGTGGCAAAGAATTGGAAATTGAGGGTATGCCCATCAATTGGAGAATGGCTGAACAAGTTGTTGTATATGATTATGATGGAATACTATTGTGCTATAAGAAATGACAAGCAGGATGCTCTCAGAAAAACCTGGAAAGACTTACATGAACTGATGCAAAGTGAAATGAGCAGAACTAGAACATTATATACACTAATGGCAATATTGTATGTTGATCTCTTTAGCTATTCTCAGCAATACAATGATCCAAGACAATTCTGAAGGACTTATGATAAAAGGGGCTGTCCATTTCCAGAGAAAGATCTGGTGGATCCTCAATGCAGATCAAAGATACCTTTTCTTTGCTTTCTTTATTTTTCTTGTTTGTTTGGGTTTTTTTGTCTGTGTTTTCTTTCACTGCATGACTTACAGGGAAACGTGTTTTTTTATGACTACACATGTATAACCTATGTTAAACTGCTTACCTTTTCAATGGGGAGGGGAAAGGAGGAAGAGAATTTGGAGTTTAAAATTTGAAAAAAAGAATCTTCAAATCATTTTCACACATAATTGGGAAAAATAAAATATTAAATAAAAATTACATAAACCAGTATATCTAAAAAAGATATCTCAAGATTTGGTGAACTATTGATTCTCAATGCAAATTGTTATTTATCTGGGTGAATTCTAATGATTGAGTACCTAAACCAGCTTCATCTCTATATTCTTGCTGAACATTTGTCTGCATGTGTAGTGAGGCTGATTTTTCTGGTATCTTCATGGCATCCTCTCATACCATGGAACATACTCAGTATTGTCATTCCTGGTTCAAGTAACTTTATGAGAGTGTACTTAATAGGCTGTGGGGCATCAAAATTAGCAACGTTCTCTCTTTCTCATGAAAATTAAGCCATTGCTATTTCAAGTCACTTCTCAAAAGTGGTCTGGCAAAAAAAAGGCAGCTTGTCTTAGCCCTGATCCTAGCCTCCATGCATACATGACATCTAAAACACATATCCAGACTAGGCAAGCCTGAGTCTGGATTTCAGTTGCCTCTCTTGTGTTCGTTTTTTCTTGATTCAAGTATCTGTTGCAAGATGGACATATCCAGCTTTGGAGTCAACCTTGTGAAATTTGAGAGGACCTCAGTTCCGGGTTTTTTTTTTTGGAAATGAATTATGACGCACAAGCAACTATTTCAATCCTCTTGTAGAGTATGGTTACTGACAAGGGAATTTATCCAAACCTGGCCATTTTATCAGCAGATAAGTACTAAAAAGTTTTTGGATAATGCAGAGCTGAGACAAAATGTAAAACACTGAATTATTAAACCTGAGAACTTTGTAGTAATGAGGTTTAAATATCATCCTCCTATTATATTTTAGTAGTAATTATGTTAGTTACTGAATCCTGTTTTAAGTCACTTTAGTCTTGAATCCTGTGTCTTTTAGGTTTAGCATTTCTTTTGTGTGTAGGAATAAGTGACATCTCCCAAGATTGATTCATATTGTATGCTGAGCACCTTTCTATTTTCTCTTTCTAAGGAAATTCTAGACATTAGCCATAACCTAAATTACAAGTAAACTATTCCTATAATGTCAAGGTGAGGGATTATTGGGCCAAAGAGTATGACAAGAGGAAGCTTAGGCCCCACTCTCATTAGAGGCCAGGTTCTCCAAAGCTGAATCTGGTCCAACAGTAAGACTGGGTAAAGGTAAGGAGTGACCAGAATACCCTAGCCCCTGTTGTCCCAGCAGGCCCAGTAAGAATTTCTAAATTTAGACATGTCTTTATTGGGCTTTTGTATTTAATAAAAGGATCGTTAAGTATATGCTTCATTAATTCAATCTCTTCAGGATGTTTACTTGTACATGAGGCTAGCACTTACCTGACATCTGTCAAAGTCATTAAGACTGTGAGCTCTTTAAAAGCAAGAGCTGTTTTTTAAAATTTTTGTTTTTGTTTTTTGCTTTTCTCTGAATCTCTAGTGCTTAACATAGTACCTGACACAAAACAGATGCTTAATAAAAGCTAGTTGCTTGACTGACTGACAACCATCAGGATCTGGTCCGATTTATGATGGGTTCAAGGAGGGGTGATTGTAGCAAAGGAAGGATGAGATATTGCCATTACTAAGACAACCTGATATTAGTCCCTATTGTTTAGTGACATGGGAATTGTGGATTCTGTGGTATAAATTACACTGATGTGAACCCCTGCTGGATTTGGTAGGAGAGGAAATAAGGTGGTAAAAACATTACCTGCTTCACTGTTCTATGTTTATTGCTAATATCTGTTGGAAATAGGCCAACTAATTAGTAAAGGTAAAATTAAATTTGGTTGAGATCATTGCTCATGTGTAGAAAGAGAAGGGCCAATTGATGGACTTAGTGACATCCCAGCTGAAGGTATGTTGATGTGAGGAAATATTTTGAACAGAGACACTCTATGAAAACTGTTTCAATGTTCTCATGTCATTTTCAAATTTGTCAGCTCCCATCTCCTCTGAATGAATAAGGCAAATCTCTAACCTGATATTTCTGGAAATATTTAGTTTAGCTTAGACTGAATGGCATATTTCCTTCCTACAATATTCCCAATCTCTTCCAATTCATCATGCCTCTCAGAATAAGACAATAGGGACAGCAACATTATAAAAGTTCTTCAATAAAGTATATGTTTCAGTGCTGAGCAACTTCTTCTCAGGCTTTCTGGATGGTGTGGGCAATAAGGCTTCTCAAGATGTTTGGTTGAAGATATTCTCTGTTATCTTGGCCCTTTTGATGGATAGAGACTAGTATTGGACCACAAGTCAAAGGACAAACTGCAACTACATTGATGAATTCACAAATACAAGAAATATTGAAGTGAAATTAAAAAGAAAAAAGTTCTTTAGTCATTCAATAAGCCCAGAAATTTTCTGCTTACTATCATTCAATTTATCCTGGAAACAGCCTGAGCAATTGCTAAAAGTTAAGAAACCGAGAAAACAAGTCTGAAGAGTCCAAGCAACAGGGCCAAGCGTATTGAATTTGTACTTATTTCTTCTTTTGCCCTTTCATAAAATACCTCTTTTCAGTGATTAATATTGAATCAATGGGCAACACATTCTGCTTAACTAACAAAATTATTTTTGAACGTAAACAAAAAGGCTGGGTAAATTAAATGCCATACCCTTAGTAATAGATAATTTCTTTCTTGCTAATTCCTACCAAAATCAGATGGTCATGAAGCTATTAATATAAAAAAGAAATTTTGCTTTCTTATGAAGTCCTCTCTAATGGTAAAGAGAAAGAGAATATAAATAGGAATTTGATAAGTTATTGGTAGAGAGCTCACAAGAGTGTTTTGTGGGAAAATCTGAAAATAAGAAATAAAAAATATTCCAAATAGTATAGATGGTTATAGAAATTGTTCAAGGACTGGATAAGGTTCAGAGAGCTCCTGGAAATATAGAAATAATCTGCACTTGGCAATGGAAAGACAACTATTACAACTGTATATTAACTACTCACTTTATTTCCTACTGCTCTTCACCATTCATATTAGTTCATTTGTTTTGCCATTGTCTTTTAAATTAAGCAACTGTCTTCTACAATGTATAAAGAAAGAACTTTGGGTATGCCAGTGATTAACATCATTTAATTATTGAGTCTATCATCACATGGCATAAACAAATTAGCTAACATTTTCCTTCTTTTGTTGAAACCTGTAATCATTTTCTCTCAATTTGATCACTGTAATTTCCAAAGAACTCTAGTATTGTCAGATTAAGTACTTTATAACACCTACACTCTGCTGAATGGAATAATGGGTCTTCATTGAAAACACTAAATAAATAAGACCAAGTGTTACTGACTTTACCTTCCATGTGAGGTTAATATTTTGTTCATCTGGTTGTCTGCTTGCATTAGTCTGCAGATCATACCCATCTGATCAAATAAAGGTCATTGTTGTTTATCATTATGTTTCTTGTTTTTCCTTAACATAGAAAGATAGTATTATTTATTTTCATCCATACCTATGTGCAGCACCATCACAATGAAAACCATTACACAACTTTAAAGTGTTTTTTTTTTATTTTTAAAAAATATTTTTTCCCCAATTACATGTCAAGACAATTTTTGGCAATCATTTTTTACAAGATTGTGAGTTCCAAATTTTTCTCTTTCCCCTCCCCTCTTCCTTAAATGGTAGGCAATCTGATATAGGTTATACATGTGCTATCATGTAAAATATATTTCTGTATTAGTCACAGTTGTGAAAGAAACAGATCCAAAGGAAATAAACCACAAAAAGTAACAAAGTGAAAAAAATATGATTTGATCTGCATTCAGAGTCCATGAGTTCTTTATTTGGACATGGATAGCATTTTCCTTTGTGAGTCCTTTGTACTTGTCTCAGATTGTTGTGTTGCTGAGAAGAGCTGAGTCATTCATAGTTGGTCATCATACAGTGTTGCTGATACTATGTACAATGTTTTCCTGGTTCTGCTCATTTCATTCTGTATCAGTTCATACAAGTCTTTCCAGGTTTTTCTGAAATCTGCCTGTTCATTATTTCTTATTGCACAATAGTATTCCATGATATTCATATACCAAAGCTTGTTCAATATTCCCCAATTGATGGGCATCCTCTCAATTTCCAGTATTTTGCCACCGTGAAAAGGGATGCTGTAAGTACATTTGTATATGTAGGTCCTTTTCCCTTTTTATGATCTCATTGGGATTAAAAACCTAGTAGTAGTATTGCTGTGTCAAAGAGTGTGCAGTTTGGTCGCCCTTTGGGAATAGGTCCAAATTGCTCTCCAGAATGGTTAGATCAGTTTACAACTCTACCAACAATGCACCAGTGTCCCAATTTTCCCACATTATTTCTAACATTTATCATTTTCCTTTTCTGTCATATTAGCCAATCTGATAGGTGTGAGATGGTCCCTCAGAATTGTTTTAATTTGCATTTCTCTAATCGAAAGTGATTTAGAGCACTTCTTCATAGGGCTATAGATAGCTTTGGTTTCTTCATCTGAAAACTGCCTGTTCATATCCTTTGACCATTTATCAATTGGGGAATGACTTGTATTCTTATAAATTTGACTCAGTTTTCTATGTATTTTAGAAATGAGACCTTTATCAGAGACACTTGTTATAAAGATTATTTCCCAGCTCTCTACTTTCCTTCTAATATTGATTGCATTGATGTTGTTAGTAAAAAAAGCTTTTTAATTTAATATAATCAAAATGATCTATTTTATATTTTGCAATGCTATTTCTTGTTTGGTCACAAATTCTTCCCTTCCCCGTAGATCTGATAGGTAGACTATTCCTTATTCTTCTAATTTGCATACGGTGTCACCCTTTATGTCCAAATCATGCATCCATTCTGCCCTTATCAGTGTGAGATGCTGGTTTACATACAGTGTATGTCCTATTGTTTTCTAGTTTTCCCAGCAGTTTTCTGTCAAATAGTAAGTTCTTATCCCAAAATCTGGGGTCTTTTGGTTTATCAAACACTAGGCTACTATGGTCATTGACTACTGTGTCTTGTGTACCTTATCTATTTCACTTACCCATCACTTTATTTCTTAGCCAATACCAGATAGTTTTGATGATTACTGCTTTACAATAAGGTTTGAGATCTGGTATTGCTAGGTCATCTTCCTCTGTAATATTTTCATTGATTCCTTTCATATTCTTGACCATGTTGACATGAATAACCCTAACAAAAGTGGATGTCTCTTTAAGGCATTTACAAGATTGAACACAAGCCATATTTCTTCTAAGATAAATAATTGTACTGTTATCCCTTTCCTTAACACAGAACTGAGATAGTTATGATATTCATTAAATAACAGAACCATATCCTGGTTTCACAAGTCTTTGCATTATTTGTGTAATTATCCTTACACCATCATGAGAAATTAAAGGATCTTAACATATGCAGGAATATATAGCTAGTAACCGATGTCAAGGCTAAATATTTAATTGTTTAGAATATAGAAAGGACTAAAATTCTAGGCTAAATAGCTCAAATCTTATACTTGCATCTTACTATAGTAACTCAGATGTGCTCTAGTATAAGCCTATAAGATAAAAATTTAATATTGTATTCATACTGGTCATCTGACATGATTATAGAAATTTGCCATAAAAGAAGAATAGGGATATAAGGGCAAGTGTTCCCTTGTTTTGATGTCAGTTCTAGGCAAAAGTTATATAGATGGCCAATTGCATTGATCCAGGCTTAAAGTCAGCCAGGTGGGATATTTTCAATAGGAAATGTCATATTGGGGAAATTGACTTAAGAGAATACTACCTCAGCCTATGCCAATAGTCATTTTCCCAACCTTTTTCCATGAGAACTCCACCACAGTTCATAGATGTAAAATTCCACAGGGTTGCTGGTATCATTGCTCATTTGCTCAGTAGCATTTCTTAGTGATCATACCTGGAGTCAGACTCAGAATAATGTGAGTTAACAGTCCCATAAGGTCTTACATAGCAAGTTCCTACAATCAGAGCTTCAGGTAGATTCAGCCCTAAAGGATCACATATTCTAGATAACAAGTATTGACTATAATCTCACATTGATAACAGTAAGACATTCATCATGAAAAATCATGCCTTGATATAACTAGTACTTGTGGTAAGTGGATGCTTTGTCATCCCTAACTTCAATACGACGCAAATGATTTTGCCTTAAGATATTTAATAGCAACCAACAAAAGACTTGGGATGTGTAAATATAATAATCTCAAATTATATGCAGAGAACAGATTAGACAATGTTTTATAAAATAGTATATAGTAAAACATGTTCAGTTATTAACCATGTTCAAATGGACATAAACATAGACTACTGTTCTCAGAATCCCTTTTAAAAAATGTGAACACCTTTAAGGTGACTCTTAAGTAGTTTGCATGTATTTCTGCACATTTTAATTTCAGGTTAAATAACAAACATAAGTAAAATCAAATTTCCAATTAGGCTGGCACAAGATAGTTCACAAGTTACTACTCTTCACTGACATAACTTTACTGAAATGCTATTAATTAAAATGAAAACAAAAGAGGTTCTTAGCTTTTAACCTCACAACTTAATAGATTTATATCTTTTTTTCACAAGCTTGTTTACCCTTGTCTAATTATATTTATATTCTGAAGGAATGAGATACCTCAGGAATTGAATCTTATATATATGACAAGTTCAAGCACCAATTTAACTCTTGCTTAGGCCATGGAATGACTACAAATTCAGATCAAAATAGCAAGATCTTTCTCACTTGCAGCTTATTACACTAATTTAGATGCTTTAGTATTAATCTAATAACTAACAGGTCCAGTACTACAAAGACAAACTTCCACTATTGGTCTATCCTGATATTAGAAACTTGCTGTGAGAATTATAAGCAGAGACATGGTGATAGCAGCATCAAAATTAGTTCTCAAGGCCTACTTTAGTCTAGCATATGAAACCAGGTAGATGGATTTCTTGTATGGGAAAATAAATGAAGAAGAGTCCAACCTTAGCTTTCCCAAGGTAACCTCCTTACCTATTCCCAGAACAGATATTCACTAACCTTAGATCTCAGATGGTGCTTCCACTGAGATAACATTTCTCTTAGAGTGCCCATTTAAGGATGGTCCAAGGATCCTAAGAATGAAACTCAGAAAGAATATTCAGGGTCCCAGAAAGCTTATATCCTCAAACAATAGTCTCACTAATCAGTAAATCTGGGCAAAATTGTTAGTAATACCATAAAATTATTGTAATAAATTAGCTTAAAAATAAAAATTAGTAGGCCAAAAAATTATGCACAAGTTTTTTTACAAAAGGGTTTTTTTTACTTAAATATTTCTTCCTAAAAGTATTTCTCTTTTTTAAAAACATCTTAAAATTCATCCCAGTGTTAAAAGGATAATCACTGAACTTTGATGAAGTAAATTAGTTGGAAACCTCTAAAATGACAGATATATCTTTCTTATTCAACCTTAAAGCAAAAATAAATCTTTCAAATTGCAACTTATCAGAACTAAGTTGGTATAAAGTATCTTTAAGTATAATAAATTCCAAAGTACCATAAAACCAAAATATATTCCTAATCGTCATGAATTCCTAAGTGCCACCTCCCTCTAATCAAAAAAGATGTTTTCACTGGGGAGGAGATTCAGTTTTTCTAAGCCAAAAAGAATATACCTAGTTAAATTAGCCTTATTACAATAACAGCGTTTACTAAGACTTAAAAAATTTCCTCAATATCTTTTTCTTCCCTTTGTCTTTAAATATATCACTAGAAATTAAGAAAAAATTCTGTAACAGGGAGAAATTTTTCTCACAGAGTAGAGCTGAGTTTCTTCCAGAGACATAGTCTTAGGGCTGGGGTCCTGAGCACAAGCACCCCATTAGTGTCTTCCATTTTGATTCCTTCTAACCTTCTATAACTTTTTCTATTGACTTTCAAATTAAGCTACAAAAATTTCATTCTCAGTCTTTCTACTCAAAGTTAAATTTCCTCACATACTCTCAACACAGTTAAACTGTCTGAAGCTGGCACAAGAGCGCTCAGAGCAACTATGCAGGAACAGGCGGGGCTGGGAGCAGCACATGGGCTTGCTGCTACCCACCCGAAATGTGCAGAGTATGTCCCCCATTTGTCTTCAAACCCTCTTATTTCCCTTCCATATCTTCACTCCAGCCTTTATTTCTCTTTCCAAATCTATCAAATCCATTACTCAGATTAGCTAACCTTTCTTGTATGTTTCAACCACACCCCAGACTGCACACACTATTGTTAAACCAATGTCTTACTAAAACTCTACTTTCCCAAGCTATAGAGTTAATTTCAAGGGGATTCTCTTCATTAATCTGCACATCACAAATTTCAGATGTTCCCTAACTGATCAAAGAGCTCCATATCTCTCATTCTACCAAAAGGAAATAGAAACCTTGCTGTCTATTCCTAGTCCCACTATAGGAAGAAGTTCGTGGTACAAATCCTTTTAAAAAATCCGTTAAGATGTCTTTAGTGATTACAAAAACTTTTAGGAGGCATGCAGTGGTTTATATTCCTGTTGAAACATGAGAGTGGGGTTCTGGCTAATCTCAAACCCCTGTTAACAAATTACAAAAGGCTTGACTACCTATTTAACACAGTTTTCTAAATTAAAAATCATACTCACCCTCCTCTTTTGTCCTGCTTCTCTTCCCCTTTTAGAATCTGGAGAAACTTAATACTTAATAATTTACAAATCAAGGGAGCTGTATTTCTCTCACACTCATCACCCACGTTAAACAGCTTTTACAATGCTAATATAAATTTTAAACAAATCACTGAAATCCTGAAGTGACTGCATTTAAGGCTGTGATATAAAAGCCCAGATAAAATAGTCTTAAAAGACAAAAAAAACCCAACACCTTTTTCACAATTTTAAACACATTGCCCTGAAGGCTGATACATTAGGGAGAGGGGAAGAGGCAAACACAGCTCTCCAGATTTAATTTAAACCTAATCCTAGTGGTTTTAAGTGGCTCCTTACTTAACCTCATTTGAGATGAGGATGGGTTTGCTCCTTAGAACCAGCCCTTTTGGGCTACAGTCAGGCTCTGGGCTACTCAGTCCAAGATGTTATGAGCTTGGAGTTGCAAGTTAAAGCCACACCAAAGGGGGAAAAAAAATTGCCATTTTTATGCAGAAAGATCCCTTCTCTGATTCCCAGTCTCAAAGTAACTCCTGGGAGAGTCTTAGTTCTCTTGTACTTCCCAATACAATATAAAAGCTAGTAAGCCCTACTTCAGGGTCTTTTGACTGACTGAGGACTTGAAAGGCCATTTTTATTGGTAATTGTTAGCCTTACCAGTCAGTTGAATGTGCCCAGAACTTTGTAGCTCAGTTTACCTTAATTTTCAGTTGCAACAGTTGGTGACCCAGAAGGGGAAGGAAGGAGAGAGAACAACCCCTGGATTACTCCTCCAGGAAAAAACAAAGAAACAAACAAACTCTAAGAGTTCACTGGTAGAATCTACCACCTAAGGCTTTTTTCTATGAAGGACTAAATTAGGGACCTGATCCTTCAGGACCCAATATCTTCTGAGCCAGGTAAACCCCTACGTTTTTGGGGAAGCTAGAGCTGTGTTTGTTTGTCTTCCTGAGTGTGTTTAAATGTGACTGTTTGGTAATAAGTGGTAACAGAAAAACTTGGGAAATCCCCCTAAGGGATTGCCCCTTTAGGTGATACTAAACTGTTAGTTTACCCTGAGAGGACGGTCTGGGACGTTACTGAACCCCTGAAGGAATATTTTTTTTTCCATGGGGTGGATGATTCCTAGTCCAAGCGAGGAAGGGGGTATTTTGAAAGGGAGTGGGGAAGCCTGGAAATTGGAGACCTTTTTTTAAAAAAATACTTTTTATTTTTAATTTATGAAATTAAACAAGCATTTCCATAACATAGTACAATAAAAAAACATGATTGTACATGAAACTGTAAATCTACTATGCACAACTTACTATTCTTTTCAAATATACAACAAAATTAACATGCAAATTTCTTTTTTAGTCCCTCTGCCACTAGAGATGGCTACTATTAGACACCGATAGGTGTATGTGTATGTGTGTGTGTATATGTAAAATTATTCTATACATATTTCTATTTATCACTTCTTTCTCTGGATACAGATAGTGTCTTTCTTCATATATCCTTTATAATTAATTTGGGTAACTATGATAGACTATAAATTGTTTTGATTTCTTCTTTGGAAAATTGCTTGTTCATATCCTTTGACCATTGATGAATTGGGGAATAACTCATATTCTTATAGATTTTTCAAAGTTCATTATATATTATAGATAGGAGACCTTTATCTGAGAAACTGTCTATAAAATTTCCCCCCTAACTTTCTGCTTTTCTTCTGCACTTGGCTACATTTGTTTTATTTGAACAAAACCTTTTTTAATTTAATGCAAACAAATTTACCCATTTTATACCTAACTTTGCTCTCCATCTCTTGTTTACTCATAAATTGTTCATACATCAACAAGTCTAACAAGTAACATGCTCCACATTCTTATAATTTTCTCACAATATCTCTCTTTATATCTGTCAGGTATCCATTTTGACATTATGTTGGTTAACAGCGTGAGATATTGGTCCATGCACAGTTTCTGCCATGTTATTTTCCAATTTTCCCAATTTTTTAAACCAAATAATGAATTCTTACCCCAAAATCTTAAGTTTTTCCATTTGTCAAGTACAGGGTTATTATGTTTATTTGCTGCTGTAAATTGTATTTTTATTCTCATTCCATTGATCTACCTTTCTATTTCTTACCAGAAACTTTTGATAATTACTATCTTATAATATAGTTTAAGATCTGGTACTGCTAAACCTCCTTTGTTTACATGTTTTTCATGATTTCCTTTGATATTCTTGACTTTCTGTTTTACCAAATGAATTTTGTTATTTTTTTAATTCAGTAAAATTTTTTTTGGTAATTTAATTGGGATGGCATTGAATATATACATATATACATATGTATATGTTTGGGTAAATTGTCATTTTTATTATAGTGGCCCTGATTACCCATGAACAATTAATATTTCTCCAATAATTTAAATGATTTTATTTGTACAAAAAGTCTTTTTAAAATATAATTTTGTTTATATAGTACCTGGATATGTTCTGGCAGCTATACTCCCAGGTATTTTATATTCTCTAGAGCAGGAGTGGGGAACCTCTGGCCTTGAGGACACATGTGACCTTCTCTACGTGGGTTTGGCCTTTTGATTGAGTCCAAGTTTTACTAAGGGGATTTGTTCTGTGAAGTTTGAATTCAGTCAAAGGGCCCAACTGAGGACCTACAGAACCACAGGTTCCCCACCTGTGTTCTAGAGTTATTTTAAATGAGGTATTTTTTTAAAACTCTGTCTTCTTGTAGAGTTTTATTTGTGATATATAGCAATGCTGATGATTTGTGTTGATTTACTTTATTCCTGTGACTTTGCCAAAATTATTATTGTTTCAACTAACTTTTTAGTTGATATTCAAGAATGATATTCAAGAATATCATCATATCAACTGCAAAAAGAGATAGTTTTATCACCTCATTCCTTATTCTGATTCCTTTTAATTTCTTTTTCTTCTCTTATAATGCTGTTGCTAGAATTTCCAATACAATATTGAGTAGTATTGGTGACAATGGGCATTCTTGTTTCATACCTGATATTACAAATAATGCTTACTGATGGTTTTAGGTAAATGCTATTTTTAAATCAATTTAAGGAAAAAAATATATTTGTACCATATTTTCAAGTGTTTTAATAGAAATGAATGTTAAACTTTATCAAAACCTTTAAAATTACAGCAAGATTAGCTTACTATATATATGTGTGTATGTATAGACACATACACACACACACACACACACATACAGAGTCAAGATATTTGGAAACACCCTATTTCCCAGAGCTAAGGCCCAGCAAGCAGGCTGAACTTGGCAGAACAAAAATCCTTTGCACTCTGGATGATCTTACTCTCTAGAAAAGTGTATTGCTTTGACCCCAGGTATATACTGAGGGATTTATATTTCATATTAATCAATAACTATTTAGATTTGTTGGAGCCCCCCACATCTATACTTCCCAGGGACCTGAGAGCCATCCATGATACTTCTTGACCTGATCACAATCCCTGTTTGTTGTAACTGCTAAGTGAACTGAACCAGGTAACATTGCACTCCTATTCACACCACACTTACTCTGGTTCTGAACCCACTGTGAGATAATCAATTTTTAGACTGTTTCCATAGGAATTCTTGCATTGTCCATGCATGAACCTGCTTTGGGAAGCACTACTCAAGACCTAAGAATGATTATGTCATGTCTAGCCCACTTTATGTATATAAAGCACTGCCTTGCCCTAACATATTAAGCCCTCCTACTCAGGAGGACTTCCACTTGCAAGCATTTTCCTCCCTCTGAAATTAATTAAACTGTTTAACACCTGACACATCTGCCTCTGGCCTGCTCTGTTTAGAGTCAGCCATTCCTAGGTTAGAGGATTGACATTACCCACACACACACACACACACACACACACACACACACACACACACTTCTAGATTTTGACCTACAGAGGAGACTTTCCTCTGTGCACACCAATTTTATTTAGTGTCTTTCTGTCTCTCTTGTTTTCTTATCTATGTTTGTTAGTCAAACTAACTTTTTCCTGGGGATTGTTTAGACAAAATTTTTTTCCTTCAGAAAGAATGAATCTTTTTCTCTCTCTCTGACTCTAGTCAAATCAGGGTGGTGGACAAGAGAAACACAGATGAGAGAGGTAAAGATCTTTTTTCCTAATTTATAGAAATTTGTTACATCATAAATTAATTAGAAATTGAGTTTGTGACTAAAATGGAAGTTCTCTAATGTGAATTTTCAAATTGTGGTTTTGAATTTTTTTTATAAAAGCTGAAATAGTTTTGTAAGTTTTAACTCTGTAGATATTGTTAAAAAATTTAAAACTGTGATTGCTACATGGAAAATAAGATCTAAATTACTATAATAGGATGCAAGTATGTAAAAGCTTACTGTTTTTACTCTGAATTTGTAGTCAATTTTATATCCAGTATAACTAAATAAATGAGTTCTTGGGCTTGTCATCTACCTATTAATAGTTATACATTCATTAAGAACCTTAAGATAAGGTCCTTGAAATATGTCACAATGACATAGGAATAATTAGACAATGAAGTTGTCTAAGAAGTTTTGGAATAAAGATATAAACCTATTAATTAGTGAGGTTAAAATCAGAAACATATACTGTTTTGTTTTAAGGAGAAGAATTTCAGTGCAATCAGTTATGATAGGGGAGAGTAACTTATGGACTATCTTGTATTACCAAAAAGGGAAAACCAATTTCATTTAGGTTTGTTATTTAATTTGGGATTAACACTTGCATATAGATCATGTCCCAAATGTGCAAGCAATTTACATGTAGACTGTTCATTTGATATATACACTGTTCTCTGTATACAACTTGGAGTTAAGTATTTGATAGATTCACACATCCCATCTCAGATCTTTATGTTACAATTGGAATTAAATAAACGTCTTTTAAGTAGATTCATTTGTGTAGTCATTGAACCTAGGAATAGAAGTTATCAATTTATAGAATGTTGTGCTCCTGTATAATATTAGATTTTTAACATTATCTGATACTTTTAAGGAAGAAATTGGATGGAATTTTGAGAAAGCAACAAGATCAGATGATTATATGTGCAATTTTAAAAGGTTTTCAGAGTTCTGACTTCTGTGGTACTTCAAAATGTTTATTTCTTGATTTCTCAGTAGTTATTTGAACTTCTTAAGTACGTCAACCTGACAATTTGCTAACTTACATCACTGTATAGTTATAAGTAGTAAAACTGAAATTAATTTTTTTCCTTTTAAGAGGCTTAAATCTGAAATAAAGAATGACATGAACTTAAGTAACTTAAAGTTATTGGAAAGTTTAGGAGACTGTACTAAATTGTATTGATCTGTTTTACAAAAGATTTTAGAAGAAATATCTAAGAATCTCTGCTAGTGACTTGGAACAGAGAAGAAAATCTACTGAAAAGGAGCCTTCTTCAGAGCTGCCTAAGAATGAGACCTATTTGGGAATGTCCAAGAGAAGATATTTCCAGAGACCAGATGACTATATGGCACATCTGGGATCCAAGATGAAATGTGTGTTGATTAAATGTATATTGGAAGTGGGTTACTAGGATACAAAGAGACTCTATGTTAGTTAATGTTGATGACCATTATTGTATTACTTTGGCTTTTTTCTTCACTATATCTATGGTGGTTGAGTTCTCTTTGTTACCTTGGTGACATGTAAAGCACCCCTCTAATAGAGAGACTTAATAAAGTTAAAATTTTAATAAGGTTAAATTATTCTTATGTGGGAAGATGGTTCATGAAACTCCTAGGAACTTTATCATTATGAGGGCAGTTAGAAGGAGTATACATAGAGAGAATGGGTATAAGTAGATTATGTTGGGATGATATAAAAAAAATTAAGGGGTGGGAAAGAGGAAGTACTGGCATAAGGGAGAAGGGGGGAGAAAAAAATGGAAAAATTATCTGACATAAAAGAGATGCACAAAGAAGAGCTTTTATGGTGGAAAGGAAAATGGGGGTGAGCAACACTTGAACCTCACTCATCTAAATTGGTTCAAAGAGTGAGGAATATAATTACACACTCAGTTGTGTGTAGAAATCTAACTTACCCAACAGGGGAGTAGAAAGGAAAAGGGATAAGAAAAAAGTGGGAGAGTGACCCAAGGAAGGGATGGATTAAGGGAGGCAGTGGTCAGAAGAAAAACAGATTTTCAGAGGGCAGAAGGTAAAAAGAGAAAGAAGGAAAAAAGAAGAAAATAAGAGAGAGAGGGAAATACACAATTAGTAATCATAACTGTGAATGTGAATGGCATGAATTCACCCTTAAAATGGAAGCAAAATGAATTAGAAACCAGAATCCAACAATATGTTGTTTAAAAGAGACACACTTGAAAGAGAAAGGCATATACACATAATTAAAATAAGGACTGGAGCAGAATCTATTTTGCTTCAAGTGAAGCAAAAAAGGCCTGAGTAATAATCATGATCTCAGCAAAGCAAAAGCAAAAAACAGGCCTAATTAGAAGAGATCAGTGAAACTACATTTTGCTAAAAGACAATAGATAATGAAGTAATACCAAATATTTTTACAACAGCTTTCTCTGATAAAGGCCTCATTTATCAAATATACCATGAACCGAATCAAATTTATAAAAATTAGAACTATTCAACAATTGACAAATGGCCAAAGGATATGAATGGGCAGCTATCAGAAGAAGAAATCAAAGCTATCTATAGTGATATGAAAAAAAATGCTGTAAATCACCATTGATTATTTATAGCAGTTTTTTTTTTGTGGTGGTAAAAAGTTGGAAATTGAGATGATGCCCATCAGTTGGGGATGGCTGAACATTGGCTATATAATTGTGATAGAATACTATTGTAAAAAATAATAAGCAGAGTCTAGTGCAATTTGCGCTAGTGCAGACCCAGACCAAAGCCAGAGCAGGCGTGGGGGGACTGGATCACTGGCAGCAGTGGTAGTTTCCAGACTTCTCAACCCACAGATGCCAGAGAAAACTTAGAAGGTCAGCAGGAGGGGGTCTATCAGAACTGGGTGAGAGAGAAGCATAGTTTAGTGCAGGGTGTGCCAATACAGCTCCAGCCCCAGAAAACCAGGAGCAGGCCTTGAGAGTGACTGAATCAGCAGCATTGGAGTGGCTGCTTGTGGAGTTATTATTTCACAGATGGAGAGTTTGAAAGTCACCTATTTTGCCTTCCAGGAGCCAAGACAGCAGAGTAAGCAGTAAGTTGCTCTCATCCTCCCTTATTGATTTTGAAAAACTCAGAGAATATTGCCCCAGGAAAAATCCTGAAATAGTGAAACCAGTTGCAAGATGAAGCAGAAGCTAAGAGGATTAATGGTCCCTCTTGCTGTGGCTGAAATGGACCAACACAGGACAGGAGGCATTGCAGCAAGCCAGCAGCAAACCTCACCTTAGCAAACCAGTGGGAGATCCTGAGCCGCAGGGTGGTGCCAACACCAGGCACACACCAGCCACCACCACTAGCTCCAGCTCAGCACCAGGTAAGCTACCAGACCCCTAGAGCCTCTATCTGCAGCACCTGAGGTCCTAGCACACAAAACCAGTAACCAGGCACCTAGCCCCCACCATAAGATGCCTGGGCAGTGCCCTCTGTGCCACAGAAGCAGAGATCACTTTAAAAGCCAGAAAAAAAGCAAACATGAGCAAAAAGCAACAAAGATAAACAATGACCATAGAGAATTATTTTGGTGACAAGGAAGATCAAAACAAAAATTCAGGAGGACAGCATTGTCAATATACCCATATCTAAAACCTCAAAGGGGAATATGAACTGGTTTCAAGCCCAAAAAGCCTTCTTAGAAGACCTCAAGGAGGAATTTAAAAGTTAAATAGAGGGGTAGACGAAAAATTGAACAATTCCTTTAAAAATACAATTGACAAAATGGAAAAAAAGTACACTGAAGAAAACAACTGCTTAAAAAGTAGGATTGACCAAATAGAAGAGGAGGTACAAAAGCTAACTGAAGAAAACAGTTCATTAAAAATTAGAATTGGGCAAGTGGAAGCTAAGAGTCATTAGCTCTTGTCTATGAGACATGAAGAATCAGTTCAACAAAATCAAAAGAATGAAAAAAAATAGAAGAAAATGTAAAATACCTTAGTGGAAAAACAACTGACTGGAAAATAGATCCAGGAGAGATAATTTAAGAATTATTGGTCTACTTGAAAGCCATGATAAAAAAAAAAAGCCTGGACAACATCTTTCAAGAAATCATCAAGGAAAACTACTCTGAGGTCCTAGAAACAGAGGGTAAAATAGTCATCAAAAGAATCCATTGATCACGTCCTGAAAGAGATCCCAAATTGAAAACACCAAGGAATATTGTAGCCAAATTCTAGAATTATCAGGTCACAGAGAAAATCCTGCAAGCAGCCAGAAAAAAAAAATTAAATACCATGGAGCCACAGTCAGGATTACACAGAACCTTGCAACTTCCACATTAAAAGACTAGAGGGCCTGGAATATGACAATCTGTTAGGCTAAGGAGCTTGGATTACAACCAAGGATCAACTACCCAGCAACATTCAGCATAATCTTTCAGGGAAGGAGATGGACATTCAATGAAATAGGAGACTTCCAGACTTTTCTGATGAAAAGACCAGAGTTGAATGGAAAATGTTATCTTTGAATACAACTAAAAGAAGCATAAAAAGGTAAACAGGAAAGGAAAGGAAAAAAAACCCATGTTATTCAATAAGGGCAAACTGTTTACATCCCTACATGGGAAAATAATACATATAACTCTTGAGAACTTTTCTTTATTACAACATTTAGAAGGAATATACAGAGACAGAGGTGGTGGTTATAAGTTGACTTTGATGTGATCATAAAAAACCTAATTAAGTGGTGAGAAGGGATTGTAATGGAAGAACAGGAAAGGAGGAAGCAGAAAAGGGTTAATTACCTCATGTGAAGAGGCACAAAGACATTACAGTAAGGGAAAGACGAGGGAGATAAGCATTGTTTGAACTTTACTCTCAACAGATTTGGCTCAAGGAAGGAATAACATACTCAGTTAGGTATAGAAATCTAACTTGCCCTCTAGGCAGTAGGATGGGGAAAGGGGAAAGAAAAAGGAGGGGAGGATAGAAGGTAGGGAATAAGTAGTAAAGGAAAAGGGAAAAAAGGGAGGAGCTGATAGAAGAGAGGGCAGATAGAAGAGAGGCAGTTATCAAAAGCAAAACTCTAGTGAGGAGGGAAAGGGAGAAAATAGAAAGAAAAGCATAAATGGGGTAAGGGTGGGGAATTGGATGGAGAGAAAGACACAGATAGTAATCATAACTGTGAATGTGAATGGGATAAACTCTCCCATAAAACAGAAGCTGATAGCAGAATGGATTAAAAACCACAATCCTATAATATATTGTTTACAAGAAATACATTTGAAACAGAGGGATACACACAGGGTAAAAGTAAAAGGCTGGAGTAGAATATATTATGCTTCAGCTGAAGTAAAAAAAAGCAGGGGGAGCAATCTTGATGGCAGACAAAGCAAAAGCAAAAACAGATCTAATTAAAAGAGATAAGGAAGGAAACTACATCCTGCTAAAAGGTACCATAGATGATGAAGTAATATCATTACTAAATATATACGCACCATGCGATATAGCATCCAAATCCTTAGAGAAGAAATTAAGGGAGTTACAGGAAGAAATATACAGCTACATTACACTATCTCCCCCTCTCTCTAAACTAGATAAATATAACCACAAAATAAACAAGAAAAAGGTTAAGGAGGTGAATATAATTTTAGAAAAGTTAGATATGGTAGATCTGTGGAGAAAATTGAATGGGGATAGAAAGGAATATACCTTATTCTCAGCAGTACATGGCATCTACACAAAAACTGACCATTGACTAGGGCATAAACACCTCACAATCCGATGCAGAAAGGCAGAAGTATTAAATGCATTCTTTTCAGATCATGATGCAATAAAAATCATATTTAATAAAGGACCATGGAAAGATAGACTAAAAATTAATTGGAAACTAAATAATCTAATCCTAAAGAATGAGTGAGTGAAACAACAAATCATGGAAACAATAACTTCATCGAAGAGAATGACAATAATGAGACAACATACCAAAACTTATGGGGTATAGCCAAAGCAGTTCTTAGGGAAAGTTTCTATCTCTAAATGCTTAAATGAATAAAATAGAGAAAGAGGAGTTCAATGAATTGGGCATGCAACTAAAAAAATCTAGAAAAAGAACAAATTAAAAATCTCTTATTAAATACCAAATTAGAAATACTGAAAACCAAAGGAGAGATTAATAAAATTGAAATTAAGAAAACTATTAAACTAATAAATAAAACTGAGAGCTGGTTTTATGAAAAGCCAATAAAATAGATAAACCTCTGGTTAATTTGATTAAAAAAAAAAGAAATCCAAATTACCAGCATCAAAAATGAAAATTCATCACCAGTGAAGAGGAAATTAAAAGAGCAATTAGGAAACATTTTGCCCAACTGTATGCCAATAAATTTGACAATCTTAGAGGAAAAGATGAATATTTACAAAAATATAAATTGCCCAGATTAACAGAAGAGGAAATGAAATACATAAATAACCACAGTTTAGAAAAAGAAATTGAACAAGTTATCAATGAACTCCCTAGGAAAATATCTCCAGGACCAGATGGATTTACAAGTGCATTCTATCAAATTTTTGAAGAATAATTAATTCCAATACTACAAGGACTATTTAGGAAAAGGCAAAGAAGGAGTTCTATCAAATTATTTTTGTGGTACAAATATGGTACTGATATCTAAACTGGAGAGAATCAAAGCAGAGAAAGAAATTATAGAGCAATTTCCCTAATGAATGAAGATGCAAAAATTTTAAATAAAATATTTGCAAAAGATTACAGCAACTTATCATGAGAATAATAGACTATGACTATGTAGGATTTATACTAGGAATGCAGGGCTGGTTCAATATTAGCGAAACTATCAGCATAATTGACCATATAAACAACAAAACTAACAGAAACCATACAATGATCTCAATGGATGCAGAAAAAGCTTTTGACAAAATACAACACTCATTCCTATGAAAAACACTGGAGAACATAGTAATAAATGGCGTCTTCCTTAAAATGATAAGCAGCATCTACCTAAAACCATCAGCAAGCATTGTATGTAATGGGGACAAGCTAGAAACATTTCCAATAAGATCAGGGGTGAAACAAGGATGTTCATTATCACCACTGGTATTCAATATGGTACTAGAAACATTAGCTTTAGCAATAAGAGAAGAAAAAAAATAGAAGGAATTAGAATAGGCATCACTCTTTGCAGGTGATATGATGATATGCTTAGAAAATCCTAGAGAATCAAGTAAAAAAATTACTTGCAATAATAAACAAATTTAGCAAAGTTGCAGGATATAAAATAAACCCAAATAAATCATCAGCATTTCTACACATTACTAACAAAACTCAACAGCAAGAGATAGAGAAATTCCATTTAAAGCAACTGCAGACATTATAAAATATTTGGGAGTCTACCTTCCAAAAAAACCCCAAGAACTATATGAACAGAATTACAAAATACTTTTTCACACAAATAAGTCAGATATAAATAATTGGAAAAACATCAGTTGCTTATGAGTAAGCTGAGCTAATACAATAAAAATGACAATTCTACCTATTCCTATTCACATTCAAAGTTATAATTGTGTATTTCCCTCCATCCCATTTTTCTTCACTATTTTTCTCCCTCTATTTACCGTCCCTTCTCAGTCCTCTAATTTACTTCTACCCACTATCTTACCTTGCACTTCTGTTCCTTAATCCACCTACTCCCCTAAAGTCCCCTCCCTTATCTTCTCCCTGCACTCTCCACCTTAATCTACCTATCATTCTAAGAATTTTTCCATTATTTCCTTCCACCTCCTAATTCTTAATCTACACACCCTTCTAAAAGTACCTCCTGTATTCTATCTCCTTATTCTCTTATTTCTTTCTAAATTTAGAAGACTTTTATGCCCTTCTAGATGTATATGTTGTTCCCTCTTTAACCCATTTCTGATGAGTAACCCCTACTTGTTTCTTCTTTATTAACTCTTCCCTTCGTGCCTCATTTGTATGAGATAATTACTCCTTTTTCATCTCTTCCTATGCAGTTTTATTTTTTAGAATCACCCCATGGTACACAGCTTAGCCCAAGCTTTTCTCTCAAACTACTCATATAACGACACCAGACATAATAGTATTGATAACATTTTCACATAGAAACAAACAGTTTGATCTTATTGAATCCCTTATAATTGGTCTTTAATATTTATCTTACATTTCTCCTGGATCTCGTATATTGAATGTTCCATTAAGGTCTGCTGTTTTTATCCTAAATACATGAAATTCTTTCAATTCATTAAATATCTATTTCTTTTCATTCAACATTATACTCAACTCTTCTGGGCAAGTTACCCTTGGTCATGACCCAGTTCTTTTGCTCTATGAAATACAGTGTTCTAAGACCTATGGTCCTTCAGTCCTTCAAGACCTGCTAAGTCTCATGTAATCCTGATTGCAGCCCTATGATATTTGAATTGTATTTTTCTCGTTGCTTGCAAGATTTTTTTTCCTTAACCTGGGAACTTTGAAACTTGGCTATGACATTGTTTTAAGTTTTCCTCCTGGGATCTCTTTTAGGCGTGACTGACAGATTTTTCTTCTATTTATACTTTACCTTCTGAATTTCAGGGCAATTTTCCTAAATAATTTCTTGTAATATTGTATCAAGATTCTTTTTCTGTAATTGTAACCTTCAGGTAGTCCAACAGTTATTAAAATTATCTCTCTTCAATCTGTTCTCCAGATCAGTTGTTTTTCTGATGAGATGTTTTACATTCTCTTCTATTTTTTCATTCTTTTGTTTTTGTTTTATTTCTTGGTGTCTTATAATGTTGTGAGCTTTCTCTTGCCCAATTGTGGCTTTTAAGGAATTATTTTCTTCCTAAAGCTTTTGATTCTCTATTTCCAGTTGGTTGACTTTCTTTTCATAATTTTCTTGATTTTCTTGTATTGCTTTTATTTTTTTAATTTTTCCTTGATTTCTCTTATTTGATTTTTGAAGTCCTTTTTAAATTCTTCCAAGAACTCTTTTTGGTCTTGTGACATTGGACATTTCTCATTGAAAAAGGAGTGGCTTTTTTGTAGGTCCACTATCTTCCTCTGAATATGAACCCAGATCTTCTCTATCCCCATAGTAGCTATCTGGCTGGGTACTTTGTCCTTTGGTTACTCATTTTTATTTTGTTTTATTTTTAGCAGCTTATTATTATAATCAAGTTCTAGTCCTGAGGTGTGGGGAATGATGCTTCAGGCCTCAGGTCCTTCCTACCATTATTTTCTAAGCTCAGTCCTGGGGTCCAACCTCTCTACCCCAAAGCCACTTGTAAGGTCTCCAGCCACACTGTTCTGCAAATACTCTTGCTCTCTGTGGTCCCTTGGGTAGCTGCAAACTACTCCTGTCCTCTCTGCTGTGGAACCAAAACCAGGAACTCTGCTGTTCTGCAAGTGTGGACAACCAACAGGATTTCCCCACCTCTCTGCTAACCCACTAACCAGGTGTGTGCTAGCTAACTCTTTCTCCCCTGCAGCTGCAGCCTGGGACTGCAACTGGCCAGCACAGCTGTGCTTGGTGTCCCTCGACATTGGAAGATCCTTCAATCTTCTCCTACTCAATTGTCCATCAGGTGAAACTTCCTAAGGCTGAGGCTGTCACCCAAACCAGCTGCCCCCAGGGCTTATTGTAAATTGATTCTGCAAAGTCATCCTGGAGGTGTTTGTACTTCACTCAGGCCAAAAACCTCCAGTCCTGGAGGTTCAGTCTTTCCTTGATCTTCTCAAGTTGTCTTAGGAGGACAACTGCTTTACCCTGACTTTTGTTTATTTCTGCTGCTCTACATTCACTTTGAGTTAATGTTTTTGTCTTTTTTGTTGAGGAAATTTGGACAGTGTGAAGTTTTTTGACCTAATACACTATCTTCCCAGAATCCTATAATCAAAGACAATTCCAAAGGACTTGATGAAAAATATTATCCACATCCAAATAAAGAACTGGTGAACTCTGAATGCAAATTGAATTATAATTTTCTCACTTTTTTTTTGCTTTTTTCTTTGACCTTCAGCTAATGTGAAAATGTTTTTGCATGATTTTACATGTATAATGGATATCATATTGCTTGCCTTTTCAGTGGGTGGTGGAGGAGCTGGAGAGTGGGAGAGAATTTCGAACTCAAAATTTAAAAAAAAAAGAATGGGAAGCACTTTTAAAATAAATAAATAATAAATTTAATAAGAAAAAAGTAAGGAAGTGAGACAGCCTATCACCTCCTGTCAGACATATCCTTTATAAGGTCAGGAATACCATGGTCTATACAACTCACAGAGTTAATAGCTTTCACCATGGAAGTGGCACATTCTATCAACAGCAACAGATGCTTAGGTTCATGGACTCCTGGGTGCTGGCCAACAGCCTTGCAGAAAAGGCCACAATGTCATTGCCAACTTCCTCATCAAAATGTTCATTATAGCCTAGGTTTCCTCTGCTCTGGTTCCCCAGTGAAGACATGTTATGTCAGACAATTTGTGAGCATATTTTTTTCCTGGACTAGATTGCCAGAAAGGGGATTCTCCTTGTGCTGAAGACCAGATTGTCTCTTGGATTGTCAGAAATATTTCCAAAGATGATACCTGGGGAATAGTGTCTCTGAAGAGACGTTAAAAAATGAAAGGAAATCATTAGGAACTATTTAAACCAATTATATGTCAATAAAATGAAAATCTATTAGTATTGCCAGAAAGGGGATTCTCCTTGTGCTGAAGACCAGATTGTCTCTTGGATTATCAGAAATATTTCCAAAGATGATACCTCTCAGAACTAGATAAATCTATCCCAAAAATAAATAAGAAAGAAGTTAAGGAAGTGAATACAATTTTCGATAAGCTTGATCAGATAGATATCCATGCCAATATACACATAGTAACTATATGAATACTACAATAGAATACTCTTTACACAAACAAGTACAGATCAAAATAATTGGATAAATGTTGATTGCTCTCAGATTGACTGAGTCAATATAACAAAAATAACAATGCTGCCTAAATTAATTTACTTATTCAATGCCATACTAATCAAATTAACAGAGGATTTTTTTTTGAGGTAGAAAAAGAAATTAATGAACTTCAGATGGAGGAACAAAAGGTTCTTAGGGGAAATGATGAAAAAGAAAAGATTGGAAGAAAGGGGGCCTCCCAATGCCAAATAATACCACCAAGCAGTAATTGTCAAAATAATTTGGTTAAAAATGGGGAGATAGATCAGTGGAGAAGGTTAAGAATGTGATATACAGAAGTAAGTGAGAACAGTGGCCTAGTGTTTGATAAATATGAGGATCATAGCTATTATGGTAAGAACTCATTATTCAACAGAAACTCAAAGCAAAATTGGAAAGAGAAATTAGGAATGGACCAGCATCTCACACCATATACCAAAATAATCTTCAAATGGCTACATGGCTTTGACATAGTAAGTGAAATCACAAATTAGAAGAGCAAGGAAGAAATTACTTGTCAGATCTACTGATAAAACCACCATTCATGATGAAATAAGGGACAGAGAAGACCACAAAATGTTAAATGGAAAATTTTTATTACATAAAATTAAAAAGGTTTTGCACAAACAAAACTAATATAGCTAAACTAGAAGAGAAACAGGTAAATGAGGGGAAAACTTTTGCAGCAAGATTCTCAGATACATAGTGACATGATTCCAACTTGTAAGAGTAAGACCCATCCTCCAGTTGATATATATTTAAAACATGAACAATAAGCTTTCTGGGGTTGAAACCTAAGCTATCAATGGCAATAAGAAAAAATAAAATTTCTAAAAATTAAAGAAAAGCAAATTAAAGCAATAAAGAATCAGATTCGTAAAAGTGACAAATATTTGATAGACTATGGGAAAATAAGAACATTTATGAACTTTTGGTGTGGTGAATTTGTTCATGAACATATATGAAACTTTTATGATTTAGGAATTTATTTTCTGTGAAGGAAATGAATAGCTGCCATATATCTGATCTAGAATTTATATTGAGAATATCTCTTTAATGCATTTTGGGGATACCTTAGATAAGAGTCAGATCTAAAATTTAAGAGTTTGTCCCCAAAGTTCTAACCTCTAGTGAACTATGTCAATGAGAAAGAGTCTTATCTCTCTTTTTTTGAAGTTAGAAACATCCAAGACTAAACCTGGTCTATGACCTGTCTTGGTCTATTGTTGCATACAGAATATTAGAACTGGAAGGCACCTTTTCCAGACTATCTTCCCTCCTCCCCCAAATCCCCTACCATTTTAAAGGTGAGGAAATAGTCTCAGTGAGATCACAATGTACCCTTCATCAAGCACTTTATTGTTTGCAAAGTGCTTTACACACATTATTTAATTTGACCCACATAACAATCTTGTATTTTATGTTTTACAAATACTATTACTTCATTTTTACAGATAAGGAAGCAGGCTTACTGCAGTGAAATGACTTTCCTATAGACAAAATATTGGACTTTGGGCCTTCTTTACTGAATCTAATACTCTGTCCAGTGTTCATTCTTTAGTCTTTGCCCCAAATACATAACTGTGTCTATTTAAAAACCATTAGAATTTCTTTTATTTTTTACATATCCACCTGTGAATTTCCATGTGTTGCTTTCCAAAGGGCTAAGGGACTGACAAAAAGCTCATACCATCAAAAGCTTTAAGTTTGTTCTTTGCTCTGCTTCAAAACAAATGTGAAGCGTTCTGGCAGGAAACCTTTCTAACCTGAGCCAGTTCTGTTTAGTTGGCACAGGAAGAGATTAAGAAAATCATATAGAAAGCAAAATATAATTAATATTGCAGACAAAGTCACAAATGTCACTATATCATGGCAGACAAAAATGTACCTCTTGCTGAGAACAAACAGCCTTTGGAAATCTGTTGTATATACTGGAAGCAAGCAGCATACACAATGGCTTGATTAATGTATGTGGTTAAATCTGCTAAAATGGAGATACTAGAAATACATTCCTGGAGAAATAGCCTCATTATTTGGGTTTTAGGAAGCAGTATTTATAGCTAATCTATTTTTAGAAATGGTCAGGATTAAATTCTTGCAAATATTCCAAATGTATTTAGGACAGAGATTTTGTATCTGATTCTAGAGGGAATTGTTATACTGAGTGACAAATTTGCTGCAATCTGCCATCCCAGTTTGCTCCCAGTTTATTTGTCTAAATGATTTTCAGTTTGAAGTTGTAAATGTAGCTTATAGATCTTTGTGGTTTTTTCCCTAAGTTTTATCAACAGCAACAACTGCTGACCAATTACTAGCAAAAGGCAGATGATCCCAAGAGTCATCATATGGGGAAACAAATCATGTGAAGAAATCCCATTCCATTCTTAACAACCAATTTGGAGCTGTTATAACAAAAGCAGAGTTTGAAAAGTGGGTCCAGTATCAATATTGACATTGAAAAGGTAATCTCATTTTATGTTGGGCACAGGACCATAAAATCCCTCTAAATAAGGACAAGCTATTTCTGAACAATTGGGCTTCTTGAGTTATTTAAGCCACCCATGTAACAAAGCTTCAACATACTGGCAAAATAGCACTGCCCTATCTCAGGGCTAGAGGTTTACCCTTGTTAGTTAACAGCTGTTGTGATGAATCATACTACCTAGGAAAAGGAAGGGCCCTCTGGTTTGTTGTTTTTTTTTATGAATCCAGTCTCCAGAGAGATATATCCTAAGGGCCATCAAACCTGTCCATCTGGCTTGCAGTTGAAACTTTTCGTATGTATTGTCTCTGCCAGTGTGTGAGCTTCTTGAAAGCAGGCACTGCCTTGCTTTTCTAATTGTATCCCCAGTGCTTAGCTCAGTATTTACACGTAGTAACTGCTGAATAAATATTTTATTTACTCACTCATTCACCCTCCTAGTGACCTAATATTGTTTGGTGATAATTACATGGCATGGTTTGGGAAAATCTAAGGGTGTTGGGGTATATGAGTTTTTAGAGAAGACTAATACCTCTGGCTAGAGGACTGCTGAGCCCTTTCCCTGGGCTGCTTTCCACTTTTGGTGTCCAACAGGTCTTGCAACTCTCGGCTATGTAGCATGTGCAGTATCCACACCCCAGTAAACCATTTTGGCAGAGTGGCTAAACCGATGGTCCTCAAACCCATTTGTGAGTTAGGAGGGGTTCAAGCATGTGAATACTTCCCCTGGTGGGATGGCAGATGAAAACAATTTTTTCCAAAGACCATGAAGGCAGGTGAAGGAGATACTGTGGAGTACTTAGAACTTGGTTAGACATTGAAGACACTAAGGTCATCCAATGCATCCCAAGCCATCACCAGTCATCTTGACTCTTATCTTGCCATTGGACTTTGGTGACACTAGAAGAGAAAGTGAGACTGATGACTTTGCCTAACTCTGCCTCACTTAAATATAATTTAAGTAAATTAAGTAAAAAGACATCACCCATACCATTTTATCATTTTCACCTACCTCAAAATCTTGTGGTGATGGGCATCCTATCTGTCTCTTCTCTTTACAGTGACATGGTTTATTGAATGCAATGTTTGATGAGAAGTGTTTCCATGAAGTTTTATTAAGTTTAGATAGATGAAAGTTGGTATTGGTGATGAGGTCATTAGACACACAAGTCTAGAGTAGCAAATGACCTTTGCTGTTGCTGTTTCTGACTCCATTCCTCCCAAGGACTTCCTACCATATCTGACAGTCTGTCTACTCTGGCATTAAAGTCACCCAAAATTACATGTTAGTCCTCTTTTGGCACATTGATAATGAGGGTCTCCAGGTCTTCATAAAATTTTTCTTTGACCTCATCAGAGTTTATCATGGTGGAAATATGCACACTGATGAAATGGCATAGCATTTTCTTGCAAGTGACAATGGAATTGCCATGAGTCTGTCATTCACTCCTTTTGGGAGGCATATGAGCTTGTCTACTAGATGTTTTAATTTTCAAACCTATGTGAACTTTATAGTGTTCAACCACTCCAGAAAAACATGCATCCAGCTCCAACGTCAGTAAGCAGGACTTCATTTGCCAGCCTTGTTTCATTCAGGGTTATTTAGATGTGATACCTGCTGATTTCTGTTGCAATAAGAGCTGTTCATCTCTCAGGTCTACTGGATTTCATGTTGTTCATAAGTGTGCATACATTCCATCCACTGATGGTGAATGGAATCATCTTTGTGAAAATTTTCATACATTTTTTAGTGTTTCGACCTTACCACCTGCGCTGGTAAGCAAGACAGGGTTAGATTGGGTGAAGTAGACAATGTTTAGGACACCCTTTTTAGATCCCTCTTCATGCCAGAAGGTGAGCAGTTTGGTGCTTTAAAAAGACTTCACAGGGGGGCAGCTAGGTGGCGAAGTGGATAGAACACCAGCCCTGAAGTCAGGAGGACCTGAGTGAAAATCTGGCCTCAGACCAAACATTAGACACTTACTAGCTGTGTGACCCTGGGCAAGTCATTTAACCCCAATTGCCTAAAAAAAAAAAAAGACTTCTCAGATACCCAGGGGGTGCCTGAATCCCACTGCTGCTTCAGTCCAGTGAGAAGACAACCCTATGCCCTCTGCTGCTTATGTGCAAGGTTGTGACTATAAATTCCAATGAATCTGCACCTGCTGCTTCATCACTTGCTCTCCACCAACAATAAATTACTATGCCTATTATCCATAACCCACTCAACATTGTCTAACGGTGAATATTCAGGGTTGTTTTGATTTTCATTTTCCTTATTATTAATGATTTGAATTCTTTTACCTTTGAATGTTAATTTCTTGTTAACAGTTTATAATTTTTCTTTTGAGAACTATTGCTTCCTACCCTTTGACTACTTACCAATTGGGTGATGGCTTTTGGTTTTATATACATATTTGATTACATATAAATATATCTAAAATGAAATTATATGCTTATAATTAATACACATATGTACATATGTGTATATATACACATATACATATATATCTCTGTGTATGTATGTATGTGTTTGCATATATATATATATATATACATACATATATATATTTATGACATTAAACCCCTCTCAGATAAATTAAATAAGAGATTCTCCCCCCCCCCGCTGCCATTTGACTATAGCCCTTATCCTTCGTGTATTACTTTTTTGTGCAGAAGCTTTTCAGTTTTACGTAATCAAAGTTACCTGTTTTATCTTCTGTAATCTCCTTTATCTTTTATTTGGTTAAAAAAATCTATTATCTGCTTCTCTTCTGATTATTTTTTAGAGTATGCTCTTCAATATTAAAGTCTATGCAAGTAAAAATGACACTGAGAGAAAATGAGGTAAGATTTTTGGGCAAGATAATAGTTTAACAGTGAAGTATAAACTATTGGTAAAGTTGGTCACTACAGCTACCTGAGCCAAGACCAGGGGCCCTAAAAAGATGAGAAAGTCCCTCTTTTTTGAGAGGCAGGAAAAGAGGAGCTCTGGGTAGCTGGGGAATGCCACAGTTGGCTATGACTAAGAAAGGTGGGCTGGCCTTCAGGTGTGGATAATCATGTTCCTCTCTGGCAATTAAGGGATATTAATTGCTTAATGGGACCCAGCTGCCTCTAGCAATCTAGGTTAGAGAAACAAAATTATCCCAATCATGTTCCTCCCCTTTGACTTCCCCTAATTTTGTCAAGGTGACAGAAGGACGGGAGAGTTGTCTCCTGGGAAGGGACTAGATCAAGTTGGTCCTCTGTTTACATGTAAGTAGAAACTAGGGTCCCACTTAGGGTCCCAGTTTGGGTAGCTAGTGCTCTGGAGGGCTAGGAGTGATGACATTGCTCAACCATGCTTTGTGGGCTGGATTGAGAATGGGGTCTCACAAAATGGGAAAAAGACTAGATTACAGAATAACATTAACTATTAAATGATACTGCATAATATCAACTTTGCTCATTCCCCCCTCCCTCGTGATTCACTGAGAGATACTGTCTCCTCAATGAATCACTAACTGATGTGCCAATTATAAAATAGCATCTGATATATCACCCTCTCAGGATTGATTCACCAGGATACAAACAGACCTGGTGGTATTAAACACTTCATCAAGGATTGTTAATTATGAGGCTTAAGTGTTTTACAGTTATGGGAATAGTGTGAAAGGAAGAGAGAGACTGACCAAAGCATCAATAGAAAACATTGTGAGCGGTCCCCTTCAGTAAGCAGGCCTTACCAAAACAACAAAAACAACAGCAACAACAGCAACAAAAATAGCATATGGAGAAGGAGAGAAAAGGGTGAACATTCAGTCTCTTTCAAAATAATCCATTCCTGTGGTACATTTCATCAGTTCATCATATCTTAGGGATCAGACATCTTGTGCAGCTATCTGGTTTCCAAACACATCTCCTAATGCAGTCATTGTGGGTAGCTAGGTGGCACAGTGGCTAGAGTGCCAGGCCTGGAGTCAGGAAGGCTTATCTTCATGAGTTTAAATCTGGTCTCAGACACTTACTAGTTATGTGATCCTGGGCAAGTCACTTAATCCCATTTGCCTCAGTTTCCTCATCTGTAAAATGAGTTGGAGAAGGAAATGGCAAACCACTCCAGTATCATTGTCAAGAAAGCCTCAAATGGGGTCATGAAGAGTAGGACACAGCTGTAAAATGACTCAACACCAACAATGTAGGCATCTGGTCTTTTGGAATCCTCTACTCTTAGCCATTCTGGAATGGACCTATTCTCAGAGCATCTTCTCCTAGCAGATTTGCTTCTCTGGTTCAGGTCACTTGTAAAGATCCCTGGATCTGTTAAAATCTTTTGCAAAACACATCTCAATACAATTTAATACAGTCACTTTAATTTTGCTTTGCCAACAATTAGGTTATGTGGCAAAACCAGCTCAAAATAGCTCTAATCTTACTAACCTGAAACTTTGGAGTTCACTTGAAACTTTGGAGAATTTAAGATTTTATTGCCTATAACTGCTCTGTGATGTAGGTTAGCAAATTGTTATGCAGATATGCTTTGGAAATTCAAATAACAATTGAGAAATCAGAACATAATTAAGCCTCTGAAACTTCCTGATTTGTGCAGAGGGTGAATAACACAGTTGCATATGTAAAATTCTGAATCCAGTTTTTAGAACTTGTTATTAGAACATGCTTAAGGTCTTTGTATCCCTTCAGAATCATTTATATTTAACATTATAATCATCTGATCTTATTGCTTTCTTAAAATTTTTTCACTCCAGTTATCAAATTTTTTTACTCCAGTTATTCACATCAAATATCCATTCCCCCTTAGGAGGGTAAGATGCTGCCAAGGATCTAATCTTATGCAGTGTATATAGAAAACAACATTCTTTGTGAGTAGGTGACTTGTATGTTTAAGTTTAATAGACACACAAATTAATTTACCAGAGACATTTATTTTAATGCAATTCTAACAAAAGACCTGGATGGGATTTATAATTTGACTAAGTAATTAGTTCTAGGTTGTATCAAATGAGTTGTCTAATAAAAAAAGTTCAGTTATTAACCACGTTCAAGTGAATAGAGAGTAAACCCGCACAGACCACTGCTCTTAAACCGTCTCTAAACATGAGGACATATTTGAGATAATTCTTGTGTAATCTGCTTGCATTTCAGAGCATGTTCTATATACAGGTTTATTTCAAGGACCTAATATTATACATGAATATATAATTGTCAGTAGGCAAATTATAAACCCAAGTACTTCTTACTTACTAAACAAGTACTTGGCTGTTTAGGACATGGAAAGGACTATAACTTCAGATTGAATAGCTGAGATCTTACATATTTGCATAATATTATAGTATCTTGGGTGTGCTCCAGCATTAGTCTATTGGATAAAGGTTTAATATTATGTTCAAAACCTCTACTGACCACCTGCCATGAATACAGAAATTTTCTGTGAAAGGAAAAAAAGGGACATAGTTATAGTAAGGGGAAAATATACCCCCCACACTTGTTGTCAATTCCAGGAAAAAGTCATATAGACAGCCAATTGTATTGACAGAATGTTCTAGCCGGGCTCAGAATTAGACAAGTGAGAAAATTTTCTATTCAAGAGGAAATATAACAACTGGGGAAATCAAGTAGGAGAGTCCTGCCTCAGTCCATGTCAAAAATTGTTCTTCCAACTCTTCCCTGAGGCACAAACCCACATGTAGTTCACAGATGTTACTTTGATAGGGCTGCTGGCATTATGGATCACTGGCTCCATGACATTTACAACAATGATACATGGAACCAAATTCAGAATATTATCAATTACAGTCCCACAAGATTTAACTTAAACACCAAATTTCACTAAATATAGCATAGGACTGGGTTCAGTTATTATTATTCTCATGTTGTTGAGAATAAGTATTGTAGATCAACTTCTTAATTAAGTCTCTGAGGCTGGAATCTGTTAAGACTAGGTTGATTTAAATTGTCACATACACATACACAAAAAAATTCCAAATATAACTTCATAAATTTAATAATCGCAAATCATCACATAAGGTACTTCTATGCCATAAACAAATTTTTAAATTCTTCCCCATTTGTTAAGGAGTGTTTTTAATGAAGGAAGGGATCCCATTTTCTAAGTAAACAGAGTTGATGAGATTTTATGACCCTGATCAAGCAGATGACTTCAAGAAACCTGGTGAATTTGCAAATGAGATTATTACAAGGTCTTTCTCCCTCTCCATTTAACCTTTTCACAAGAGAAGTAATCATTATTCTTTCCTTTAAAAATATACCCAGTTAAGTGCTTTGTAGGTTTTAAGGTTATGACAATAGCCTCTAATAGCCTAATTATTTCACAGTATCTGAATCAAAAGGAGTTAAATTTTCCAATGACAAAATCTTTACCCTTCCCCAAATAGCTTTTCCTAAACAATGGTTTCTCAGAATTTAAAATACAAGAAAATTTAGAAACATATTAATAGCATTCACAATATCATGAATTGGAAACATGAAACAAGATTTATTACTAGTCAGATAACATCAAATGCATTTCCAAATGATATATAGAAAATCATTTATTCCATCACAACTGGCTTTAATACAGCTAAAAAATTTAGGTAGAATTTATTTTTTAAATGTAAGCTGATTTGCAAAGTTTTCCCATTCTATCTGGGAGTGAAACTAGTTCTTCTACCTCTATACCATATGACAAGCAGCAATGAAACAAACTTATAATTGCCCAAATAGCAAGTCTCAAACATCTTATCAGATAAAACAATGAAGAAATCTTTGGAAGTCATTATTATAAGACTAATGAAATAATTAGCAGCATAGTAAGCTTTTAGAAAACTTTAATAGCTGAATTTATTACTAGTAGTATCCGGATTCCAATTAAAGCATTTTTTTTTCTAACAGTGTTGGTTCACAATATAAGCATGCAATTAATTTTATATTAACAGGACTAGGAGTGGGGCCAAGCCAAGATGGTAGAGAAAAGGGACTCACCTGGACATTCCCTCAAATCTCTCCAAATTCTTTTAAATAATGCCTCAAAACAAATTCTAGAGCAGCAGAACCCAAAAAGGACAGAGCAAAACAATTTTCCAGCCCAAGACAACTGAGAATGTCAGCGGGAAAGGCTTCTTCCACCAAGGTGAGAGTGGAGCACAGTCCAGTTCAGGCTGTGCCAGCACAGATCAGGCTCCAGCAAACCAGAAACAGGTCAAGGGGGCTACTGAATCAGTGACATCAGTGGTGGTTTCCAGACTTCTCAGTCCACAGACAGTAAGGGAGTCAGGCAACTGGTCAGAAAAAGATTACAGGGGTCCCTTTGCTAGCAGGACTCTGTTGCATTGCCTATACTTGGATCTGGGTTTCAGTTCCAGGGCAAGGAGGTGCACTAACACACCAGAGCTTGTGGCTGCAGGGAAGCAGAGACTCTGGTCACAGTTCCAGGGTGGAAAAGAGTGCTCATGGTTGCTCACAAACTAGTGCACAGTAGAAGAAAGTAGTAAACACACATCTGCTTACATCATACCACCTTGGAAGAATCAAAAACTTATAGGTCCCCAGAATTGCCACAACTGTACAAAAAGCCTGGAGCTTGGGACAGTGCCCCCTCCACTCCAGAAGCAGAGTCCCCACTGTAGTAGAGAGTTAAAAGTCAAGGAATAGGCTGGAAAATGAGCAAACAATAGAAAAAGATCCCAACTATAGCAAGTTACTATGGTGATGGGGAAGATCAAAATACAAACTCAGAAAAAGACAACAAAGTCAAAACTCCTACATCTAAAGCCTCAAAGAAAAATATGAATTGGCCCCAGGCCATGGAAGAGTTCAAAAAGGATTTTAAAAATCAAGTAAGAGAGATAGAGAAAAAATTGGAAAGAAATTAGTGTGATGTAAGAAAATAATGAAAAAAGTGTCAACAGCTTGGTTAAGGAGGCACAAAAAAACCTAAAGAAAATAACACCTTCAAAAACAGAATAGACCAAATGGTAAAAGAAGCACAAAAATCCAATGAAGAAAAGAACACCTTGAAAAGCATAATTGGCCAAATGGAAAAGGAGGTACTAAATCTCACTAGAGAAAAGAATTCCTTAAAAAAAATACCGATTACTAGGAAATACATATAAAGGTCTACCAATTTAGATTTATAACTATTATTCTTAAGTCAATTCAAACTATATAAGCCATTGCTGTTAAAATTTCTCATTCACATTCTAGGTGGAGCACTGGTGGGGTCTCATGATTGGCATGAGATGCAGTGGATGACATTGGCATCTTCAAACACCTAGCCTAAATATTCCTCTAAATATTCCTCAGTACCTGCTTCAGCCACTTCCATGGCCATTGGGACAAATCATTCTCCTCCACCCATTCTTCACATGCTTGGGGTAGACATCCCCCTAATTCACCAATGGGTTTGAGACCTGACAGTTACTCTCAACCTGGTTTTTAGTACACCTGTTGAGACAGTTTCACTGGGGTGTGGCTTCTGCCATGCTACAGCTTCTGGGAGCTGTAAGTGAGAGTTGGGTGACTAGTTGGACACCAAAGGTAGGTGAGCAGCCCTGAAAAGGGCTTGGCAAATTCTTACACCAGAGGTGCTAGTTTTCCCCAAATACCCTATACATCCTACTTAAGGTATTATATAAAAGTCACATCTAAAACAGAATGGAACACTAAAATCACAATAGTCAACCTTTATGTAGTTCTTGGTGTATGATATGGGCAAAGCCCAATACTAAATAATCTACAAAAAGAGTTTTTTTCAAACAACCCTGAAAGCAGGGTAGGCAGGACTACTAGATGCTTATCTAACGTGATTTATAGGAGGCTAATAAGCTAAGGTTTAGAAAACTCTTAGGGTGGTGTGGTATCCCTTTGGTGTACCACAAGTGGCCCTTAGGCTGCAGGTTGTGCAGGCCTGCTTTACACTGTTAGCAGGGCTGTTAAGATTTTAGGACTCTGCTTTTCACAGATGAGGGCATTTTAAGGAATCTTTACTATACCAAATTCAAAGATGATTACACCCTTATCTATTATACCTCTAAATAAATAGTTTTCAGACATTTACAACACTTTTAACAATTGAATCTATATCCCAAGAGAATCAAAGAAGAGTTTACTTTCCTAACAATATTTCTAATATAATTATCAAATTTATGTGAAGCATTATCTTTATCCATGCTATAGATCAGTAAACTGAAGTAACACAGCTTATTTTGAAATCACACAGTTATAAAATTTTCTGAGATCTGTATGTAACTCAGGTTTTCCTTGGCCCATGTATTTTCCCAACATTTTGTCTCAATGCCAAATACAGTAGATTCTGAGTTATCACTATTCTCCTGCTAGGAGATCACATCCCACTTAAAATGAAACCGAAATAGAATTAATCGACCCTGCATCTATTTTTACAAATGGTGTCATATCAAATCTTAAATTTTATTTTATTTTTTACCAGCTAATCTACTGCTAAAGATTTAAAAGTGGCAGTTTTATATTGAGATTTGACCTACCACAATTACCTTAATAGGGGAACACACTTAGACTATATTCTGATTTGGCTTCAGGACATATTTTTGACCAAATTAAGTCTGGGTTTATAACTATTAATGACAGCATTTAAAATCTCAAAAAATTTCTGGCAGACCTTCAAGACTGAGAACTCATTGCTATTAATTCACTCTCAGCTCTCTATAACTTTTCTGTATTTACTTTCAAATAACAATTGAATTTTACCAAGGGCTTGTGTTCACCTTCTTACTTGCCCAGAAGGTGAAAGATAGAGAAGACATATGAGGCAGCTTCATGGTCCACCCCCCTTCTTATTTCAGTGAAACTAAAAACCCTCCCTAAATCTTTCTGTTTTTCTTCATAAACTTTCCCCCCTAAACTTTCTTTTACCTGCTCAATTTCTTGTTTTTTTTTTTTTGCTTATTTGTTTGTTTTTTAGGCATTTGTTAAGTTACCCTTCTGGATTACCTCCTCATTGCAAAGGGGTTTGCATAGCTCAGTGAACAACCTTATCAACAGAAATGGGAGCTATTCAAAGTCCAGGAGTTCTGCTTTTGTCTTCTAAAATTGGTTGGGAGGGGAGCACCAGGAGAAAAATGTGCACTGCTACTTATCAAAACTGTTTATTTCCTCCTACTCTTTATTTTCCTTAAAAACAAATTCCTACAGAATGGTATCTCCATACTCATTCAGACACAAGATCCACAGTAGAAAAACTACATCATAGTCTTTGACTAGTTTGTGATGTCATAAAATTCTGCAAGTGAGGGAAGGATCTCGTCCCTCCCATCTGTGTCTGCTGTCTACCTACTAACTTAACACAGACATATGTAGACTAATTGTAGACATTAAGGCACAGAAAAACAAACACAGCTGTGACATAGTTGCTAAGGACGTCTCCCTACTAGCAGTAGGTGGAAACTCCAGTTAGCAGCCCTCTAAATTTTACTTCCTCTTGTCTGATATATTACCTCCTCTGTTTTGGAAAAATTAAAAAAAAACTCTTTTAGTGGTATGCTGTTATTAAATGCCACAGATAAACTTTACATTAAAAAAAAGGCAAAACATAAGCATGTTGCTACTCTTAATGTAGTCACTAGATGTCTCCAGAGACTATGCTATCTCAGGCTCCCCAGGTTGATCAGATTGCAGCCCCCTCCTTGGGTACCCTTACCGTTGCTGTGTGGCACCCTGAGGTGCCACTCACTTGCCCCAATTAAAGACCTTCATTTTTGTTGTATTGACTCTTCATTAAAATTCAGGTTCACACCAGGGATCTCAAAAGAATGAAAAAGACTTTCTATTGAAAGGCAGGAAGAAGAGTTCTCAGTAGTTGGGGAATGCACAATTGGCTATGGCTAGGAAAGGTGGGTTGGCCTTCAGGTGTGCATCATCATGCTCCTCTTTCTCCGTAATTGCTTTATGGGACCCAGCTGCCTCTAGCAATCTTGGTTAGAAAAACAAAATCATCCCAATCAGTTCCCCCCTCCACCCCCTGCCTTTGGAGACCAAATTCACCCCTAATTTTGTCAAGGAGATGGATAAGAGTTGTCCCCTGAAGAGGACCTAGCTCAAGTTGCTCTTCTGTTTATATACAAGCAGAAGCTAGGGCTATACTTAAACTGGTTAACTATAGAATGCCAGGGGCCTAGCAGTGATCACATTCCCTTGTGAGCTGAACTGAAGGGGGTCTGACAAAATGGGGAAAAGGCTGGATTACAGAGTAACGTTAATTATTAAATGATGCTGTGTGATGTTAATTTTCCTCAGGTCCTATATCCATTGTAAAATATGGTGTAAGATGTTGGTCTAAGTTCAATTTCTGCCAGAATACAGTTTTCTCAGTAGTTTTTTTTTTTTTGATCAAATAAGGAGTTCTTTTCTAAGTCATTTCTATTTTCTGATTTATTGAACACCGGGTTTCCCTGTCTAATCTGTTCATTTGGTTGACTCTCTGTTTTTTTAATCAGCTTCAGATGGTTTTGATGACTGGTGCTTTATAATATAGGTCTGGAAATGCATACCCCCTTCATCAGTTACCCTTTCCACCATTTCCATGGATATTCTAGATCTTTTAATGGATTTTGTTTTATGGAGTTCTGTAAAGTACCCCTTTGGTAATTTAAATGGCATAAGGTTAAAAGTGTAAATTAAGTTTGGTGGTATTTTCATTTTAATTATATTGCATGGCCCATTATTATTATTATTATTATTTTACTATTTCTTTAGCTATATAAGTTCTTAACTTTTATTTAAGGTGCACATTGTAATTTAATTTACCCAGGTGTTTTATATGTTTTCACAGGATTGATTTCTCCCCCCACCCCCAACACCTGAAAAAGGACTAAAACCTGGATTGGCCAATCAGGAGAGACATTTTGACCCACTCTGAGCTTAACCTACCATAATCCTTTGCATGCTCTGGCATAACAAACATACTTTGCTTTGCTCGCTGAGTGAACTCAAAATGCCTCTTTGTGTTTCAGCAACTACAAGGCCAGATGAAGCTGATCAGGAGTATTCTTTTATTTATGACTACCAAGGACAAGGCGCCTTGAACCAAATACTATCTTGAATAATGGGACTCTTCTTTTGTTTTATTATATCATGTTAATGATAAAAGAAATGATAAATTGATAATGATAGTTATCATTATCAATAATAAAAGAAACGTAAACATCCTGGATCTATAATTTCAATTGACACCTTGACCTTCTCTTATCTTGATAGGCTGTATTTACAATCTATCAAGAAATTCCTTTCTCATGTTATAGTTAACACATATGGAGACTATTGGCTGACATCCTGAGCAAGGGAGGAAGGGGTGAGAGGGAATTACTCTGAAGATATAAGATCCCCTTTGTCTATCTGTCCTTGGACTCATTTTCACAGTGAGCTCCCATGTATATCTTTGTATGCATGGTCCACAAGCTTTGATAGAAGTAAACATTAACATGGAGCCTAATTTTGTTTGTCTTTCTTAGAATGAATTCAGTAATGGTTGACAGTCTCAAGATGTTTTATGCTCTTTGTGGTTGTTTGGAATGGTCTTTTCTATTATTGCCTCTTGGATTTTGGCATTATTCTGTAGAAATAGATTTTTGTTATTTATTTTATTTTAAATTCATGGATTAAAACAAGCATTTCCATAACATAATATGAGAATTTGCACATGAAACTGCAAATCTATTTCATATAACATGCTGTTCCTTTTATATATATAATAAAGTTACTGTATAAAGTTCTTTTTTTTCTTTTTTTACCTCCCACCATCCTAGAGATGGCTATCACAAGACACAAATATGTACATGTATTTGAAATCATTCTATACTTCTGAGAGAAATGATTATTTCTCTTATATTAATATCCAGTTATTAATTGAGAGTAAAATTTTCCCTTTTCTATTTCCTCATTCAAAAACCAGCCCCTTGTAGGTTTATTCAGCCAGCATCTGAAGGACATTGCTGATAGATGAGGTAGCCAAAATCCTAGGGGTACTTGCTTTTTGATCTCAGGTAGGATTCCACCTAACTAGAAGACTTTATATGTAGAGGAATTCTTAACTCAACTTCATTTACTGTTTACTGACAGAGTGGAGGATAGATCCTTTTGTGTGGATTGCCTTAGAGGAAGTAGTCTGGCTTAAGATAAGTATATGTCTGTGAGTGACAATCAGAGTCAAAGCCCCTCATTGGAATAGGCCCACCTCTCATAATATTCATTCTCTCATTAACTGTTAACCAATCGGAGTTGATTGCTGCCTGCAGGGAACACCCATTCTTCCAAGGGCATATAAACACCAAGAGGCCTCCATGAGGGGTCTTCAGTTTATGAGAGAAAGCCAAATGACCATCCTTTTTTCAGTTAATTGCTAGCTATAATTAATAAAATGATTAATTACCCAGAAACTATGTCTTTCAAACTTTTACATGTCACACTTCAATTTATCAGTTCTTGATCTGGAAACAAATAACATCTTCCTTTATATATCCTTTGCAGTTAATTTGGGTATTTATAATAGTCAAAATGACTTATTCACTTAAAGTTGTTCCTAAACGGTATTGATTTTACTGTGTACAATGTTCTCCTGGTTCTGCTCATTTCACTCTTCATTATTTCATGCCAGCCTATCTGTGTTTTTTTAAGATCATTGAACTCATTATTTCTTATAGTTTAGTAGTATTCCATCATAATCATATGCCACAACTTGTTGAGCCATTCCCCAAATGATGGGTATCCCCATGGTTTCCAGTTCTTTGACACCAGAAAGAGAGAGACTTTAAATATTTTAGATCATATAAGTTCTTTTCCTTTTTCCCTAGTCATCTTGGGAAACACCAATTACCATTGTGTCCTTTTCCTTCTGTAAACACAGTATTTTGTCTCTTCAGTTATTTTAGTTTATATATTTTAAGGCAATAACATCCCCATCTGCTCTCTTCTCTTCACCCTCAAGTCTCCTTCCTCCACAATTTCTTATCCCTTTTTCCTAGTTTTGGAGTGTTGTCTAACTTATTAAGGCCTTTTTCTTTCTTCCTTTTATCTAGTTATTTATTTTCCCCTCTCAAGTAACAAGTAAAATCTTCCTTTCTTTGCTTCCCTCCAACTTGTTCTGTTGATTAGTGTTTAAAATTGCATTTTCTGCACCTTTTTCTAAAAAAGATATCCTTTCTTCATTCTTTTCATTATTTAACTTCATTTTCCTTTTATTCTGGACTTTTATGCTTTGACTCATGGGCTTTATACTTATTTGATCCTTCTTTAGTCTCTGTGGAATTAAACCTTTTCAGGTAGCTTATTTTTTTGAGAGTTTTCCATTTTCTAAATTGTTTCTGTATTATTGCTTTGTGAATCTTGCTGCCTGACCTTTTTTTAAATGAGCTTCACTCTTAGTAATACCAATTCCTGCAGGTGATAGAAAAGGTAGAACTATTACTCCAATTTTCCTAATGTCCTGATTGTACAGTTTGTTATTAGCCTTTGCCCTCCTCATCATTATCCTTCCCACTCTTCAGTTGATTGCAAGAACTTTGATTTTTTCTTCTAATAAGAAGGTTCTCTCTATGTAATAAACCCTTACAGATCATACCCAATGGCAAAATCCCCACCTATCCTTATAGAATCTCTCTCTTCCTCCATGGCAGCATTAATCATTGGTATCCTCCCCCTCCACCAAAATAAAATATTTTTCATTCTTCCCTTCCTTGTTTCAGTCCCTTCCCTTGCCTCTGTACCATTTTCCTATTGTCTGTCTTCCTGAGGATTTGTAAATCCTATAGCATTTACTTTTCTTTCAATATTAATCTTTGACTTTGTTACAGTACATTACTTATTCTTCTCTTTTCTTCCATTCCTTCCTCCCTTTAGGTGTTCTCCCATTTTGTAATTTACATACACCCCCCCCAACAAACAAAACACATTGATTCACCTGTAGGTGAAATATGAAGATTAGTCCATGATGCTTTGGGCCTATTTCTTCACCATCAATTTTATTTTCTTTCCATTTTTATGCTTTTTTTTTAAACTTGTGTACCTTTAGGGGAAGGACTCCCTTAATGGTCTCTCTGTTATTATTTAATTTTTGTTGTCCTTGGCTGAAGTATTTGTTTACCTTTCTCATATTTCTGGTGTTTAGGCTATTGCAAAGCAAATGAATTGTTCAGATCTTTTTTTTTCCTTAGAAATGCTTTGAATATCTCTTTTTTATTGAATATCAGTCTTTGCTCATTAATGATTAGGCTCAGATTTGCAAAGTATGTCACTTTGGGCTTTATCTTGAACTCCCTTGTTCTTCAGAACACACTACTACGTTTCCACCTGTAGTTTCTATTATTCTAATTTCTTTTCCTTTATATTTGAAAGCTTTTTTCCTTGTCATGTGCATAATTTGTTATCAATGGAATTGTTAAATTTAACCTTTATGTGTCTACCACATAGTTTTATTTTTTCCTGGAGGAAATCCTATATTCTTTCAAGGGGCACTTTGTTTTCTGTATTCAAATATTCTTGGCAGTTTTCTTGTATTATTTCTTGCATTATGACTTTTTTTTTTAACTTGTCATGTTCTTCTGGGAGATGTAAAGTCTTTAAGTTGTTTCTATATATCCTGCCTTCAAGATCAGCATCTTTGGTTTGTATGGCTATCACATTTTCTTTTATTGTTATTGCTTTTTTCTTTTTTCTTTCATATTGTCTTTCTATTCTGTGTTTTTGGATTTCCAAGCATTTATCGTCTCCTTTGATTTTTGTTGAGACATCAATGTGGACTCAAGGTTTTCTCTTTTGCTAGTTATGTCTACTGAGTAGGCCATACATTTTTATTTCTCTTTTAAACCACTCACAAACATCCTCCTGTACTTCCATGGTGTCTTTGGAATGCATAGTAACTTTTTGCCTTATCAGGTTTTGATTTATTTTCCTTTGTCTTGGCAATATTTATTGACAAATACATAGATTCATTTAGCTGATCAAAGGTTATATTATCTTCTGTTATTAATGTCTTTCCCATTGCTTTGTTTGATTATATTCAATGAATTTTCTTCCTTCTGAGATCTTTGGTAAATTCAGTCTTTTTTTTTTTATTATCCCCTAAATTGCTCACTTTCTTATTTCTTCTCCTTTGCTGTCAGTTTCCATGGCGATTATCCCTCAAAGCCTCCTCCCATGCTAGGCCATTAATGTTTCAATGGCCTCAGTCTTTGCCACAAGTGACTTCTGAAGAGATAGAACTGGCCCCACTTGGATGTTGGGCTATTTCCCTAGGACTTCATAGAATAGCAAATGGCCACACACATGTTGTCTTGCCCTAATTCCCTTTGTTCCTCAGTTTTCTGACTAAACTATGTTGCTACTCAGAGTGCTGCTGTACCCTGTTCCAGTTTAAACAAGCATTTGCCTTTTGCCTTTTCCCAGAATTTGGAGGGTAGAAGGATAAAGTTATATTCTGTTTCAAGCTCATGGACTGGCTTGTTTGGTCATGCTGCTTGAGTGTGGTGTGTAGTGGGGAAGATTGTGCTGAATGAAAGCATTAGGGGTAACTGCCCTTAGTTCATTGGCTTTTGTTTTTTATAATTATCTTACCTCATCTGGGTTCTTGACATCCTAGACCAGAGGTATTAAATATATGGCCTATGAACCACATCAGACCCACAATACTCCCAAGTGGTACCCTGACCAAATTTAAAATTAATTGGGAAATATTTAACAAAATAAATAAAAATAGAAAAGACCATAGATAACACTACATTTTAAGCAAAATCAACATGCAGCCGACAAGGATCCTTGGATTAGTGACCGCATTTCTATTTCAGTTTGACACCACTGTCGTAGGCCAGCTGAAATCTTGCATGTAATTTCTATTTTGGAAAGGTGTGAGAAGCTATGAAAATTGGAGAAAGTGTCTAGTCCTCAATCTTGTTAATCATGTGCCCCAGAATTCTACTAATTATCTTTTAACTGCCAAATCCAAGGGCCTTTTTTCAATCCTCTTTCTTCTTGACCTCTCTTGAGAATAGTCACAAATTGCTTTCCAGAATGGTTGGCCCAATTCAAGTGTAACCAACAGTTTGTTCCAGTCCTATCCTTTAGGTTTTTGTGGCACTGATTTCTCCTGGCTTGCCTTCAACTGATCTGACTGCTCCTTCTCTGCCTACTTTGGATAGTATTCATGTCACCCTCACTAATTATGGGAGTCTCCCATGGTTCTGTCCCAGATCCTCTTCACTTCTCCATTTGTACTACTTAACTTTATATTCTCATTAGCTTCCAGAGTTTTAATTATCATTTCTCTGTGGAAGACAGATCTGTCTTTCATTCACCCTCCAGTCTTGCATCTATAGTTGATGATTAAATTAAACATCTTGAACTGGATATCATAGATAGATAGGTAGATGCATAGTAAACAAAACATGTCCAAAACTGAACTTATTATCATTTCTCCAAACCCTTACCTCTACCTAACTTTGCCGTTACTGTGAAGGGCATCACCACCCTTACTTACAATTTGGATTTCATTCTCAAATCCTCACTTTCTCTCTCATCCCCTATATTCAATCTGTTGCCAAACTCTGTTGACTTTTATCCTCAAACTATCTCTCACATGCCCCCTTTCTCTACTCTGATACTGCCACTATTCTTGTGCAAGCCCTCATCACTTCACAATGAGGCTATTATAAGCTTGCTGGTTGGTCTGCCTGCCACAACGCACTCTCCCTATTCCGATCCATCCCTGACTCAGCTGTGACAATGGTCTTTTTAAAGCACAGGTCTCACCATATCACTCCCATAATTGGTCAACTCCAATGGCTCCCTACTACCTCTAGGATAAAATATAAAATACTTCATTTGGCTTTTAAAACTCTTCATAGCTTTCTTGACTTCTGGGAGCCATCTGGCAGAGTAAGCAATAGATTGCTGTCCTCCCATTCTCATCCCTGAACACCCATAAAAGAATACCCTACAACAGATCCTGGAACAGTAGAGCCAGTAGAAAAATGGGGTGGAACAGTCTGGTAGATTTAGAGGATTGGCAAAAGAGGTCTGTATCACTTGAGTGAAACAGGAGCAAAGTCCAGGACAGGAGGCATCCAGGAAGCCAGTGACAGTCTCTACCTCAGCAAACAAGCAGGAGATCCTGAGCACCAGAGCAGGTGGAGCAAGCAAATACCAAGAATAGGACCTCCAGAGCAGGTGGAGCAAGCAAATACCAAGAATAGGACCTCCCATGCACCTTAGCACAGCCAGGGAAACTGTCAGACTCCAGCTCAGAGAACCACTGCATGTGCTGGCCCAGCCCCAGGTGGGTAGGTGTCCTCCAGCAGCAGACCTCCATGTGCTTCAGTGTAGCCTGGGGAAACACAGAAAAAACCCTTAGCACATGCCAGACACCACCACTAGGACCTCAGCTCAGCATCAGATAAGCTGCCAGACCACTACAGCCTACCGTGGCCAGCACCTGAGGACCCAGGGCACAAAGCTAGTTACAGGCCCCCAAACCCCTTCACAAGAGGCTTGGGACAGTGCCCCCTGTGCTCCAGCAGGATAACTTAACTTTTAAAGTCAGCAAATAGTCAAACAAGATGAACAAGAAGCAAAAACAAATGATCACTGAGAGCTTTTATGGTGACAGGGAGTATCAAAATACAAACTCCGACGAGGACAACACTGTCAATATAACTGCATCTGAAACCCCAAAAGACAATATGAATTGGTCTCAAGTCCAAAAAGCCTCCTTGGAAGAGCTCAAGGAGGATTTTAAAAGTCAAATAAGAGAGGTAGAAGGAAAATTGGGAAAAGAAATGAGATATACAAGAGAGAGTCAATAGCTTGGAAAAGGATGGACAAAAATTGACTGAAGGAAACAACTCCTTAAAAAGTAAATTCAGCCAAATGGAAAAGAAGATGCAAAAGCTAACCGAAGAAAATAATTTCTTTAAATTAGAATTGCACAAGCTTAATGAATCTGTAAGACATCAAGAATTAGTCAAACAAAATCAAAAGAATGAAAAAATAGAAAAAAGTGTAAAATACCTAATTGGAAAAATAACTGACCAAGAAAAAGGACAGATAATTTAAGAATTATTGGACTACCTGAAAGTCATGATCAAAAAAAGAGCCTGGACAGCATCTTTCAAGATATAATGAGGAAAACTGCCCTAGGGTCTTAGAACCAGAGGGCAAAATAGTCATTGAAAGAATCCATCTATCACCTCCTGAAAGTGATCCTAAAATGAAAACTCCAAGTAATATTGTAGCCAAATTCCAGAATTATCAGGTTAAGGAGAAAATACTGCAAGCAACCAAAAAGAAACAATTTAAATATCATGGAATCACAGTCTAGATTACCCAGGAATTAGCAGCTTATACATTAAAGGATCAGAGGGCTTGGAATATAATATTCAAGTAGGTAAAGGAGCTTGGATTACAACCAAAAATCAATATCTAGCAAAATTGATCATAATTATTCAGGGGAAAAGATGGGCATTCAACAAAATAGGAGACTTTCAATCATTACTGATTAAAAAACCCCAGAACTGAACAGAAAATTTGATCCTCAGATACATGAAAGAGAAGCATGAAAAAGTAAAAAGGAAAGAAAAAAGATACTATTCAATAAGGTTAAACTATTTACATGCCTACATGGGGTGATAACACTTCTAACTCTTGAGAACTGTATCTTTATTAGGACATTTAGAAAGGGTATACATAGATAGGGAGTGTGAGTATAAGTTGACTTTAATGTGATGATAAAAAAATTAATTAATTAAGAGGTAAAAAAAGGATTGTATTGGGAGAAAAGGAAAGGATGAGGCAGAAATAAATAACCTCACAGGAAGAGGGGCAAAGACCTATTATAGTAAATGGAAAGAAGAAAGGGAGGCAAGTATTGTTTGAACCTCACTTTCATCAGATTTGGATCAAAGAGAGAATAACATACACACTCAATTGGACATAGATATCTGTTTTACCCTATAGGAAATAGGAGAGGAAAGGGCAAAGAAAATGGAGGAGGTGGATAGAAGGGAGGGAAGAAGTAGTAGGGGAAAAGGGAAAGAAAACAGAGGGCAGATTGGGAGAGGGAATGGTCAGAAAGCAAAATACTAGTGAGGAGGGAAAGGGAGAAAGGAGAGTGAAAAGCATAAATAACAGACAATAGAATGGAGAGAAAGACACAGTTAGTAATCATAACCTTGCAGGTGAATGGGATGAACTCTCCCATAAATTGGAAGTGAATAGCAGAGTGAATTAAAAACCATAATCCTACAATATGTTGTTTACAAGAAACACATTTGAAGCAGAGAGATACATGCAGAGTAAAAGCAAAAAGCTGGAGTAGAATATGTTATGCTTATGCTGAAGTAAAACAAACAAACAAACAAACAACCAAGGCTAGCAATCCTGATCTCAGACAAAACAAAAGCAAAAATAGATCTAATTAAAAGAGATAAGGAAGGAAACTACATCTTGCTAAAAGGTACCATAGACAATGAAGTAATATGAATACTAAACATATATGCACTAAGTGGTATAGCATCCAAATTCTTAGCAGAGGAATTAAGTGAGTTATAGGAAGAATACAGACAGCAAAACTATACTAGTGGGGGACCTCAACCTCTTCCTCTCAGAACTAGATAAATCCAACCACAAAATAAACAAGAAAGAAGTTAAGCAGATGAATAGAATTTTAGAAAAGTTAGATATGGTAGACCTCTGGAGAAATCTGAATGGTGATAGAATGGAATATACTTTTTTCTCAGAGGTACATGGAAACTACACAAAATTTGACCATAAACAAGGGCATTAAAAAACCCCCCAATCTAATTCAGAAAGGCAGAAATATTAAATGCAGTCTTTTCAGATCATGATACAGTAAAAATTACATGTAATAAAGGGCTATGGAAAGAAAAACTAAAAATTAATTGGAAACTAAATAATCTAATCCTAAAGAATGAGTGGGTCAAACAACAAATTGTGGAAACAATCAATAACTTCATACAAGAGAATGACAATAATAAGACAACATGTTAAAACTTATGGGATGCAGTCAAAGCAGTTACTATGGGAAATTTTATATCTCTAAATGCTTATACGAATAAAATAGAGAAAGAGGAGATCAGTAATTTGGGCATGCAACTAAAAAGGCTAGAAAAAGAACAAATTAAAAATCCCTAATTAAATACCAAATTAGAAATTCTGAAAATCAAAGGAGAAATTAATAAAATCAAACTAAAAAACTATTGAATAAATAAAACTAAGAGTTGGTTTTATGAAACTCCCCTCCCCCCCCAGTAAAATAGACAAACCTTTGGTTAATTTGATTAAACAAAGAAAGGAGAAAATCAAATTACAAGTATCAAAAATGAAAAGGGTGAACTCACCACTAATGAAGAGGAAATTAAAACAATAATTAAGAGCTATTTTGCCCAACTATCTGCCAATAAACCTGACAATCTAAGTGAAATGGGTGAATATTTATAAAAATATAAATTGCCCAGATTAACAGAAGAGGAAATAAAATATTTAAATAACTTCATTTCAGAAAAAGGAATTGAATCATCCATCAATGAACTCCCTAAGAAAAAATCTCCAGGGGCAGATGGATTTACAAATAAATTCTATCAAACATTTAAAGAACAATTAATTCCAATACTATATAAACTATTTGGAAAAAATAAGTAAAGAAGGAGTCCCACCAAGTTCTTTTTATGTTACAAATATGGTACTGATACCTAAACTAGGAAAAGCTAAAACAGAAAAAGAAAATTATAAATCAATTTCCCTCATGAATATAGATGAAAACAACTAAATAAAATATTGCAAAGAGATTACAGCAACTTATTATAAGGATAATACACTATAAGGAGGGAGGATTTATACCAGGAATAGAGGGCTGGTTCAATATTAGAAAAGCTATCAGTATAATTGACCATATCAACAACAAAATTAACAGAAATCATATGATTATCTCAAGCAGAAAAAGCTTTTGCCAAAATACAGCAACCATTCTTATTAAAACCACTAGAGAGCATTGGAATCAATGGAGTTTTCCTTAAAATGGTAAGCAGCATCTGTTTAAAACCATAAGCAAACATGATGTGTAATGGGAATAAGTTAGAAGCATTTCCAATTACATCAGTGGTGAAACAAGGATGATCATTATCATCACTGTTATCCAATATTTTACTAGAAATGTTAGCTTTAGCAATAACAGAAGAAAAAGAAATTGAAGGAATTAGAGTAGGGCAATGAAGAAACAAAACTATCACTCTTTGCCGATGATATGATGATATACTAAGAGAATACTAGAGAATCAACTTAAAAACTACTTGAAATAACTTTTGCAAGGTTGTAGGATATAAAATAAACCCACATAAATCATTTGGCATTTCAACACATTACTAAGAAAGCCCAACAGCAAGAGACAGAAGGAGAAATTTCATTTAAAGTGACTGTAGACCATATAAAATATTTGGGAATCTACCTGCTTGACAAACCCAGGAACTATATGAACACAAATAGAAAACACTTTTCACACGAATAGTCATATCTAATTAATTGGAAAACTATCAATTGCTCATGGATTGGCTGAGCTAATACAATAAAAATGACAATTCCATCTAAATTAATTTGTTTATTCAGTGCTATACCAAGCAAGCTACCTAAAAATTGTTTTATAGAGCTAGGAAAAACAATAACAAAATTCATCAGGAAGAACAAAAGGTCCAGAATATCAAAGGAATTAATGAAAAGAAATGCAAGGGAAAATGGCCTAGCCATACCAGATCTTAAACTGTATTATAAAGCTGAAATCATCAAAGCTACTTCGTACTGGCTAAGAAATAGAGTGGCAGATCAGTGGAATAGGTTAGATACACAATGACTACAGTAAGGACTCCAACTTTTGGGATAAGGACTCAGTATATGACAAAAACTGGTGGGAAAACTGGAAAATAGTGTGGCAGAAGCTAGGCATAGACCAACATCTTACACTGTATACCAAAATAAAGTCAAAATGGGTACACAATTTAGACATAAAGGGTGATATTAGGAGAGCAAGACATAATTTACCTGTCAGTTCTATGGAGAACAGAAGACTCTATGACCAAACAAGAGATAGAGAACATTATGAAATACAAAACAGATAATTTTGATTACATTAAATTAAAACAATTCTGAGGTACCACCTCATACCTATCAGATTGGTTAACACGACAAAAGAGGAAAACAATAAATGTTGGAGGAGATTTGGGAAAATTGGAACACCAATGCATTGTTGGTGGAGTTGTGAACTGATTCAGCTATTCTGAACAGCAATTTGGAACTATGCCAAAGGAACTATGCACACCTTTTGACCCAGAAATACCACTACTAGGTCTCTATCCCAAAGAGATCATAAAAAAGAAAAAAGGACCCACATATAAAAAAATGTTTATAGCACCTCTTTGTGTGGTGTCAATGAACTGGAAATTGAGGGGATACCCATCAATTGGGGAATGGCTGAATAAGCTGTGGTATATGAATGTAATGGCATACTATTATTTCATATGAAATGGTGAACACGTGGATCTCAGAAAACCTGAAAAGACTTACATGAACTGACGCTGAGTGAAGTGAGCAGAACCATTAGAACATTGTACATAGTAACAGCAACATTGTGCGATGACTCACTTTGTTAGATTTAGCTCTTTTGAGCAATGCAGTGATCTAAGATAATTCTAAAAGACTCATGATAGAAAATGCTATCCACATGCAAAGAACTATGGAGTCTGAATGAAGATCAAAGCATACTATTTTCTCTTTTTTTTCCTTTTTTTTTTCTCCTTTGTTCTGATTTGTCTTTCACAACATGATTAATGTGAAAATATGTTTAATATGATTGTTCATGTATAGCCTATATCAGATTGCATGCTGTCTTGGGGAAGGGGGAGGAGAGCTGGGGGGGGAATTTAGAACTCATAAATCTTATAAAAGTGAAAGTTGAAAACTAAAAATAAATAAATTTTTAAAATCTTACGTTTTATAAAATCTTATAAAAGTAAATGTTGAAAATTAAAATTAAATAAATTTTTAAAAACTTCATAACCTGACCACTTCCAGCCTTTCCAGTCTTCTTAAACATCACTTTCCTCCATGTACTCTGCAACCCAGGCTTCCTTGCCATTCCTTACACAAGACACTTCATCTTTCACTTTTCTGTCTGTCTCCATTGCCTATGATACTCCCTTTCCTTATCTTCACTCTCTAGCTTTTCTGGATTTCTTCAGTCTTAGCTAAAGTCTTACCTTCTACAAGATGTCTGTTTCAGTCCTCATTATTCTTACTGACTTCCATTTGAGAATACTCCCAATTTATCTTGGATAGATTTTATTTGTATGTAGTTTACATGTTGTCTGTCTTATTATTAGACTGTGAGTTCCTTGAGACCAAGCATTGGCTTTTTTAAAAAACATGTTTTTTGCCTTTCTGTGCAACCCCAGGATTTGGTGAAATGTGTGGCACATCATAGATACTTAATAGATGCTAGTTTATGACCAACTAACTGAGTAACAAGAGATAGAAAAGATCTGCAAATTGTATTTATAATAATTTTTTTTTTAGCATCAAGGAGAGTGAAACTTTTACATTTGAATTCTAATATTACAATACTGCATGTGCTGCTGGAGGAAGTGGAAATGGTACTGAGAAAAAATGGATACACTAAAACAAATATTCATAGAAGACATTGACACAACAGTGACTCAGTTTTGAGAGCATTGAGAAATCAAGTATCAATGTACATGAAAAAGGGAAAATATCAATGTGTGAAAAATATCTCAGATCTTATTTTTCCAAAATCCTGACATAATGTAAAAAAAAAACCAACCCCAAACTATGACCATATGCCTACTTTTCCATTCATATATTTTTGTGTCTTTTTCATTTATTTTCTTCTCTCTCACTTTTCTCTTTGAAGAACCAGAAAGGAAAAGAACAAAGAAAGAAAGAAAAGAAAAGAAGAAACTCTCATAACAAATATTCACAGTATAGCAAAACAAATTCTTACATTAGCTATGACCAAACATGTATGTCTCATTCACCTCTCTGATGGGAGAGAAGTAGCATGCTTCATCTTTAGGCCTTTGGACTTGGGGTTACATAAGGGAAAGTTTAATGTCTTTCAAAATTGTTTTTCTTCATAAGTTCTTGTTTTATAAGTTGTTATTCTAGTTTTGCTCACTTCGCTGTGCATCAGTTCACACTTTCACTCAAAGGGTCAATTCAGTGGCTTTTTTAGAGTAGTTCCAAATTGTTTTTGGAATGTTTGGGCCAATTCATAGTTTCACTAGCAGTTTGTTGCTTTCCTAATTATCTTCCCAACTTTTAACATTTGTAATTTTCTTCTTTTGTCATCTTTGTAAATTTGATGGGCTGGATGTGGACTTTAAGAGTTGCTTTAACTTGAATTTCTCTGATTATTAGTGATTTGGATCAGCTTTTCACATGGTAGCTGATAGCTTGGATGCCCTCTGAAAATGACTTGTTCATATCTTTTGAACATATATCTAATGGGGAATGGCTTTTCATCTTATAAATTTCATCAGTTCTTTACATATATTGGCTATGACATATTTATCAGAGAAACTTGGGCAGAGGATATTCCCCCTAGTTTCTGTGCTTTTTTTCCTCTGTAGTTTCTGTACTTTAACTGTATTGGTTTATTTGTGAAAAACTTTTCTATTTTATATAATCAAACTTGTCCACTTTTGTCTTCTGATGAACCTGTATGCAGGTGAAGAAGCAACAGTGAGAACTGAATAAGGAGCAACTGATTGGTTTAAGATTGGGAAAGAAGTATGACAAGGCTGTATATTGTCACCTTAATTAACTTATATGCAGAGTACATTATACAAATGCCAGGCTGGATAAATCACAAGCCCAAATTAAGGTTGCTGGGAAAAATATCAGCAGCTTCAGACGTGCAGATGATACCACTCTGATGGCAAAAAAGTGAAGAAGAATTTAGAAGGCTCTTGATCAAGGTGAAAGAGGAGAGTATAAAAGCTGGCTTGAAACTTAACATTACAAAAAAACACACTAGGATTGTGGCAGCTAGTGAGTCCCATCACTTCCTGGCAAATGGAAGGGGAAGAAATGGAAGCAGTGTCAGAATTTATATTTTTGGGCTCAAAGATTACTGCAGATGGCAACTGAGCCATGAAATTAAAAGAGACTTGTTCCTTGGAAAGCTATGGCAAATCTGGACAGCATAGTAAAAAGCAGAGATATCACCTTGCCAACAAAGGTTTGTACAGTCAGACCTATGGTTTTCCCAGTAGTGATGTATGGCTATGAGAGTTGGACCAAAAGGAAAGCTGAGCAGTGCAGAATCATCGCTTTTGAATTGTGGTGCTGGAAAAGATTTTTGAAAGTCTCTTGAACAGCAAGGATATCAATTCATCCAATATTTAAAGAAATTAATGAAGACTATTCATTGGAAGGATAATACAGAAACTGAAACTTAAATACCTTGGATGAATAACGAGAAGACTTTCTGAAAAAGTCCCTGATATTGGGAAAGATTGAAGGCAAAAGGAGAAAGGGATGGCAGACGATGAGATGGATAGATGGAAACAACCTAGTGCCCTCCTCCCACCTCTTTTCAGTCTTCCCACACCTTACATCTCTCCTCCTTCTCAATACCCTCCCCCATCAACACATACTCTGTGATCTAGTGATACTAGCCTCCTTGCTGCTACCCAAAGAAGACACTTAATCTCTTTACTTCTTTGGCTGTTCCCTATGCCTGAAAAGTTCTCCCCTCTTGTCTCTACCTCCTGACTGCTTTGGGTTCTTTAAGTCCCACTTTCTATGGGAAGTCTTTCCAAATCCCTCTTAATTCCAGTACCCTCTTTTTATTGATTATTAATCCTGTATGTAGCTTGTTTGTATATATTTGTTAGCGTGCCATCTCTCCCATTGGATTGTGAGTTCCTTGAGAAAAGGGACTGTCTTTTGACTTTCTTTGTATCCCCAGTGCTTGACATAATACCTGTTACATATTAGCCATTTAATGAATACTCATTGATTGACATACGTGGTAAATTCTGAGACTTATCCTGTACTACTCCCACTCAGTGTTCTCTGGGCCTTCCGTCAGTCTGGCCCTTCCCTAGAATCCCCGTGGTATGTAGAGGAGGGGAGAAATAGATGAGGGAGGGGAAAGTATACCAAATCTCTCCTTTAGAGATTTCTGTGAAAGAACTTCCCATTTCTTCCGAGGAACTTGGAGAGTTGTGCAAACAGTTTTACCTCTTCTACATTATTAGAAAGTGAGGTATCTCCTAGAAATTTCACTCCTTTGTTCTTTAGTAGAGAGCAATTATATGATTGGCTACTGGGTACTGTCCTGACAGAATGGTCCAGGGCCTTAACAATTCCATATTAGAATAAGCAAAGACTATGGTGGGTGGACCTGCTTGAGCTAGCCATTCTGTTGCTTCCAGAGCCAATGACGTTGTCACTCCTCTGGGGCCTGCAACAATGCTCACTCGTGTCCCAGTTATGATCCCTATGCCAGAGCCTGAGCACTGCCCTCCTAAATTGGGGGCATACAATTATGGTATGCATTGCCACTCCCCCCTTGTATTGGAACATGAGCTCTCAAATTCACAGAAGTAGCTATCCATACCTCTGTTTGCTCAGTGAGGAAGACACAAAGCAGAAGATCAACCAGAGATTTATTTAGGACAGTACATATGCTCTGACTGTCGTTTGTAACAGTTGTGATTTCTGTCGGGGTAGGCACCTATGGTCCTTACTCTTGGCATCCTTTATCACCTTCTCTGGGTAGGGCAGGTAGAAGGAGAGGGAGAGAGGGAGAGACAGACAGAGATAAGAGCTATAGTTCATAGTGGGCACACTGCCTACCCTGTGAAAGACTCCTGTGTCAGTATCAAATCAAATCTAGTAGGTGTCCTCTTCCTCTCTAGGATAGCCATGTAATCTCTATGATGTAATCTTTTTCATAGTATAAAGTATTCTGGGCTAGACTTGACTTGCACTAGTTGGCTCAGGCTAAGGATTGTAATGAAATCAGATGCTTGTAGATCATCTAACATCCAGCAAAGGCATTTACTTAACAGTAACATGGAAAGATTCAGCAAGGATCTGATGTTGATTTAGCTGAATGCAACTTTCCAATCTCACTGCCATGATAGTTTTCTGTTCCAGCAAAACTAGACTATTAGCTATTCTTCAAATTCAGTGATTTATCTTATTCTCCATGACTGCACAAGTATTGTCCCTTATGTCTGGAATGCCCAGTTTCCTAATCTCTGCCTCTTGGAATCCATGGCTTCCTTCAAATATCTGTTCAGGCAGGTAGCTATCATTAGTACAGCCAAGGCTGGGCCTTCCTTCCTCTAGTATCTGAGAGTGGAATCAAGGTGGAATTATAATTCTTTCTGTCTCTCTCAAATATTATAGCATAAGATTAATAGGTTCAGGGAAAATGAGACATCTTTGATCATTCTTAAGGGTGAGGGTAGCTATTTGCTTACTCCCCTCTGTCAAGATACCATTAGGAAATACCTTGTTTTCCGCAGCTAAGGCCCAGCAAGTAAGCTGTGCCCTGAGCTTAGCATAACAACAATCCTTTGCACTTGCCCTCTGAATGAACTCAGCAACAGCAAAATCCCAGAATTGTTTCACATAATTATTGTATTGCTTTGACCAGCACCAGGTGTTCCTTGAGCTTAGACAAGTATCTACAGTACCCATGTTCCAGTCATGAAGCCCGGCTATGCATCAAATTTTTCTCATTGTTGTTGTTACCTCTCATTGTCACATTGTCATGGCTATACAGCTCACTGTGTAGCCATTGGTATAAATATTGAGGTTTGCCCACACTAAAATGGTTTCCTCCACTGGGAAGGGGTGGGGGACATATATGTCTAGTTTCCTGCCTTGCTTGCAAGCTATTTACCTCACTGTAGAAAGCAAATTTCTGTTTTAGTTGTTCTTGCCTGCTCAGTCTGTTTGGCTAAGGCCTCATCAGGCAAAGAGGTTTGGTCTAGTTGACACCTCCAAACTTAGTTCCTTCACACCAAACATCGGTTACACAAAAGATCATTGAAAATTGCTAATATCAAATAAATCCATTTACCTAAGAAAAACAGCAAACAGAAATTAGAGCTTTGCAGATTATAATCTACCAAATAATACATAAAAAGGAATAAACTCTTCATTTAGGGATAAATAAACTCTAAGCTCAAACTGGAGAGAAAGAACAGTCTCATGCAGAAGAGATCCATTCTCAGCAGTCTCTTAAATTTCAAGTGACTCCAGGGATGTGATCTGGCCAGCTTCCTATTCACGTCTGCTAAACAGAGCTGCTATAAACATTTTAGAACATATAGGTTCTTTTCCTTTTTCCCTAAATCGTCTTTGGAAATAGACCTGGAGTGATATTCTTGCTCAAAGGGTATAGGTAGTTTAATAACTCTTTGGAAACAATTCCAGATTGCTCTCCAAAATGGTTGGATCAGTTCGCGATTCCACTAACAAATTAGTATCCCAATTTTTCCACATCCACTCCAGCATTTGTCACTTTCCCCTTCTATCATTTTAGCCAGTCTGGTAGATGTAAAATCATTTCTCAAGGTTGTTTTAATCTGCATTTCTCCAATCAATAATGATTTAGAGCACTGTTATATGACAATAAATTATTTTGATTTCTTCATTGGAAAACTGCCTGTTCATATCCTTTGACCATTTATCAGTTGGGGAGCGACTTGACTTCTTATAGATTCGACCAATTATGTACCAAGAGTTATTAAACTACCTGTACCCTTTGACCCAGCAATACCACTGCTTGGTCTATTTCCAAACACTTCTTCAACGGTGGGTTGTGGCCCCACATAAGATCACAAAAAATTTGGCAACAGAAAAAAGTTTCTGAACATGCAGCGACTAGAAATTAATTCAAACTCAAACATGTAATGAATCTGAGGTGTTTCTGGAAGCCCTTGCCCATGTTGCATGATGCAACTTCATTGTAGCCTTGGCTCTGAACATACAACATGCACATTTTGCCCTGTGTATGTTGTCAAGCCATTCAATGCCAACGCATGCTGCCAGAAACATCTCGGCTCAGATTTGAGACTATTGTATGTTATGAATTGCAGTGTTATTTTTTTACTGTACATTCAAAATTATTAAATTAATTTTAGCTTGAGATTAGGACAGAATTTCCAACAATTTCTGAAATGGCCCTAAACGTACTTCTGCCATTTTGTACTATGTATTTATGTGAAGCGGCATTCTCACCTTAGATGATTATAAAATCAAAATGTTGATTAATTTTGAAAAGTGTTGAAGATGCTCTGCATTCTACAGTATCAAATTTTCTGCCAAGATTTAATTCTTTATGTAAAAATAAACAAGCACATCCATTTCATTAACTATGCAAATTTGCTTTCATCTTTAATAAATGGTAAAATTATATATATGCCAAAGTATTGGTTTAAAATAAATTTCTTTATGATTTATTTTCAATAAATGTTTGATTTCATACCTATTTTATAAACTTATATACCCAGGGTTGTGTAAAAATTTCTTAGGCCAAAAGAAGTCATGAGTGGAAAAAGTTTAGGAAGCCATGTTCTAGAATGTTAATAGAAGTTCTCTTTGTGGTGGCAAAAAACTAGAAATTGGAGGAATGCCTATTACTTGGGGAATGGCTGAACACATTGTGGTATATCATTGTAAGGTAATACTACTGTACTATAAGAAATGATGAGCTCAATGATTAAAAAAAATATGGAAAGACTTTCAGGAAATAATGAAGAGCGAAATAAGGAGAACCAAGAGAACATTGTATATAGTAACAGCAATATTGTTTTAAGAATGACTTTGAGTGAATAAGTTATTTTGTCTATTATGAATACCCAATTTGAAGAAAGGTGCTATCTGCAGACATAGAAAGAACTCATAGGGGGCAGCCAGGTGGCGCAGTGGATAGAGCACCGGCCCTGAAGTCAGGAGGATCTGCTTTCAAATGCGGCCTCAGACCAAACACTTGACCACTTACTAGCTGTGTGACCCTGGGCAAGTCACTTAACCCCAATTGCCTAAAAAAAAAAAAAGAACTCATAAATGGAAGTACATGTAGAATAATCACATATATATGGGTATATGTATATATACACATCTATGTATATGCATATGAATGTGTGTGAATACATATATATGTCTATATTTATATTTGTGTACACACACATATTTGTGTCTGATGGCAGCCATCTCTAGGGGGAAGGAAGAAAAAAAGGAAAAAAAATTTACTTGGTAATTTTGTTGTATATTTTAAAGAAATAGGAAGTTGTGCATAGTAGACTTGCAGTTTCATGTACAATCATCTTTTTATTGAATAGAAACGCTTGTTTTATTCCACAAATTTTTTTTAAAAAGCTAAATGGAGCTAAAAAAGAGAAAGGAAAATCAAATTACTTGAATTGAAAATGTAAAAGGACATCTCTCAATAATTGAAGAGGAAAGAAAATAAATTATCAGAAATCATTTTGTGCAATTACATGCTAACAAAACTGATACTGCAGAGCAAATGGATGAACATTTACAAAAAAAAATCCAAATCACTAAAAGACTATTTAAATAAGTGAAATATTAAGTTATTAATTCTAATATAACATAATTTATTAGAAATTATAAGAAATGAAGATACCCTTTAATTTATTTCTATAATTCAAATATGGTCTTAAAATCTAAAACAGGGAGAGACAAAACAGAGGAAGGAAACTATAAGATACTTAATGAACATTAACACAAATATATTACATAAATTAACAAGTAGGCATTAATAACATATTAGATTATACATTATGACCAGATTGAATTTATGCTGGAAATGTAGGGTTGGTTCAACATAAAGAAGTTTATAAATGTATAACAACAAATAATTTTTAAAAAATTGATAACAATATATGTTGAAAAGGCTTTTGATAAAACCTAGTACTAATTTCTTTAAAAAGTCAAGCAAGATAAGCAATAAATGGACCTTTCCTTAATATAGTAAATAATGTCTACCACATCCAAGAGCTAACATTATATGAAATGGAGAAAAAAAGTTAGAAGCCTTTCTAGGAATATCAGGGGATAGTGCTAAAAATGTTAACTATAGCGAATAAGAGAATAAGCATAGGCAAAGAAGAAATAAAATGATCACCTTTTGCAGGTGGTATGATAATTTAGAAAAACTAGCCAACCAAAAATTAATTGAAATAGTTAATAAATTCATTAACATTTTGGGATACAAAGTAATTTCACAAATCATTGGCATTATTGTAATTTTACAAGCCAAGCTACCAGGAAGAGCTAGAAAGAGATATCTCTTCCAGAAGTCTATTTGGAGTCAGCAGACCCAGTTAAGAACCCTTGCCAGAATTTAGAAATGTAAGGGATTTTTGAGGTTTTCTACTACACTCCCCCCTCCCTTTTTTAAAAACAGGTTTTACAGATGAAGAAAATGAACCTCAGAGAGGGTATTGGTTTTATCCAGTCATATAGTCATACTAGGATCCAGGAGTGGGGAACCTGAGGCCTCGAGGACATGTGTGGCCCTCTAGGTCCTCAAGTGCGGCCCTTCGACTGAATCCAAACTTCATGGAACTTATAGCTGTTACTAGGATCCAAGAGTGGGGAACGTGAGGCAATTTGTTGGGACACATGTGGGCTCAAGGCCGCAGGTTCCCCATCCCTGCATAGTGACTCCCAGTTCTCAGAATCCCTGTGGTGTTCTATTCAGGATACCAGAAAGCTACTTTGAGATCCAGATCCATTCTTGTGTTATTTTGTCCTCTAGCGTAAAAAAGAATTTATCCCCAAGAACGTGCACTGTTTTCAAAGGCACTCAAGAATACTCACCCTTTCCCTCACTGTTCCATTGATTTATTTTCATCTCACTTGCCTTTTACTTGTACATACTGAATCAAAGCAATCATTGTCTAATGTGGGGTATCCACACTCCCGGGGGTTCCAAGGCAGGCTATGCTTCCAAAAAAGGGAAATCCTGCTTCTAAAAAGGGGAGATCCTTTCTTCTAGCCCCATTCTATCTCCCACACTCCCTCCTAGGTTTTCTCTACGTGCAAAATGGTTGCACAGACTCCTGGAACACTGAATGCGTTTTGGACTGTTTCAAACAGGTACCACCCCTCTGCCACTTTCCACACCAGTAACCTGTTCATTCAGCTGCTTACAAGCTCTGGCTGGTAGAGTTCTGCCCAGAGGGCTCTTCTTGGTGCAGAGGACAGCCCCGCGGTATCTTCTGCACTTTGGTAATCGAATATGTGAGACCCCAATTTGGCCGAAAGACCTCGCACTGAACTAGGCAAATAGAAGGAAAGGCTTAGACCACTAAGGGGAAGAGAAAAGGGGATAGAGGGAGTGAGACAAAAGTAGCTCAGAATAAAAAAGGAAGTTTGTTGCTTCTCTCAAGATGCATTAAGGAAGTCACTGAAAATGAGGAAGCGAGGAGGATTGGTGTCCTGCAAACCCGGAGCACAAAGTGACGAAGAGCACAGGGGGTCAGGGTGTTGCTGAAAGTTGTTGCGGTGGCGGGGCTTGGTCCTGTGTCTTGGGCTTTTCTTTTGAGAACTCAAGTCGGCGCACTGGGCGAAAGAGGCTGCCACTGCCCGGAAACCGAGCTAGGAGAAGCTACGGTGTCATAAGCCGCAGGAGAATTCGAACTGTGAGTCTGAAAGGCAGTACTTTGGTGAACCAGATCTCTTTACTTCCCCTCTCCCCATGGCCATCCTGGAGAGCATCTAGGCAGTGGGTGAGGAGAAGTCAGCCCTGGGAAGCTTTGCCCTTACTCCTCTTCTCTTCATTGGCCGTGCTCTCCTCCCATTGTTTCTCTACCTACAGTCAGGTAAGACTGAACCTTCTCCCCTCCTCCTCTGTCCCCACCCTTCCTCCCTGAGTTTGGTTCCGTGGTTGGTGTGGTGGTTGACGGTGGGGGGAGTTGCTGCGGATGTTGGATTCTTTTTAAATTCCTTTTTTTTCCCTGGAAGCTGTCAGAGGAGGTTCTGCTCCTAACTCTCTAGGTTGGGTATATAGCTTTTTTTGAAGGCGGCATTTGTGTATACATAACATAGATACATAAAACTTTTATTACTACTTTGAAGAGACTGGATTGTGCAAAGAGGAAAAAGTGCCCGAAAGGGAAGTGTAGATGTAATCTTTCCTCCACTACCCCACCCCCCTCTCTGTTCTGGAATTTTCTTTTGTTTAGCTTCATGTTTTTATTCCTCGAAAAAAAAGTTCAAGTAACTTTATAGTAATATATAAGGTTCTTCTGCATTGCCTTTAACATTTACTAAGGCTCAATTTATAGGAAAAGACTAGAAACTTAATACACACAACCATTTAGGCAATAAGAATTATGCCAGGCTCTGTGCTAAATGCCATGGATACACAAACTTTTAAGATTTTTGTTTTGCCCAGTCCCTGCTCACACCTAGACATTAATTCATGGGAATTGGATAGTTCCATTGGGAAAAGGTGGGGAGAAATTAAATGTATATTCATTTATTTAGAAGAGAAATAAAATTGCATAGTAGATAGAGTGGATTTAGTGTCAGGAAGATCTTAAGAGTCCAAATCTGCCTGAGATGTTTTACTAGCTGTGTGACCTCAACCTTATCTGTAAAATGGGAATAATAATAATAGCACCAACTGAGTTGTTGTGGAGATTAAATGTGATAGTATACATAATTCAGCTAACATTAAAGAACTATATAAATGCTAGTTATGGAAGCTAAAACAAATTGTGCTGCTGTCAGTTTCCCCAAATCAGACTGAAAATTATGTAAATTTGCTATAGTAGAAATTAATATTTTTCTTATTAACTACTATTTGGTACCATCCCCCTTTCTATTAAAGTGAAGATAATAGTGGATGAATAAAGCAAGTTCACTACTACATAGCACAATTGAACATAATTACCACATTTATGTTTTATAGTAATAAAATTTTATTGGAATTTTAGCTCAATAGCTCATTATTAAGGTCACACAGAAACAAAACCTAGATGACTTTGTAAAAGTAACTAGTTTCTTCCAGTTGATGAAAAATAGGTAAAGGAAGGTCTTAGAATTTAGTTAAGTTAGATTAGAAATATTAATGTTCATAAGTTATTGAGGTTTAGCTTAGCCTGCCAAAGGTTGTTTTAACTTAAAGCAAAAGAGTAAGGATAAGAAGGTTCTTCCCTCCCCCACGTTGTAATATTTGGTTGAAGGAGTTGACAGTGACTTTTGTTGAGATATTCAAATTCTGTTGTTCAAAATTAGCACAATTTTAAAGTTCTTCAAGTTTGAATTTTTAAAATGGATTTGATACCTGCTTGAGAATCCCATAACTTAAAAAAAAATACAAAAAAAGTCTTACAAATAGGCCTCAAGCATATAAAATTTGAACAAATATTAAAACTCAGTAAAAGAAAATCCATAACTAGTGTACATATTAATTTATTGTATCATGAAAATAAATAATAGTATATATAATACCTGTAATTGTAGTTTTATAATCATTAAATCTATAATATTTTGCTTGTAGAAATTATGATTAAGTAGCATAATTACTTTTTTAGCGAAATGGTTTTGGAAAATTTAAACAAGTGAAAATTTGTCAGCTAAAATTGTTTAGTTGAAACCTACCTAATTTTATTTGTAATTCCAATCTAACATTTAAAAAAAAATTCTAATGGAGTAGATATGGATATTTCTATTGTATGGTGTTATTTCATCATTTTTAATAAAATAATGTTGTAAAGTCAGGGTATGACAAATATTTGTACTCTTAGAATTCTTTTAATATGGCTGGTATATTTCCATCATAATTTCTTATTGGAATTTGTTGGTATTGTGTAGAAATATTGGTGATTTTTATAGATTTTTCTTTCCAGTTAACATGTTGAAATTGTTAACAGTCTCAGTTTATTTACTGATTCTTGGGTTTTTAAAGTGTACTCTCATGCCATCTATAAATAAGGATAGTTTTATTTACTTTTTGATGATGTTTGTATCTTTGATTTTGTTCTCTTATGTTATTCCTATAAAAAACATTTATAAACAATTGCAAATATGAAATTGAGGGATGTCCTTCCTTTACTGCTATTCATACTGGAAAAAACATCTAACTAGTGTTTTTTCAGGGTACTTCATCTAAAACATATTCCTTTGATCCTATTAAAGAAGGGCCTGTCTTGTTTTTGAGGTTTCTGTTTAAAAATGGATTCGGTATTTTGTTTTCTGTATTTTTTGAAATTATCATTTGTTTTTATTGTATTTATTTATATGATTAACTTTCTCTTTTAAAAAATCTCATCTCTGGTATGAACACAACTTTGTCAAAGGAAATTATTTTCTGGAAGTATTGCCATAATTTTCCTACAATAATTTTATTTTAAAATTTTGCACTAATATTCACTGGTGACATTGTTTTATAATTCTTTCTCAGCTTTGCTTCTTGTCATAAAGATATTCATGTCTTTTGTTTTCAGTTTTAAGCATAAAATTTGACAATAAAACACTTCATTTCTGAAAATATAGCACTAAATCTATAAATTAATTAGGTGTCTTACTACTGTATTAAATTGACAAAGGCCAACCATGAGCAAGCTATCCACATTTTTTAATTTCTGTAAATAGTATTTTATAGTTATATTCAAATAACCTTATGTGTGTAGGTAGATCAATGCAGATTTTAAAAACAATTTCTGAGACACAAGTGCTTGATTGCATAGCTATTATTTGCCCTTTGAACTTTTGATTTTACTTGTTAAATCCATCTGCCCTAGGATCTTTTTTTCCCTCTTCAGTAATTCGTTTATGAGTTGCTCAATTTCCTTTTCTAACACTAGGTTGTTTAAGAGTTCAATTTCTTTTTTTGTTAGCATAAAAGTTATCTATTTTTGTAGATACCCATATCTTTGGGATTACCTTTTTTATTAGCATATAACTGAGTTGATCATTCTTATTATTTTCTCCCTCTTGTGAATTCATCTTTTAATTTAAAAAATTGGCAATTTGAGGTTTCTCTCTCTTTTTCTCTCTTATTTCTTATTAATTGGGTTGGGTCATAGTTTGTCAACATTTTTATGCATTTTTAAAAAAAGCTCTTAATTTTGTTTATTTTTCTGGAGTCATTTTGATTTTTGAGTTTATTTCTCCTAATTTTCAGGGTTTTTTGAATATTTTTGGGTTGATAATTTGTTTTTAGAATCTAATTGTATTGTTAGCTCATTGATCCATTCTTTTCTAATTTTTCAAAAGAAATTTTTAAGGAACACTACTTTACTTTTGGCCTGTTGTTTCATTATCATTATCCAATATAATTGTTGTTTCTATTATTTGTTCTTTGACTCAGTTATTATTTAGGATGTTGTTTCTTTGACTGACTGTAGATGTATTTTTTTTGCTTATATTTGCTTGACTTATTGCTAATTTCATCTCATTATAGTCTATAAGAGATGATTTTTTTCTCTTTTTACATTTATTTATGATTCTTTTATATCTGAACACATGATCAGGCTACCTATAGATATCAAAGAGTTGCTGGGAAAAAAATGTATTATTTAATATTCCAAGTCAATCATTCAACGAATAATTACTAAGTGCCTACTATGTATATAACAACACTGTTCTAGGCAGGCTTTGGGGATTTAAGTAGAAAGAATGAGACAATCTCTACTTGAAATGAGCTTATATTTTAATGGAGAAGACTGCAAATACATAGAAAAATATGTATCACATAAATATAAAGTTAACAAATATGCAAAGTAGTTAAATTCCAAGTAATTTGGTGGGAAGGGCACTAACATTTTGGAGGGTTTAAGAAAGCCTTCACACAGAAGACCACGCTTATTCTGTATCTTAAAGAAACCAAAGATTTTTATGAGGCAGAGGTAGGAAGGGAGCCTGCAGCAAGCACATAGGGTAAGCAGGAACTGAGAATGGAGGTAAAACATCTTCCATGAAGAAGAGCGGGAAGGCCAGATGACAGTGGAGATGGGATACAGGGAAAGAGACAGGGAGCAATGTCTACTGAGGCTGGAAAGATAAATAGATTCTGGATAGGTGGTGAAGGGCTCAAAAACTCTAAATAGGAGTTTATATTTTGTCCTCAATACAACAAGAAGTCACTGGAATTGATTGAATAGTGACCTGCATTTGAAATATACATTTAGGGAAAATTACTTTTGGTATAGTGTGTGGGATTGAGTGAAGTAAGGAGAGTCTTGAGGCAGGAAGGGACTTGTTTCAATCATCTAGGTGACAGGTGATTAGTGCCCAAACTAATGTATTAGCTATGTGAGTAGAGAAAAGGGTCAGATGGGAAAGATACTGTGAAGGTAGGAATGACAATATTTGGCCATTGATTGAATGTGTAAGGTGAAAGAGACTAGAGTCTAGCACGGGGTGGGGAACCTGCGGCCTAGAGGCCCATGTGGCCCTCTAGGTCCTCAAGTGTGGCTCTTTGACTGAATCCAAACTATACAGAACAATTGTGAAGTTTGGATTCAGTCAAAAGGCCACACTTAAGGACTAGAGGGCCACATGTGGCTTCGAAGGCCGCAGGTTCCCCACCCCTGGGACTAATGCTGAAGTTACGAACCAAAGGTCAGTCAAATTTAGTTTATCCAACAGTATGTTTTCTTTGTTGTTTATCTTTCTGTTGAACTTATTCAACACTAAGAGAGGCATATTAAAATTTCCTGCTATTATTGAGTTAATATCAATATCTTTAAAATTTTTTATTTTTATTTTCAGTTTCAAATACTCTTCCTTCCTCTACCCCACCTATTGGGAAGGCAAGAAATATGAATATCAATAAATTTTTGAAAATTTTACCAATTGATTCAATGCCATTTGGCTTTTTATATGCTTAATATTAAATTTTCTTTAACTAGTACCTTTAAGACAGCTAGATGGTATGGTAGATAGAGTACTAGACTAGGACTCAGGAAGATTAGAGTTAAAATTTTGCCTCATCTAGCTCACTGAAGCTCTCAGCCTCATATTCGTCATTGGTAAAAATGAAGATAACAATAACACCTACCTAATAGAGTGTTGTGGAGATAAAGTTCTTCGAAAACCTTAAAGTACTATATAAAGACTAGTTTTAAAAAATAAATAATATTAGTTTCCTTGTTTATGTCTCTTGACATAATTAGTTTTTACTGCTGTCCTATCAGTCTTATCTGAGATCTCAATTGCAGTTTATAGTTTTTTTCATGTAAATAGCATTTTTTCCCCAATTACACGTAAAGATAGTTTTCAACATTCATTTTTATAAAATTTTCAGTTCCAAATTTTTCTCCCTTCCTCCCTCCCCTCTTGCTCTAGAAGAGAGAAAGCAATCTGATATAGGTTATACATGTGCAATCATGTTAAATATATTTCTACATTAGTCATGTTGTGAAAGAAAAAACAGAACAAAAGGAAAAGAAAACTCATGGAAAAAAAACAGAGAAAGTGAAAATAGTATGCTTCAATTTGCATTCACACTACATCAGTTCTTTCTCAAGATGTGGATAACATTTAACACCATGAGTCTTTTGGAATTGTCTCAGATCATTGTATTGATGAGAAGAGCTAAGTCTACCATAGTTGATCATCACACAATGTTGAGCTAAATTAGTTCATTTAAGTCTTTCCAGGTTTTCTGAAATCTGCTTCCTCATCATTTCTTACAGCACAATAGTATTCCATTACATTCACCACAGCTTCTTCAGCCATTCCCCAGTTGATGGATGTCCCTCAAATTCCAATTCTTTGCCACTACAGAGCTGCTATAAATATTTGTATATGTGTAAGTGCTTTTTTCTTTTTTGTGATCCCTTTGGGATACAGACCTAGTAGCGGTATTGCTGGATCAAAGTAGCACAGTTTGATTGCCCTTTGGACATAGTTCCAAATTGTTCTCCAGAATGGTTGGATCAGATCATAACTCCAACAACAATGTCCCAATTTTCCCACATCTTTTCCAACATTTATCATTTACCTTTTTGTCATGTTAGCCAATCTGATAGGTGTGAAAGGGTACATTAGAGTTGTTTTAATTTGCATTTCTCTAATTGATGGTGATTGACTATAGATGCTTTGATTTTTTTCATCTAAAACTGCCTGTTCATATCCTTTGATAATTTATCCATTGGGGAATGACATATTCTTATAAATTTGACTCAATTCTCTATATATTTGATCTCAGCTGCTAATAAGAACTTTGTGCTGTCTTACCTAGACACTGCCTGCACTGGGCTGCACTCCCCTCAAGTCCTTCCAAGTTATCTTGAGTTTGAAAATTGTTTCAACCCATCTTATGGGGGTGCTATCCCTCTAGAATTTATTTAGAGGCTTGATTTAACATTGTTTTGAAGGAAACTGGCAAGAGCTCAGGCAACTTCCCAGCTTTCTCCACCATCTTGGCTGCAGCTTATAGTTTCTGGAAGCAAAATAGATTTTGGTTTATTATTTCTTCATTTTTACTTTGTGTAAAAGTTATTTATATGCAGAAAATTTGAAGGGTTGGTTTCTTGTCTATTCTATTTTTCTTTTTGTATTAATGTATTATGTAAAGGGTTATAATAGTGGTTTGTGTTCTTTAGTAAATACATACATATATGTAGAAAGACAGACAGACAGATAGATAGGGGGATAGATAGATAGATAATGGCATATAATGCATTGTAATACAAAACCTTACTTTCTCTTTTCTGGAGGCAATTAGTTTGTTCCATATGTTTTGTTTATGCTCATTTGAACCTGGCCTCTCCCCTTCCCATTTCCTTAATTATTCCTTCTTTCTGTTACTCCTCTCAGTCTCAAACTCCTTACTTTTACTGTTATTTTTACTCTCTGTTTTATTTGTGTGGTAATCAAACCTCCATTTTTCTAATATCATTGAAATCAGTGTTATTAATTTATAATTTCAAAGAAATATTATTTTTCTTCTACCCTTTCTTAATCCTTTCCCCATATAGGATTCTCCAGCCATCTAGCAGTGGAGTGTAATGGAAAATGTCCTGTAACATTAATTAAAGGGGGCCTAATGTACCCTGGTTTGAAGATTAAAAAAAAGCCAGATTTCTGTGTGTATTTTTTTTTCTTAGGGGGAAGTTATGTGTTCTGGAAAGTGCAAAGCCTTGCTATTTCCCTACATTGTCATTCTGCTCAATTACTAGTGATGAAGTACAAAAGTCACATGAGTGTGATTATGGTTTAGTTGTCAACATCAGTCAGAAACCATTATCTGTGGGGTTAAGCTGACTAGAAAGAGATTTTTGGAAACACAAGTGAAATTTCAAAACTTTTCAGCAACTTTGTAATACATTTCAGGATTGTATGGTATAGTTTAAGTTGCACTTACAGAATACAGTTTTTTTTAAAATCCACAAACAGTAAAGAGACTTACAGAAACTGCATACCAGCAAAACAGATTCTGCTTTGCTTTCTGCTGTACCAATAGTTGTCATCATAGGGAACTTAGCATAAGAAAACATTCAGGACTAGGAGTCTTAAGATTTGAGTCTGAGTATGGACAAGGCATTTAACCCCTTCGAGCCTGTTTAATCATTGACATAAAGAGGATAATGAAGTCCTGTGTCCTTCACAGGGCTTTAAAAACCATAGTTTCCTTTTGGCTCATTATCCCTTCACCTTCATTCATCCTCAATTAATCAGTCAACAAGTATTTATTAAGCACTAGGAATCAAGCACTGTGTAAACACTGAGGATACAAAGAAAGGCAAAAACCCCAAAACAGATCCTGTTTTCAAAGAGTTTACTTCCTAATGGGAGAGATAACATGTAAATAAATAGATATATACTAGAGAGTACAGAGTTAGAGGAGAGGTCAAGTATTTCTTCTGGAATAGTGGAGCAAGGGAGGGGAAGAAAGTAATCAGTTTATAATAATAGTTAACATTTATATAGTACTTGCTATGTATCAGACACTGTGCTAAGCACATTACAGTTATTATCTCTTTTGATCCTCACAACAATCCTGGAAGGTAGGTGCTATTATTATCATAATTCTACAGATGAAAAAATTGGGGCAAACAAAATTTAAGGGACTTGCCCTAAGTCACATAATTGGAAAGTGTCTAAGGCCAAATTTGAACCCCTATCTTCCTGACTCCAGGCCTGACACTCTATCCATTGTGCCACCTATGTGCCCCTATTAGAAAATTAAGGAATTTGGGGTAGAATAGCCCAAAGAAAGTTGGATGGTTTCCTGCTAAAAACTGTGGACAGTTCCAATACAGTTGATTCTCTATATTTGTTCTGCTAAGATTCTATATAATAATTTTGTTTCATTTCTACTATTATATTCAGCATGAACATGTACCTAAGTATTTTGATGTGCTTTAATAATTTGCACAGATATATTATTATCTAAGATTTGTTATATCCTAAATTAAAATTTTATTAAATCTTAGAGCTCAGTTCTTTTACCTTCAGAAGAGATCTTCAATTTTATAATGAAAGATGAAATAAATGTCCAAGTTTGCTTCCATTTATATGATTTAGTATATCATTAGACTGTAGTCAATAGTCCTTGATCTTCCAGCTTCTGCTCTTTGTAATGGTTTTTAGAAATAGACCACATCAGGGTAATAGATATGTATTCCATTCTATTCCTTCATCTGACATTTTTAGACTTTTGAGTTTCAGATTTGGGGCTGGTGAAGGTAGAATCACACATATATGTATAGTTAGTGATATATTCTGTAATTTAATTTTTCTCTCTTTTTCTTCATCAGGTTAGCTAATAATTTGTTGATTTTTGCCAGTCAAAAAACCCTTAGTTTTATCTTTTTAATAGAATTATTTTCAAGTTTCCAATTTATTCTTTAATGTTAAAGATTTTTCTTTTGTATTCTTTCAAGAGTAGCTTTTTCTAGTCTAATTGAAGATTAAATATCCATATTAAGGTAAAAAGAAGGGATTAAATAAAATGTTTCAGGTAAATGAAAAAGAAGACACATGCCAAAATAATAAATTTGAGTAAGGCAACAGTAGAAAGAAATACTGTAAAGTGAGAGAAACAGGAAAAGCATTGTTCTTAAAGCTATCACAGATATTTTAAAAAATCATCATTAATTCTATATGCCCTGAATTGCCACTCAGATACCAACAGTATCTAAGTACTTAAAGAGAAAAAAAAAACCAAGAGACATACAAGAAGATATAATTTTATGTGACTTTAATATTTCTCTTTCAGATTCTGATAAACCTAACAGAAAAATAGCCACATGGAAGTCATAAATTTGAACAGAATATTGGTAAATTAGCTTTGACTGAACTATGGCAACTATTGAAAAGCAATATTAAAGGCATTCTTATTTTTCAACATCATATAATACCTTAAATATGTTACTGTATGTCATAACAATTCACAGGTAAATATAAAAAGGCAGAAATGTTAAATATACTATTTATAGATTTTAACAAAATAAAATAAAGAACCAAGAAAGAAAATTAATTAGTTTTACAGATTTTACTGGGACTAAGTAATAGCAGCTTAAATAATGAGTAGGGCAAAGAACAAATCATAGAAATAATGGAAAATTGAGGAAAACAGAAGAATAATAGCAAGATATAATATATTAAAGTGAGATATGACTGAAATATTCCTTAAAGAAAAATGTACATATCAGACAACATATATCCAGTTTTATATAATGAACATTTTAGTTAGCATGCACAAATGTGCAAGGTATTGTTTTAAGTGTTGAAGATAAAAAGAGAAATGTAAAAAGAGAATTATTAATTTAAAAAACTACAAAATAAATTTACAATTCCAAAATGAGTACAAAAATTATAAAATCAAAGCAGAAATAAATTGAAATCATGGTTTATTGAACTGTTAAAAATAATTGTTTTTATTTAAATAACTAACAAAATTGACACACCATTAATTTGATTTTTACAAGGCAATGGAAAGCCAAATTGCAAAAAAAAAAATTCACATTTTTTTTAGTCAGAGTGGAAAATTCACAAAGAAAATTTAAAAAAAATCGCCAGGAATGATATTTGTATATAAGCAACTACCATAGTTACAATCATAATGACATTCTAAGACACAAAGAAATAATAAAACAAAATCAAAAAAATGAAAAAAAAGAAGTGAATTTGAAACAGCTCATCAGAAAAACAACTGATCTGGAGATCAAGGAGAAATAGTGTAAGAATAGTCAGACTCCATGAAAAATTATGATTAAAAAAGAATCTTGATACAATATTACAAGAAATTATCAAGGAAAATTGTTCTGAAGTTCTAGAACAAGAAGGCAAAGCAGAAATAGAAAAAAATCCATCAATCACTACCTGAAAGAGATCTCAGGAGAAAAACTTACAGGAATATCATAGCCAAGTTTCAAACTCCCAGATTAAGGAGAAAATATTAGAAGCAACAATAAATAAATAATTTAAATATTGTGGAGCTACAATAAAGATTACACAAGACTTAACAGCTACATGTTGAAGGATTGTAGGTCCTGGAATACTATATTTTATAGATCTGAAGAACTGGGGTTATGACCAAAGGTAACTTACCCAATGAAGTTAAGTATAAATCCAAATTTTTTTTTAAAAAAGGAAAACTGTGAAAAAGGAAAAAAATGAACTGAAACACTTTCATGTATTTGTGACAAAAACAGCAAAATTTAAAGGAAAATTCAACATGTAACATCCAGGAGAAATATGAGGTAAATATTAAGGTCTGATTATAAGGGATTCAATAAGGTCAAATCATTTACATCTCATATATGAAAATATTATCAGTTCTATTATGACCATCATCATTATTTGGGTAGTTTGAAAGCAAGGCTTGGGCTGAGCTAAGTATGATGGGGTGATTCTAAAAAAAACTGTAGGGAGAGACAAAAAGAAGCAATTTTCTCGTACAAACGAGGCAAAAAAAAAAGAAAAAATCAACATGGAAGAAGCTAGTAGAAGGGAGGGCAGGTAGTGCTGCAACCTTAATCTCATCAGGAATGGATTGAAGAGGGAAAAACATCTCTATCTCTATCTCTATATCTAAAAGGACATAAATCTCTTCTGATATTCAGAAAGAAATAAAAGGGCATGGGGATGGAGTGGGGAGAGAGGATGAGGGAGGGATTCTTGGAGGGGATAGGTAGGTTAAGGAATGAGGGCAAAGTAGCAGGTAGAGATAAAGCAGGTGAATGAGGAAGGATTGGAATAGAGTGAGAAGGACAGTGAGAAAAAATAGGAAGGAGGAAAATATACAATAAGCAATTACATTTAGAATATGAATGGGATGAATTTACCCATAAGATGTAACTGATAGCTCATTAAAAATTTGAATTCAATAATATGTTGCTTTCAGGAAATGCTATAAAAATGAGAGATACATACAAATGTAAAATAAAGGTCAAGAGTAGAATTTATTGTATAAAAAAAGAGGGGTGGTAATCATGATTTCAGACAAAGTTAAAGCTAAAATAGATTTAATCAAAAGAGAAAAATAGGGAAACTATACTATGTGTCAGCCATATTATTCAATATTGTTTTAGACTATTTAAAATGACCAGACAGTATAAAATACCTGAGAGTATACCTACCAAAACAGACACAGGAACTATACAAATATATATATATAAATACTTCATACATATAAAGTTAGATATAAATAATTGAAGCAATGTTTATTGTTCAAGGGTAAAACCAATTGGTAGCTGCTAAATTTTATGTGATACTGACTGTGTCTCTATGATACTTGAATTATTTGTTTCTGGCTGCTTGAATTATTTTCTTCTTGACTGGGCACTCTGGAATTTGGCTATAGTATTCCTGGGAGTTTTCTTTTTATGATCTCTTCCAGGAAGTGATTGGTAGACTCTTTCAATTTTTCTTTTACACTCTGGTAAGAGAGAATGTTAAAATTAAAATAAAATATTAAAATTAAAAAATTAAAATAAAAATTAGAGCAATTATCCTTTATAATTTATTGAAATATGATGTCTAGGCTCTTCTTTTATTATTGTTTTCAGGTAGGAATTCTTTTCTTCTCTCAGGTTTTGTACCTTTTTACCATTTGGCCAATCCTGTTTTTTAATCTATTTTTTTTCTTCAACAGCTGTTTTTAATCAGTTATTTTGTTCTTCTTTTATCAAACTGTTAATTCCTTTTCATAATTTTCTTGCATTGTTCTCATTTCTTTTTCCAATTTCCCCCTAACACTCCTATTTAATTTTAAATATCATTTTAGTTCTTTATTTAGCTTTTGCAGAAACTATTATTGGTCTTGTCCAATTTTATTTTTCTTTGCTCATAGCCTTTTTCACACTAATCTTCTCTATCAATACAGTAGCTTTTTATGATCAGGTTCTTCTTTTGTTGTTTGCTTATTTTCTTCACCTCTTGCTTAACTTTTTTTTTTGTTTTGGTTAGAGTTTGGCTCTGCTCACCCAAGGGTTGGGAGAATGGTTCCAAGCTTTTAGGATTTTTCATGTTGTAGTTTTCACAGCTGGTTCTGGAGATTTATAAGTTTTTAGTGTTTCCAAGGTGGTATGATGCAGTAAGAGGTCTGATCACTGCTATCCTGGTCTGCACTATTGTCCTTACTTAAGAAGGGACCCTGCTCCTTTGTGCCTACAGATGTCTCTGTCTGCCCTAGATCTCAACCCAGAACTGCTTATTGGAAAATAGAGTTGCCAAATTGCACCGTCTGGTACTCCAGTGCTAGCACTGGGGTCCCCTGTAATCTCTTTTTTGATTTGTTGGTAAATTTAATCCCCTTACCATCTCTGGGCTGAGAGCACCTGAAACTGCTGCTGCTTCTGTCCCAGGTGCCTCCAAAGTTCACAGCTGGTGCTGTTATATACGTTCCAGGCCACCCCCTACCCCAGTGTCACAGGTACTCTTCACAGTCACTTCAGAACTCTTAAATTGTCTTGGGCTAGAAGAATGCCTTACCTTGATCTTTTGTTGGCTATACCACTCCAGAATTTGATTTGTAGTGCTATTTTAAGGTTATTTGAAAGGAAATGTTGGGAGAGAGTGATTGTAAAGCTCACTCTACTCTGCCATCCTTGTTTTACCCTCTTAGTTGGTTTTTCAAGACCAACTGATTGATTTCAAAGAAGAAATTTTTTTCACAATTTTCTTCAACTTTGGCATACACCATTGGGTAGATGATATTGAAAGATGAGTATTATAATTTAGCTAAGTGTAGACAGCAGTGAACATCTTCATTTTGGATTTACATATGTGGTCCATGCAGGGTATCTTTTTTGCTTTGATTGACATTAAAATAGTTTTGAATGAAAATAATCTTGGAACCAGACTCAGACCCTAGAATTGCTATCTCACAAAGTGAGACAAAGATTTTCAAAAATAATGGAGCACATCCAATCACATTGCTCTCACTAAAAATATTAATAATACTTTGGCAAAAAAAACAAGTTTTGCACCATTAATAATTAAAATAAATTTATTTGTAATAACATCTTTTAAAAATTCTTTTTGTGTGTGTTTTATAGTCTTCTAATATAGTAGTAGATATGAATACTCATATATGAATACATATCTTCTAATACATTAGTATATAAACACTCATTACTTTACCTATATAGTAAATAAATATACATATATTGGGGTACTGCTTAACAAATGGAGTGAAAATAGTGTGGAAAACACTATTCAACTTAATGAATTTCATTTGAGCTTAGATGTGAATAAGATTTTCCTTATTTCCTTTTCTAGTTCTGGTTGACACCATTCCAGAAGTTAACCTGAGTAAATCAGTTAACAGTTTTTGGCCTGAACTTATTCCTCTGTAAGATGGGGATAAAATAGCACCTACCTAACAGGGTTGTTGTAAGGGTCAAATAAATTAATATGTAAAGTACTTTGCAAACCTTAAAGTTATGTAAATGCTTGCTAGTTATATTCTATTAAACTGAACAATGAATATTGATTTTAAGTCTAAAAAATATCTTTGAACTCCAGAATTTACTTTAGATCATTTTTACCTGAAATTCCTAAATGTAGGAGTTGAGAGTTCACAATAGAAAGGACATATGCAGGACTTTCTTGTTGATTTTTATATTCCAGCTCTGTCTGAATAAAGCATAAAACTTTCTTTGATGTCATTTTAAATGTTTTCACACCTCTCTCAAGATACTAACTTTTTAAAAAAGAGAGCTGCTGTTGGGATTACCACTTCAAGGACAAATTTGGTCATTGGTCAGTTGAAAAATAGAGCTAATGATGTTTTCCCAAGTTTGATGTTTGTCCCCACAGAACTTACTGTTGATTTTGACAACATCTTTTTCAAGCTGTGGTCATGCTTTAAGAGATCAGTTAAATAAACTTTATCATGACCAAAACAATTAACGTGACTATCTCCTTCCTAGTGTTTCTGTTTTATATGGGAAATCATAGCCATATGACCTATGGAGGTGATTTTGCTTGTTAAAACCCACAGTGATGAACCACATCTATAAATTCATTATCAGTTTGGAGTGGTGTATATACAAATGGTGTCTATTAATTGATGAAGAATGTTTTGATAAGGAATTAGCCATTGCATACAAGTGTTGGTATCAGCAACTGATTCTTACTCTTCCAAAAAAATCTTTTCGTCTCTTTGTTATTTGTATGTTGTTAATTTCTTTCTTGCTTTGTGTTTTCTAGAAGTTCTTTAAGATAAAAATGGGACTCATATGTGTAAATATTATTTGAACCATCATTTTTCATCTTAAATTAGATTCTCTACTACACGGTAATCCATTGTAGTATGGGATTATAATTTTTAAGCAAACTGGCTTATTTAAAACAAAAATTTTGATCTTCTTATTCATGTTTTACATCTTCCACTTATAGTCTACACAAATTTAAATGTCTGTTTATTTTAGAGTTAGCTGATTTAGTAGCCAAAAATAAGAAGCCCTTAGCTGATTATGATAACTTCCTTAGAAAATGAGTTGTTTTCAAAGTTAAAATGCTTTCTTTGAGAGAATTTCTTTCTTTCAGAGAAAACATCTGAATTCACAACTGACTTTCCACATAAAATAAATAAAAGATTAAGGATGATTTAATAAAGGAACCAAATTATTTGTGAGAACTGCAGAAGTTTTGCTAATCAGACTGTGAAACCACATTTCATCTAGTAGCCACCAAGGCAAAAAACAATAATTTTTACTGACTTTTTTTAGTCCAGCAAATCTATGTTTTCACTTACTGAAGGACATACTATGTTTGTAGTACCAAGTGTGTTCTATGTATATAGTCCATTGAAAAGAATAATTTTATCATAGGCCAGATTTAATATTTAAAAAATTGCTTTAATACTTACATTGTTTCCTTAGGGATCTGTAAAAGCTTAGGGATCTATAAAACCACATAGAAAGTTAAGGTAATGTTGTTCTAGGCACATAGACATTCCATGGAGTCCTCACATAACCTGGGCACCATTGGGGGTTCCATTTAAAATTGAAAATTCTTAAGGGATTCTAGATTCAATTAAAGTCTTTCAGGGCCAGAATAATGGTAGGAAGGGTATCAGTGAGTAACTAGATTATGGGTATTCCATATGGAGTCACTTGGCTGAAGGAGCCTCCCTCAAACAATTTCAATACTGCCTTGTAACCTAAAGCATAGTGAAATGAATAGAACCAGGAGAAATGTTATATACAGCAACAGCAATTTTTTTTTGATAAAGAATTGTGAATGACTTGGCTAGTCTTAGCAATACAGTGATCCAAGAAAATCCCAAAGGACTAATGATGAAATATGCCATTTGCTTCTAGAGAAAGAGCTGATATTGTTTTAATACAGACTGAGCATGCTATTTTTCACTTTCTTTCATTCTTTTTCTTTTATTCAAGCCTTCCTGTACAAAATGACTAATATGGAAATGTTTTACATGATTGCACATGTATAACCTATATCTGGGTGCATCTAAGAGGGTGGGGGACAGAGAAAGAGGAAGGGATTAAGAGAGGGATAGAATTTGGAACACAAAACTAATGTGATTGGGGAAAAATAAAATACATTAAAAAGAAATAGCAGAGTGCTGTCCTTAGGAACTGTTGCTGTTTAGCTAGATGGGTGTCTGCTCTCCTTTGCTGGAAGAGCTTATTATGCCTGCTTCTTTTTCTCTGTTGTGGTGCTTCTTGACATTTTGGGGGATACATTTCATTTTCTTCCTTTTTGTTCTCTCTGCCTTTTTTCAGTCTTCATCTATTTTATTTTTAGATTTATCTTGTATGTAACAAATCTCCATGTTTTATTTAATGCATTTATGTCTGTTAGTTATGTCTGTGTATTTTCTTCAATTTACTTGTATTAATTTAACACACTTAAAGAATACTGAATTTAATAAATATAAATCAAAATGACAAAAAAGTCTAATATAAGGTGGAACATTTAACTTGTACAATATTTAAATACTAGCCATTTTTGTACGAGAAGTCTTGAACAAAAGAAAAAAATGAAACAAAGAAAATGAAAAATAGCATGCTTTGGTCTGTATTCAAATAATATCAGTTCTTTTTCTGGAGGCAAATAGTATGCTTCATCATTAGTCCTTTGAAATTGTCTTGGGTCATTGTATTGTTGAGAATAACTAAGTCATTCACAGTTCTTCATCAAACAATGTGGCTGTTACTGTGTACAAGATTCTCCTGGTTCTCTTCACTTCACTATGGATCAATTCATGTAAGTCTTTCTAGGTTTTTCTGAAATCATCCCTCTTGTCATTTCTTATAGCACAATAATACTCCATTACAATCATATAGCATGGCTTGCTTAGCCATTTCCCAATTGATGGACATCACTTTGATTTTAAATTCTTAGCCACCACAAAAAGAGCGACTATAAATATTTTTGTACAAATAGATTTCCCCCACCCCTTTTTTGGATGTCTTGGGCTTTTGGTCACAGTTCCATATCGTGCTGTGAAATGGTTGGATCAATTTACAACTCCACCAACAGTGCATTAATGTCACTGTTTTCCCACATCTCCTCCAACATACATTTTTTTCTTTTTTGTCATATTAGTTTCTCTCTTTTTTTTTGTGATAATATTGTTGCTAGCACCTGCTTTCTACCTCACCAACAAGTCCTGTTTGCCCATTGGGGGGAAGAAGGAAAAAAAAACTTGTAACAAATGTGCATAGTTAAGCAGAACAATTCCAGACCTTAATTATTTAAAAAACCTGTTTGTTGTTTTTGTTGTTAATATGGATAATTTTGCTTATGGTTTTCCTAATATTCAACAAGCTCTGCATTGCTATTATAAATCCAGCCTGTGCATAGGACATGATCTTTGTGATTTTTTTTTTTTTTGCTGTAGACTCCTCGCTAGCATTTTATTTAAAATTCTTGCTTCAATATACATTAGGGAAATTGGTTCTTAGTTTTATTTCTCTTTTTTTGCTCTCCCTAGTTTAGGCATCAAAATCTTATTTGTATCAAACAAAGAATTTGGTAGGACTCTTCTTTCTTTGCCCATTTTTCCAAATAGTTTATATTGTATTAGAACTACCTATTCTTAATAATATTCTATTTTTTCTCTTATTTTTTATTCATTTTTAATTAAAACTTAAATAGAAAGTAAGAAAAGGAAAAAAGCATGCCATGTGCATAGCAGAACATAAGAGAGGATTAAAAATGTGTAATGATAAATTTTCATTTCAAAATGTGTAATGATAAATTTTCATTTCAAGAAAGCCTGTACGAGAAATGCTACATGTTATGTTGAAACTGTTCATCTTTTCTTTGCTTCCTTGTAAATTTTCTTTTGTTCTCTGCTGTGTACTTTTTACTTTGTTCTTTTTTCACCCTTGTTGAATAAATTTTCCTTTCAAAAACTGGAAAAAAAATTTTCAGTATATTAAATGCTAGGTGCATATAAAATTGGTTGGTAAGATATTGTCAAGCACCGGTTTTCATGCAAGCTGCTTTATGCTCTTTATTATGAAAATGCAGTTTAAATTTGCCCTTTGCCCTCACTCTTTCCTTTATATACATAATATAAAGCAATAGTGTCCTTTAAAATAGTAAGTTCACCCATTCTGGAGAGCAATTTGGACCAAAGGGTTATAAAACTGTGCATACCTTTCATCCAGACTGGAGTCAGGAAGACTCAACTTTCTGACTTCAAATTCAGCCTTAGACATTTAGTAGCTGTGTGACCCTGCATAAGTCGCTTAATTCTGTTTGCCTAAGTTTTCTTATCTGTAAAATGAGCTGGGAAGGAAATGGGAAACAACTCCATTATCTTTGCCAAGAAAAACCCTTAATGGGTCACAGAGTGAAACACAAATGAAACAATGAGCAACAATAAATTGTCTAGTTAATTTTTTCCTCACAAAACAAGCTCTTAATTTTATTTATTAGTTTCATGGTTTTTTTTTTTAACTTTGAATTTTATTAATGTCTCTTGATTTTTGGAATTTATATTTTGGCATTTATTTGGAGATTTTTTACTTGTTCTTTTTCTAGTTTTTTTGTTGCATACCCAATTCATTTATCTGCTCTTTATCTATTTTATTGATCTATTTAGTTATCAACTTCCCCCTGAGTACTGTGTTGGCTGCATCTACAAGTTTTGGAAAGTTATCTGATTGCCATCATTATCTTTTTAAAATTTATTGATTGTTCCTGTTTTGTTTTTTGGTCCATTTATTGTTTAAAATTAGATTATTTAGTTTCAAATTAATTTTAATCCTATGCTTCCAAGATCTTTTATTGAATGTAATTTTTATTGCATTATTCTCCAAAAAAAGTGTATGTAATATTTTTGCTTTTATGCATTTGTTTGCAAAGTTTTTATGTCCTAGCACATGGTTGATTTTTGTGAAAGTGCCATATACAACTGAGTAAAAGGTATATTCCTTCCTATTCCATTAAATTTTCTTCAGAGGCATAATCTATCTAAGTTTCCAAAAATTCTCTTCATCTCCTTAACTTCTTTCTTATTTATTTTATGGTTAGATTTATGTGGGTTTGAGAGGGATAAATTGAGCTCCCCATTAGTATAATTTTACTGTTTCCTCCTATAATCCATTTATTATATATTCTCTCATACTTCAAGAATTTATATGCATTACTACAATGCTTATATGCTTAATATTTATATTCATTGTCTGATACCTTTTATAAAATGTAGCTTTCCTGAGTATCTCTTTTAATTAGGTCTATTTTTGCTTTTGCTTTGCTTTGTCTGATTGCTATCCCTGCCATTTTTACTTCAGCTGAAGCAAATAGATTCTATTGCAGACCCTTATTGATGTATCTTTTTGTTTTAAGTGTTTATCTCTTGTAAACAATAAATTGTTGAATTCTGGTATCTAATCTATTCTGCTATTCTCTTCTGTTTTATGAGTGAGTTCATCCCATTCATGTTCACAGTTATGTTTGCTGTGCATTTCCTTCCATCCTATTCTCCTTTGTTTATCCTTCTCTTTCTCTCTCTTTTTATAGTCCCCTCCTCAAAAGTCTGTTTTGCTTCTAACCTTTATCTCCCTTAATCTGCCCTCTCTCTTTTTACCCCTTCTCTCTTTTAGCTGTTTTCTCTCCTTCTTCCCCCATGGATAACGTGAATTTCTATACCCAATCTTTGAAACAATACAGTTGAGTGTGAGGTTTTAGCATTTTGCCCTCCATTGTAAAAACTCTTCTTTGTGCTCCTCTTTTATGTGTGATAAGTCCCTCCTTTTTTTCTTTTCTCTTCCCCCTTCTCCCAATGCATCCTTCTTTATCATTTTTCTTTTGAAATCATCCTAACAATATAGACTCACACTAATGACCTCATGGTTATAAAATTTTTAGGGATTACATGTATTTTTTTCCTTTTTGGGAATATATAGAGTTTAACCTTAATAAGTTTCTTATGATTTTTCTCTTATGTTTATGTTTTTATGCTATTGCATCTTGTATTTGAATCTTTGATCTTTTTTTTTTATCAGAAATGCTTGAAAGTTCTCAATTTCTTTAAATGTCCACCTTTTCCTCTGAAGGATTATGCTCAGTTTTGCTGGGTAAGTTATTCTTGGTAGGCAATCCTATCTCATTTGCCTTCCAGAATATCATATTCCACTCCTTTGCAGTGGTAGCTGCCAAATCTTGTTTGATCCTTACTATGGCTGTATGATATTTGAATAGTTTTTTTTTCTGGTTACTTGAATTATTTTCTCCTTGATCTGGGAGTATTGGCTGTAATATTCTGGGAGTTTTTGTTTTGGGATCTCCTTCAGGAGGTGATCAGAGGATTCTTTCAATTTCTATTTTACTCTCTGGTTCTAAGAGATCAGGGCAGTTTCCCTTTCTAATTTGTTAAATACGCTGTCTAGGCTTTTTTTTTTGATCATGGCTTTTAAGGGAGTTCAATGACTCTTAAATTATCCCTTTCAATCTGTTTTCCAAGTCTATTATTTTTCTAATTAGATGGGGTTTTTTTTTTTGATGTCTCATGGAGCTTGCATTTGACAAATTCTAATTTTTAAGGAATTATGTTTTCTTTTTCAGTAAAGTTTTGTATATCTTTTGCCATTTGGCCAATTCTAATTTTTGAGGAACTATTTTCTTTTATTATCTCCCTTGTCAAGCTGTTAATTCTCTTTTCAAAATATCTTTCATTTTTCTCCATCACTACGATTTTCAAAATCATTTTTTTGCTTTTCCATTATCTCTCCTGGCATTATTGTCGGGCTTTTGTCAAATCTGTATTGTTTTTCCTCTCAGGCTTTGTAAATGTTTTCACATCATTGTCTTCTTCTGAGTTTGTGTCTTGAGCTTTCCAGTTACTATAGCAGTTTTTAAGGTCAGTTTTTTTTTTCTTGACTTTGGACTTCATATTAGAGTTGGGCTCTGCTTACTTCTTGGGGTGGAGGTGACTGTCCCATTCTTCAGGTTTTTATTCCCTGCTATTTTCACAGCTAGTTCTGGTGGCCTGTAAGTTGTCATACTTTCAAGTTGGTGTGATCTGGGGAGAGGTGTGGTCCCCGCTCTTGTTCTGGTTCTCACCCAGGTAGGGATTCTCCTTTCTAGCAACCACAACTTCTCTCTGTCCCAGAACTGAAACCTATACCCAGGTAAAGTCTTTGCTCTAATTTGAAAGCAAGCATTCCTCACTGCCTTGGAACTGCAATCTATAACTAGTTAATAAGCAACAGAATTTACAAATCATGCTTGGTCGTGCACCCAGAGATAGAACATGGACCACCTGTATTCTCTTTCTGATCTGGTGTTTGGTCCCCTTAACATGTCTTGGCCCTGAGTGTTTCTGGATACTACTGCTGATGCCTCCAAGAATCACAGCTAATGTTGCTTCTGCCTTGCTGCACTCTATCCAGCCCTCCCCCCAGAATCCATAGACTTCTCTTTCTTAAGTTATTGTAGGCTGGAAAAAAAATGAGTGAATTTGACTTCTTATTGGTTGTATCACTTAGAATTTGATTTGATGCATTAAAAAAAAGTTGTTTGGAGAGGACTGTTGGGAGAGCTTGAGAAAAATTCTGCCTTTACTCTGTCATCTTGGCTTTTCTCGCCTTCAATTCTGTACTGTTTCTTAGATTTTTTTCTTTAACCTTCATTTAAAAGGATTTAGTTATTTAGACTCCAATTAATATTTAAGAGAACATGAAAATGAAGGAAAAGGTGGAGAGAAAAGAATCCCATGAACTTCACTTTCATCTAAAGTTTACAGAAAAAGCTAGAACATGCACAACAAGGAACTAGGCTTGTAAATGGAAAGGGAAAGGGGATTTAAGAGGCAGTGATGATGAATAATCATAAGTGAAACAAACTCTGATGCTGGAGTAGGGAGCATTCAAGAGGGATTAAAAGGAAAGAAAGAAAGAATAGTACCAGTGATTGAGAGCATGGGAAAGAGAAGAGAAGAAGAACAGAGGAAGAGGAAAAATAGTTTGCTTCATTTATAGATTGAAAGTACTAGATAATTTCTTCCCTTTTATCACATTCTTCTTTTCTAGATAAAAAAGGATGGGGGCAATCCTAGAGCACAGAATAGAAGGAAATACACAATTAACACTTACAACAATGAAGGTGAATGGGAAGAACTCACCCATAAAATGAAAAAAGATAAAACAATGGATTAGAAAGCCCTCTCCTTATTTGATTTAATTTTCTTTATGACTCTGAAGAATTTTAGGGCTCAAAATGCTATAAAGCTGTGCATACCCTTTCATCCAGCAATACCAATGCTAGGCCTGTATCCCAAAGAGATCATAAAAAAAGTTAAAAGACCCACATGTACAAAAATATTTATAGCAAGTCTTTTTGTGGTGGCAAGGAATTGGAAATTGAGGGGATGCCCATCAATTGGGGAGTGGCTGAATAAGTTGTAGTATATGAATGTAATGGAATACTATTGTGCCATAAGAAATGATGAGCAGGCAGATTTCAGAAAAACCCGGAAAGACTTACATGAATGGTGCTGAGTGAAGTGAGCAGAACCAAGAGAACATTGTGTACAGTAACAATGACATTGTACAATGAACAACTATGATAGACTTAGCTCTTCTGAGCAATACAATGACCTAAGCAATTCCAAAAGACTCATGATAAAAAATACTGTCCACATCTAGAGAAAGAACTATGGAGTCTGAATCTAGATTGAAGCATATTATTCTCTCTCTCTCTCTCTCTCTCTCTCTCTCTCTCTCTCTCTCTCTTTTTGGTTTTTCTTTCTCATTGTTTTTCCCTTTTTTTCTGATTCTTTTTTCACAACACGACTAAGATGGAAATATGTTTAACATGATTTTACATGTGTAGTCTGTATCAAATTGCCTGCCATCTTGTGGAGGGAGAAAAATTTGGAACTCAAAATCTTATAAAAGTGAATGTTGAAAACAAAAAACAAACAAATAAATAAATAGTTAAAAACCCAAATCACTAAATGTCTCAGAACCATGGTTTTACAGTGCTTAGAACACAGGTCTTCCTGGTTATGAGTGCGCTGCTCTAAAATGGAAATAATGAGCAAGTGATGCCAACTATAGCACACTTACCCACTTATTTTCAAAATAATTAATGATTCTGAAAGGCAGAACTCAAAAGTGACTTGCCTAGCAGCAACAAAGATAGTAAATAGCAAGGCCAGGATTGGGATACCTTACCTCCAACTTTAAATCCAGTGTTCTTTTCAACATACTATATAAACAGCATCACAATGAGAAATTAAAAAAAAATTGACTTAATAGTTCCTTAAGTGTTTTAAGGTTAAATCATGTTATTATTGGTGGAATTGGAGATTTATAAGAATATCTAGATTAGCCTCTTTCCTTCCTTCTTCTTCTGAGATGCTGTCTCTAACAAGGTAGGTAGGACACAGATTATAAAACGTATCTGCACAAAAGATGCCATCTCTTTGTTTTGAAATTCTCGGCATGGCTCCTAAGGCATTTTCCTTTCTCCTACTGAGAGACTTCATAAATATTGCCCTTACTGGTGATAAGGACTCTAAAGATATGAAATAAAGAAATGGAGCCTATTCTCTGCCCACCAAGGACAGGTTTTTTAGCCAGCTGGATAGAGTATAGGGCCTGGAGTCAGAAAGATTCCTCTTCCTGAGTTCAAATATGGCCTCAGTCACTTTCTGGCTTGTGACCCTGGGCAGGTCACTTAACCTTGTTTGACTCAGTTAACTTATCTGGAAAATCACTCCAATGTCTTTGCCAAGAAAACCCCAAATGCGTCATGGAGAGTCAGACATGATGAAACAACTCAACAACAAATCAAAAAGTACTGCTGAAATTATAAATAAGCAAGGTTCAAAAGAAGAGATATAAGAGGACAACTCCGAACCACTCCTTCACGTATGTGAGAGGTCCAAAGGTGTTGCACATTTCACGTGTTTTTTTTTTTTGCTGGATGTTGTTTCCCTTCTATTTTTTTTTTTTGGCTTTAAAATGTAATTTGTTATTTGGAATAGCTTTCTGGGAGGGAGGAAGAGGAGGAACACTGGAGAAAACTATGGTGATGTAAAAAATGAAAGACATTAAAAAAACTTATTTTTTAAAAAGTAAAAAAAAGAATTCTAGGGCTTTCAGAGATATTTATTTCTTCTCTCTATTAATATGTAAACAATTCATCCTCAGATGTTCTCTTTCAAATGATTAAATGTATATACCACTACATATCATCTACTCTGTTCTAGCTAATGCATCAGAAATGCTTGGAAATCCTCTACTTCATCAAAAGCTTATTTTTCTCCCTGTAGGATTATATTTAGTTTTGCCATTGAGGTAATTCTTGGTTGTAAGCCTTTATATTTTGTTTTTGAAATATCACATTCTAAGCTCTACTCTTCTTTATAATAGTGCCAAGTCTTTAGTAATCCTGAGGGTGGTCTCTGATGGTACCTTTTTTCTTTTTGGCTGCTTGTAGTATTTTTACTTGTGTGATGAATGAAAATTTCCAAGAAACAGTTTCTGGGTAATTAATAATCAATTTATTAAGTATGACTAACAAATAATCAATAAATTGAGGGCAATTGTTCTTCTTGGCAACCAAAAGACAACTCCTACCCTCCAGAAACATTAAATGCTTAAAAGCCTTTGGAAAAGGGGGTGTCCTTGAAGGTGAAAATTAACTCTGGTGAACAGTTATTGAAGGGGTGGACTTATTAATGAGGAAGCAGGGTAAAAGTCTAGCTCCTCCTGCAGATAAGGGGACCTAATCATTAGACTCAGCCACCTCCAGCAATTTGTACAAAAGAATCTATCTCTACCCAGACCATTCTGGCTGGTTTTCCCTTTCATAAGCTGTGTCACTCTAAGTTCTAAGGGAAGGTTCTAGGACAGGGGCTTATTTCTTAAAGGCAAGATCTCACCTAGACTTAATTCTGTTGTAAGATCTTCTAGTTGGGTGGGATCCACCCAAGATGGAAAAGCGTGTACTGCAAAGATTTGGGCAATCTCATCCATCAGTAATGTCCTTTAGAGACTAACTGACTAATCTATATGTTCTGATTTCTCTATGAGGAAATAGGAAGGGAAAACCTTAAACTTAATTTAATAAGTGGTTATTAATGTAACAGAAAAATAATAATTTCTCTCACCTGGAAGATCTGGTTTTGTGTTTCTGATAGTTTACATTTTGGGGTTTCTTTCAAGAGAAAACTGGTATATTCTTGCTATTTTTACTTTGGTCTCTTATTCCGAGTTTTTGAAATATCATACCCTAGTAATTTTTTTGCTCTTGATTTTCAGGTAATTCAGTGACACATAGATATTCTCTCCTTAACGTATTTTCCATGTTAGGTGTTTTTTGATAATATATACATATTTTTTTCCCTTTCCTCCTCCAGCTTTAACATTTTATTTCATTATTTTTATTGTCTAATGGAGTCATTTTTTCCTGTTTGGCCCATCCTATTTTCAAGGAGTTGAGTTCTTGGTTAACTTGTTACCATCTCATCTAAGGCACTAGTTAATTTTTCCATTCCCAATCCTTAGCTATTTTATTTTGCATCTCATTTCATTTCATCTAGCTACTCTTTCCACTTCATGGCCAGAATTTCTTTTTTTTCTTGGTTTCTAGCTACCTCTCACTATCCCCCTGCCCTGAGAATTGATCAGGTCTTACTATGGATGAGGGCCATGGGTTGTCTCAGTTGGGCACTGGTATTGTTCTCTCTCTTACTGTGGATAAGGTTCTTGGGTCACCCTGCATTTTGCTGGTTTAGCCCTGTTTTCTTCTATGAATGGGATTACTAGATATCACAGTAACACATACAGTTGGATATTGTTCTGACCATGCTTCTAGGCTGTTCGATACTTCATGTTCCTCCTGCCCTAATTTACCTCCACTCTACACTTCTGCAATTATTTTGTGCAGTTCTAGAATGGATGGATGAATCTACCAGATCTAGACTAAGGTTCTAGGTTTTGTCTTTTTCAGCTTTAGTCTTTCTAGTATACTTTTGTAGCTTTATTTAAGTGTTTGGGGTGGGGTGGATTCTAGGATACTCTAGTCCTAACAAGCTTCTGTCTTCTCACAGTTCCCTGAACACATATAACTTTCAAAACTGGCTTGTTTGTCAGAGGCCTTTTACCTTTTCCATTCTGTGAAGCAGCAAAAATGCTTCTTTTATTTTTCTTTTTATTGATACTTGTTGAAAGTCTGTTATTTACTTTTTTTTAGCTTCACCATAGGAAAACAGTTTGCCTGAAGACATACTGCTTGTTGGCATCTTCATCTCTGAAGCTGTTAATTTCCTAACTGCATCAGAGACCTGAAAATCATACTCAACTTCCCTTCTATTACCTTTTCTTATTTGTATTATATATCTTATATTCTCAACTATCTTACGCTTCTCCTTGGTTCTTTTCCTTCTCCTTCTTAAGTCTTTCTGTAGCAGTTCAAGTCTTTTGCCTTCTCCTGCTTGTGAACATTTTCCATCTGCTCCTTGTTCTTTTTTTTCTCCTTCATGTCCTTCTGTTCCAGTCATTCTCCTCCTTAATCTTGAGCCATTCTCCTCTTTCAGTTCCAGTCCTTCCCTGTCTTTTCTCAATTCCTCTAAAATTTCTCCTCTCTAAATTCAGTCTTTAGTCTTCCTCACAAATCACAAATCCTAAGCATTACCATCACAAATTCTTCTCATTCTTCAGTCACTGTTTAGTTAAATATAACCTTTGCCTATAGAGGTTGGAAACAGAATGTCACTTAAAGAGACAAGGGGATTGAACAGGCTATAATCACAAACAAATGATACTACAAAGGTAATTTACATTTGGTTTTAGAATGTTTTTTTTATGGTAGTGATTTTCTTTTTTGAATATTTATAGACTTTAACTTTTTTTATTAGAGGTATGATTTCATAAGTATCAGGAGCCTGTGGCATGGAAGTTGCCTCTGCCAATGAAGATCAGCACCTTTTTTTTTTTTAACAACTTATAGTCTTAAAGAGTTGTTTGAGGGCACTTAGAGGTTAAATGATTTGTCCAGGGTCACACATCCAGTAAAAGATGTTAGAGATAGGGCTTGAACTCAGGGCTTAAACCCAGGTTTCCCTGACTTGTGGGCCCACACTTTATCCATTATTCAATGTTATTATATATAAAATATTAAAATTATTTTACATTTCTTGAACTTCCACAGGTTAGATGACAGAGATTAAAAAAACTAGGTGGCTATTGGGTGTCTAGCCTATGAATAAGATTCTTACCTCAGTTAATTTACAAATGGGATTGCCTCTACACAATTGGCTGAACTACAGATAGTCATAGGAAATTGGGGGTCCTCTTCTGTGGGTCTAAAACATTCCTATGTGCTATTACTTTCTTTCAGTGCCACAGGTTGCCTTCATTTGATATCAAGTGTTTTTGGTGAAGAATTTTGTGGTCCTGTTATAGGATTCTGTTAACATACCTTCAAGCTGTTCATCTGAATTGTGGGGTTGCATAATAGTTCTACGGCATTTTGATTGTGTAAATAGACCTAATGAATGTTTTTTGGGAAAAAAAACAGCTAGTAAAGCAAAAGGATAAATGGTTTCTTTAAAAATGTTTTAGTGAAGTGCCTCTAGCTGAATACATGCATCAATTAATCCCCAAATTTTTGTTGATATTTTTGCAGGTGTGGGCTATAAAAATTGCCCTATTTTAAATATACACTTAAAATAGGGCTTATTCTGACTTAAGATTTTCTACTTCTCATTTTTCAGTTTGTTTTGCATATTTTACACTCTAAAGGGAAGACCTACTTCCCTAATTACATACCCCTTTCTGTTAGTGATAGATTGCGGGAACTAGTTGTTGTTTTCTATCTTTGCTTTTTCTTCTCCTTCCTTACCCCTTTTCTTCTTTTCCTTTTCATCCCTGGAAATCTGATTTCAAAGTTATATCTATCTGAATTGTTAAAACAAAAAAGACAAATCTCTGAGGATACTGTGTACTTATATACAAGGATATACACCAGAAGAAATGTTAAAATATTTATTCAGAGTGGTTTTTCCTCACTTGCATGCTTACAGATGTGTATCTAATATTTGTGTTTTTGGTAGTAGTGCATTGGACATTTACAAGCTTTAGAACAGAGTCCTGTAAAGTAGGATCCTATCTCATTTCCTAAAAGGAAGGTTTCAAAACATCTTACTGTCTGTGGTTTATTTTTTATTTCTCAAAAAAACCAAACATCCATTTTACTTCTTAGTTCAAGCATTACACATATGCATGTCCAGAATATTTGGAAGATAGAATTGTGAGATCTAAAGAGATTACTTTTAACCTTGTGTAATATCTTGTTTTTATATTTTTCCATAATAGTTTGGAGTTATCTAGTAGTTCATCTTTGAGGCATAAAAGAATTGATTATATGGCAATCTCTTAGTGCTGTTATCACACTGATCAAACTGATACTGGTCTTTTACTATCTGGTCTTGTAGTTTCTGTCAGATGCTGCTCTGCTTACTACATAGTCTCTGTAGATACTGCTTGACTGTAATCTTTGCCATTCTAGGTCCTGGCTCATCTAATATTATATGTTTATCATTCAAGCAGAAGATGGAATATGATTATCTAGGACTTCTTCTACAACCTATATCTCATATATCCACTCCCACCCAAATAGCCAACACCCTAGTTCAGACCTTTACCACCTCTTGCTTGGACTATTGTAGAGTACTACTAACTGACCTTACTGCTTTCAATTTTTTTTTTATTCTCCACACAGTTGGCAAAATAATCTTCCTAAGGCAATATTATACTTATGTATGTCCCTATAACATTTAGGGAAAAACACAAAATCCTGGCCTTTAAGGGCTTCCACAATTTAGCTTCAACCTGTCTTTCTAAATTCATCACATTACTCCCCATACTCTACCTATCATGCAAACTGGACTGTCAGGTGAGGCCCATAGCAGTACTCCTTGGGAGGACTCTCTAGATGCTCTTATCCCTCAGGGGCTTCCCTGAGATAATGCTGAGCACAGTGGAGGACACACAGGGTACTATTGTGTCATGCTGGAGGGATACTCAAAGCTTGCAAAAGAGTAAATCCTCACAAGGGGAGGCTTCCGTGTAGCTAGAACTTCAGGGGCAGGAAAAGGGGCTCATTAGGATTATTACCTTAAGGGAGGTCAGTGACCTTTTGTGGAGGGGGCTGGCACAAGTCTAGAATGATTACTTTCTGAGCACTGCCTATACTATTAAAGTTCATGTCTGCTGTAAGGGTGGAAATCTCGGCAATACCACCCAGGGATAAAGAACTATTAGATATTAATAATGTGGCTTATTAAGGCAAATCAGGGGGCTTCCAATGAACTTTTCACTTTATAATGGATTTGAAATAGTTTTTCAGATCCAAACAACAGCCTAACAACCACAAAACAAAACAAAAATCCATCTCCACTCTAAATTCATATTATTTATAACTGTAATAGGAACATACATGATTGATTGACCTCGGCTTTGTTCCCCTTGTGGTTAGTTCCCTAAAATTTCCAAGAGTTTCCCAAGTGACAGCCCCTGAGATCATAATTATTTGAATCCCTGTGCCCAACAGACTCCTAATGGTTTGAGCCTTGTACCTGGGCATAAATTCTGTGAAACAACCCCTTTTGGTCTCATGGTAAGTTGTGAATGAATTTAGGGACCATGATCCCACACGTGATAATCTATACATTCCATAAAGTTATTATACCAGGAAATTGGTTGAAGCTGAGGAAATGCTGGGGCTGAATGCCCAAACCTGTCTCTCTTTCCTATCTTCTTGTATTATCCACTCCATGTTTAAATAAACAGAGCCGCAACTCAGGCATAGCCAAGGTTTTCTGTCACCCTGTCCTCCTAGGCTGGACCACCCAAAAAGTTAGTACAACTCATTTGCTTATCATCAGGGATGCCCATTCACACTTTAGAGATATGTAGAAATTTAGAAAATCCTGAATAGTAGCAAAGGTGGAAAAGTCCACAACCAGCTGCTATTTCCAAACAGGAAGGAAACCCTATAAGAACTGAGCTCTAAGATCTGAAACAGGCTGTTTGTAAAAGGGACTGACACTTGCCCTGATGATCTGTATTATACAGCCAACCAAGAACTCCTAGAGCTTTCAGATAACATTGTCCTCCAGAGCTTAGCTCCAGGTCAGATTCAACCTTACAGGGTCACATCTACCTTGTCTAAACACACCGGAACAGAGAAATAGGTCTCCTAACCTAAAACAGAACATCAATACTATGCTATAAGAGGAGGTCTTTGGTTTATTCTCCCTATTTATGAAATTAAGCTTCAGTAAATAAATCAGTTTGTTCTCTCATTCCATAGACACACCATCTAGCCCTCATCCTGAAAATATTTAGCCTGTATGTGTCTTATTTCTTTTCCTCCGTAATCTTTCCTAATTCACTGTACCCTATCAGAATATGGTGGTTGCAAATGATCTCAGGATCTCAGTCTTTGGGGAGGGCAAGGCTGGGGCTGAGAAAATGGGAGAAGTCAATACAGAGGAGTCCTTACTCAATCCCCATCCTCCTGAATTTCTTCTCCAATAAATGGAGTTTCTTGCAGCGATAAAGTTAAGTTAGGGTTGGAATTAGATAACCTTGCAATTCCTTTCCCCTTTTCCTTCATGAAAATGGACTTCTTTCTTCCTTTAATGAACAAGTGAATTGACCTTATTTAATTTTGGTTTTATTAATTCAGTAGCCAGCTTTTCACCTTGGCAAAGGTGAAGCCAGAAGTACTTTTACTCACTTGCTCCTCCGCCTACCAAATCCAGTTAGCAGGGGTTCCAAACTTAATCCCATGGGTGTAATCCATGTCACAGACTGTATAGTTCCCAAGGAACCAAATTTTGGACTCAATATCAGGGCATCCAAGAAATGAGAATGCCTCATTCTTTCTTCCTTCTCACAGTAAGCCATGATCATACCACCAATCTAATTAGATCCTGTGGACTATGACATACATTTTAGGACATGGCCACAGTGGCCCTAAATGCAAATTCATGGCCTAGAGAGAAAGATAATTTAAAACAAACGAACAATTTAGCCTTTACTTTTTTCTAAATATTAAGACAGTTTTACTAAAGATATACAAACACTCAGGTTATTTGGGCCCTTGTGTACTTCTCAGTAGTTAAAAAAACAGATGGATAAGGGAATAAACCGTTTTTCAAATCTGAAGAGTCATCCTGCCTTCTTGAGAACAGTTTATAGTTCCTCCAAAAGACTTAGTCAATCCCTGTTGTTAATCTTCATCTCAGGTCTACGCATTTGCTCAAAATCATCAAAGCCACACCTTAGCCCTATAAGGCCCAAAGAAGGTCTAAGTTAAATGAATAAGACCTAAGGCAGCATAACATTTAGAAACAAAATTGAAGGCAGGAGAGAAAAGAGAGGTCTGTATGGATGTTTTTAATAGTCAGATGTGTCATTTGCTAAAATTCTTGTTGATACATTTCTTAATTATTATAAATAGATATAGGTAGCACATCCATGTGCAAATTATCACATACACACATTTTTCCCTCAAGAGCTATGAAAAGTATCTGTTTTAAACAGAAATAAATCAATACTAACAATTAAGTGAAGGAAATGCTATTAGAAGCACTAAGTTATTAAAGTATAGGGCTAAGAATGAGCTTTTCAAGGGTTTAAATGCATTCTATTACAAGAATATTTCCTCTCTGTTTCTGACGAAGTTAAAGTCATCTAAATTAAAATACTATATATCCCTGGATTTAGCCTATGACTTTCTGAAGAATTTCTATGTTGGAACTTGGTTGGGACTATCTGAGTTAGTTTTAAATTGTGAAACCAATTTGTCTTAAAAAAGCAAAGTTCTATGCCTCTGGAAGCTACTTAAGTAAGCTATTCTTTATTAAAGTAGGGCTACTAGGCTTTGTTTTGGAGTAACAGAAGTTAGAGAGTTCTGCTAGCATTATTTACCTTTAAAAGATAGAAACAATTGAGCCTAGCACTTGATTACCAGGAGTAATTGATTAAAAATGGAAGCCATGACAGTGATACTTCTTCCTTATGCTACTTTAGTCTCCTGTTTAGCAGCAGCCTCCCAAGGAATGGCCTGGGAGTGGCCAGAGATTTACAGATCCGTGTTTTAAGGTTCTAAGTGCCTAATGTTTCCTCCACCGTACTCTTACCTGATACTTCTGTGTTTTTCAACAGAACACAAAACTTGCTAGTTATGGCTCTGGTGAATTTAGAAGTGATCATTGTCCTCAAAGTGTAAGCCAATATATGTCAATGACATTTGATAGTTTCTGACACTCTCACATATGGCAAAATTGCTATGTCCCTATATTGAATGTTAGGAACCAAACATGAAGAGTATTTATTTTTCATATGATCTTGTGAATAAGGAACTGTCTCTGCTGATTGCAGTCTTTCTTATTTGTCTTAAAAGAAATATGGTTATCACAGCCTTTTACATATATTTACTTATTTTCTTGCCACTAATTTGTGACAAGTTTGTAGTATCTGATACTTTGTCCTGCTGCTTTACTTTCTTCTGCGTGATATTTTATGTAAAAACTATCTGATTTCTATACCTACCAGTTGGTAATTTTTTGAAAAATTTAATCATGTTTTATTGATATTAAGTTTTTTTTTAAAAAATAGACTACAAATGTACAATCACATCAAACATATTTCCATAATAGTCATGTTATGAAAGAAGAACCTGAACAAAAAGGGAAAAATCATGAGAAAAAAAAAAGAAAATAGTATCCTTTGATCTGCATTCAGATTGCATAGGTCTTTCTTTGGATGTGGATAGCATTTTCCATCAGGAGTCTTTTGGAATTGTCTTACATCATTACATTGCTGAGAAGAGCTAAGTCTCTCAAAGTTGATCATTGCACAATGCTGCTGTTACCATGTACAATGTTCTCCTGGTTCTGCTCACTTCACTCAGCATCAGTTCACATAAGTCTTTCCAGGTTTTTCTGAAATCTGCCTGCTTATCATTTTTTGTGGAACAATAGTATTCCATTACATTCATATACCACAACTTGTTTATACATTCCTCAATTGATGGGCATCCCCTCAGTTTCCAATTCTTTGCCACCACCAAAAGAGCTACTATAAATATTTTCTATGTGTGGGCCCTTTCCCCTTTTTTATGACCTCTTTGGGATACAGACCTAGTAGTAGTACTGCTGGATCAAAGGGTATGCACCATTTTATAGCCCTTTGTGCATAGTTCCAAATTGCTTTCCAGAATGGTTGGCTTATACCTGGTTTCTGCTATACTATTGTCCAGTTTTCCAACCAGTTTTTGTCAAATAGTGAGTTCTTCCAGAAGCCGGAGTTTTGGGTTTATCAAATAGTAGATTACTATAGTCATTGCTTACTGTGTCTTGTGGACCTAACCTATTCCACTGATCCACCACTCTTATTTCTTAGTCAATACCAACTAGTTTTGATGATTGCTGCTTTATAATACAGTTTTTGATCTGGTACTTTTGTGGTTTGGGGTGCTGGGAGCCCTGAAATGTAAGGGTACAGGGTGAGTCTGCCTAGAAAGAATTCAAGCACTCAAGCCTTCTTTCAGTCAAGGTGGCAAGGTTTATTGTGATGCCAATAGAAGGGGGCAGAGAATCCTAGTGAGTCTGCAGCTTAATGGGGGTGAGAATGACACTTTCATACAAAAAAAAGACTATAAGAATATTTTGATGGGATTAAGGAGAGGTAAATAACCTGGGTGGGTGAGGGACAGGTACAACAGTGAAAGGATCTAGGTGGAATTAAGGAGTATCAAGTAAACTAATTAAGTAATCAAGGTCAGCTGGGGTGGGCCATATGACTTAGGCAGCTGAAAATGTATGGGAAAATTCAGGGACTGGCTTGCTTCCAGAGATATAGTCTCTTCTTTTAGGGGTCCAGTTCCCAACCCCCCTCAGTACAGGTAGGCCACCTTCCCTTGCATTTCTTTTTATTAATTCCCTTGATATTCTGGACCTTTTGTTCTTCCAGATGAATTTTGTTATTATTTTTGCTAGCTCTATAAAATAATTTTTTGGTAGTTTCCTTGGTATGACATTGAATAAGTAAATTAATTTAGGAGAATTGTCATTTTTATTATATTATCTTGGCCTACTCATGAGCAATTGATATTTTTCCTATTGCTTAGATATGACTTTATTTGTGTGAAAAGTGTTTTATAATTGTGTTCATATAGTTTCTGGGTTTGTCTTAGCAGTTAGACTCCCAAATATTTTGTACTGTTTCTCATTCCAGCTCTTACTGCTGGGCTTTGTTAGTAATGTATAGAAATGCCATTGATTTGTGTGGGTATATTTTATATCCTTTTATATTGCTAAAGTTGTTAATTATTTCAAGTAGTTTTTTAGTTGATGCTCTAGAATTCTCTAAGTATATCATTCTATCATCTGCAAAGGGTGATAGTTTTGTTTCTTCATTGCTTATTCTAATTCCTTCAGTTTCTTTTTCCTCTCTTATTGCTAAAGCTAACATTTCTAGTACAATATGGAATAACAGTGCTGATGATGGATATCCTTGTTTCACCCTGATCTTATTGGAAATGCTTCTAGCTTATCCCCATCACAGATCATGCTTGCTGATGGTTTTAGATAGATGCTACTTATCATTTTAAGGAAAATTCCATTGATTCCTATGCTCTCTAGTGTTTTTAATAGGAATGAGTATTGTATTTTGTTAAAAGCTTTTCCTATATCTATTGAGATAATTCTATGATTTCTGTTAATTTTGTTATTGATATAGTCAATTATGCTGATAGTTTTCCTAATATTGAACCAGCCCTGTATTCCTGGTATAAATCTTACCCAGTCATAGTGTATTATCCTCCTGTTAAGTTGCTATAATAACTTTGATAATATTTTATTTAAAAGTAGGGAAATTGTTGATATCTTTTGTTTTTACTTGACCTATATTTCCCACAACTGTCATTCTCTACCATCTTTCTGAGAAGAAAATTGAAAGAAAAGATGAAAAAAAAATGTTGTACAAAATTAAACAGAATAGCAAGAGTTTGACATAACCACTTCTGCAAAAGATACAGAAAAATTGTCTTCTCATAATTTTATTGGGCCATTCATGAGCATTATAACTTTTAAACTGAGTTTTGATTGTTTTTGTTGTTATTTTTCTATATACATTATTGTACTCATTGTGCATATTACTTTTTTCTGATTCTGTTCATTCATTTTGTATCAGTTCATCTTCCAGTTATTCCAGTGTCTTTCAAGATTTTTTACATTTATCCTATTTACCATTTCTTACAGTGCAATGATGTTCCATTACATTCATGCACCACTAGCATTTCTAGTGTCTAGCTATTCCTCAGTTTGAATAGCATCTGCTTTGTTTCTAATTCTTTTCTAAAACACACACACACAAATGCAGCTCTTTTGTTATATATGGGGATTTTTCTCTTTTTCAGTGCCCTCCATGGAAGATTGAAGGGTATGGGTATTTTAGTGTTAAAAGGATAATTCTTCATTTGAGCTTTTTACCCTGATTAATGAGGCAAAACTCAGAACAAAAAGAATTTTTAAAACTTTATTATAGGTATATGAAGGTAGCAACACATGGAAGGACTGATCACTGTAGATCTGTAATGGATTCAAGGTGGGGCTAGCTTTTATAAGTAACTCTAAGACCATTCAAAGAGGTCCACTCCAACAGAAGCGGTTGAGCCTTTGCATCTCAGTTCTTCCCCAATGTAGTAAGAATGTGATAATTTGCAGGTAGGGGTATGTGACAAAGTGCAGGTAATATAAAAAGCTGCACACTTGGTGTCTCCTGCCCCAACAGAGTCTCCCCCAACAATGGTTCATAAGGAGGGCTGGGAACAGTGGATCAACGTAACTTTAACATTAGTTGTGTTTCTGTGAAATTCCAAATTGCTTTCCAGAATGGTTCTATCTATTCATAGTTCCAACAATAATAGTGCGTCAGTGTGCCAGTCTTTATACAACCCTGCTAACACTGATTATTCTCATCTTTTGTCATCTTTGACAATTTGCTTGGTATGAGCCACTTTACTCAACATTGTTTCAATTTGTATTTTTCTTGTTAGTAATTTGGAGAATTCTTTCCTATGGTTGTTAATAGTTCTTTTGAAAACTGTATCCTTTGACTATTGGTCTATCTGCTATAAATGTGGGTTCTTCAAATCTCATTTGTCTTCAACAATAACCGTACGAATGAGACCTTTGTTTTTTAATCACTCTGTTCAGCTGACAATAATAAAAACCTGTATATCTCACAAAGATGATTCTAATTCTAGCTTCTCTATGGTAGTGGTTCTCAGATTTTTTGGTCTCATGACCCCTTTATACTCTTAAAAATGACTGAGAACCCTGTCCCCAAGAGCTTTTGTTTATGTCGACTATATCTATCAATATTTATTAATATTTTAAATTAAAATGTCTTCCTATGTTATGAAAATAGTTTTAACCTTACTGATCCCCTTATTGTGGTGTAGGGGTGCTGGGAACCCCAAAATTCGAGGGCAGAAGACATGCATCCTTCTTTGAATGAATTTGATTCAAGGCTTCTTTCAGTCAGAGACAAGATTTATTAAACCCAGATGGAGGTAGGCAAGATTTTAAGAATCAGACCTTTGGTAGACAAAACTAACACTTTTTAATAGGAAAAAGATCTGTGGGAAGATCTGGATGTGATCAAGGAGTGGATAAGTATTCTGGGGTGGTTGTGAGAAGGGGTCTAGAAGGAATTAAGGGTGGGAAGTAGCTTGGGTGGGGTGGGGGGTGATCTGGAGGTAACAGACAATGAATGTCAGGGACATGTGGGAGAATTCAGGGGAAGTTGGGGGGAGAGGGTTTCCAGGGCCAATACCCTGTTACCCTGAAGGCATGTCAAGGATCCCTAGTGGTCCCTGGAGCACACTTTGAACATAAAGTGCTCTAGGATGCTCCATTTCATAAGAAAATGCTGGCCATCCTGTTTGATTACCCTTCAATACAGCTGTCTATGGGAATTACAGATGGGTAATTCAAAAGTCACTCCTTTGGGAGTCACTAGAGCATAAAGTTCTGCAGGTGTTCATAGACTCATCTACCCACTTCAATTAAGCTTTTTACTTGCTTGACAATTCTCATCAATTGCTGCATTGCTGCAGATTGCTTTTCCCTCACACATGTATCACCTCCCTTTCAATACAAAATTAAGTTAGTGGTGGCAGCTGCAAAAATGCTTTTAAGGAAAAGTATCTGTAGCTATTTTCTTTCACCTAAGCATAAATTGAGTGGCTAAGAACAAAGAAATTCTTTGGTCAACCAGCCAGTCGCTACACAACCATCTCAGTTTAGAGCAAACAGTTTAAAAAATTTACTTGGAAATTTCCTTTGTAGCTTAGACATGAGAATCCCTACTCCAACATAAAGAAAATACTTAATTTGAGGAGCAAATTTAATTCAATTCTGTTCAGTAAACGTTTATTACTTGCTGTGTGTCTGGCACTTTGCTAAACTGTGGGGATACAGATAAGAAAAATAGTCAGTCCCTGCCCTCAAGGAGTTTACAATTTAATGGGGGGAAACAACACGTAAAAGGAAGCTGCAAAGGGTGGGGCAGGGTGTCTACCAAGAGGTGTGGATGTGGTGTTGAAGTCAAGCAGAACAACTCATGGGTAATAGAGTTTGTGAGACTTTTCTAAAGGAAGGCTTTAGTGCTCTGCACTTTAGCCTTCCAATATCCAGGGCAAGGCTATTGAGGATAAGTTGAGAAGGTCTAGAATATCAATAATTAGCATGTTAATGAGATAGCAGGTCATCAGTTTATCCTGGGATGGGGAGGTGTTCTGTGGTATAAAGCTGTGCAGAGTTGCTGATGGAAAATGAGTAGTAAGTGACAATAGAGAAAAAGCAGATCTTCCTTATTTTGATTTTACTTCTGTCTGCCAAGGATAATTGCTTTGGTTCTGGAAATGACAGAACAAAAATAAATAACAGCCAAAATAAGTAAAAGGTGTTATTTTCAGATGTTATAGTCATTCAGTTGAGAGCCAGACCTTTGAATTGCTGTATCAGTGTTAAATCAAGATGTTCAAGAATTCAATAATATTGCTTTCCCTAAAAGTGAAGATATGATTTCATCAATATCTGAGCTTTTAATAATTTTCATCTTATAATACCCATAATATATTAGTATAGTAGTACATATATGCATATCAGCATGTATTTATGTATATGGCTATAAATTGCTATTTTTTGTTGTTCAATCATTTTCACTCATTTCTGACTCTTCATGACCCCATTTGGGGTTTTCTTGGCAAAGGTGCTGGAGTGGTTTGCCATTTCCTTCTTTATCTCATTTTACAGATATCGACATCAGTAGAACCTGAGGCTTTTCTTCATGTCAATGAAGTTAAGATTTCTTAAGGATAATCATGAGGAAGCATTTATTAAATGCATACTGGCCCTGTACATGGTGAGGAAACAAGCAGAGTTAAGTGACTTGTCCAGGGCCACACAGATAGTAAGTGTCTGAGCATAGATTTGAACTCAGTTCTTCTTGACTCCAGGCCCAGTATTCTATCTACTCTATTCTGTTAGCTACAAAAATAGTAGTTTTGTTTCTCCTTAGCTATACTTATTATCAAAATTAATTTTTCTTATTTTAATGTTATAGCTAGAATTTCTAGCACTGTATTAAATGGTAGTAGTCAAAATTGAACTCATTGATTTTCCCATAATCTTATTGTAAAGGCTTCTAATATATCTCCATTGCATGTAATACTGGCTCTCAGTTAGATTTTTTTTTTTACCACGTTAGGAAAAGGTCCATTTAGTCCTATGCCTACTTAATGTTTTCTTTTAATAGAAATGTTTATTGTATTTCATAAAAAAATGAAAATTCTGTATCCCTTAACATAATCATGATTTTTTGGTTCTTAAATGTTCTCTCATTTTTATAGCTTTCCTAATTCTGAATGAACTTTTCTTTCTTTTGTTTTTTGTTTTTTTACTCAGGAGCATTTCATTTAATTCAAAGTTCATGAGTAAGTTCATAAGTACATAAAAAATTGAAATGAACCACAGGGATAAGGGCATTAAAGAAGCAAGATTTTAAAATGTGAAAAGATTAAATATGCTGAAAATTCACACTCCCTTCACAGAAGTAAAACCAGAACTGATCAGAGACCACTAACGTCTAATTTCATCTCTATTAGGTTATGTCCGAATTCTTACTGCAAGGATCAGTCCAAAGAATGTTTTATGTGGTATTCACAAATCTCAGTATGTTAATGTTTGAAAACTGGGAGTATTATAGACCAAGTGAAGGTTGATGATACACTTAACTGTTGAGGATATTTAAGAATACTAAGATAGTTCAACCTAAGGTGCATTTGAGCTGACTCAATCTGAAAGAAAAAGATATCGAAAAAAAAGGAAGAAAAAAGATATCTACATCAGTAGAACCTGAGGCTTTTCTTCGTGTCAATGAAGTTAAGATTTCTTAAGGATAATCATGAAGAAGCATTTATTAAATGCATGCTGGCCCTGCACATGGTGAGAGGGCCTCTGAGTTATAGACAGTGATTCAAATCCCAGTTCTAACTTACTGGGTACATGATCCTGGTCAAGTCACTTGTCTTTTCAGTACCTCAGTAATATTCTAACACTCTAACTTGTAGAACAACTGCCATTCTGCATTGGCAGAATTTTCTCATCACTGCAATGAGGGTTTTCTATATCAATGAAATCAAAGGTCTACTTTAAAAAGAAACATACAAAATTAAAATGTTGTTAATTCCATCACTAGTTTTGTGAAAAATCACAGTTGTCATCTTTTTTGCCTGTACTCCTGAGGTTCACTTTAAGCAATCTGTTTGTGTAAATATAAGCCTGTAAGAAATTTGTTTAAGGTTAAGAAAACACACAAAAACAGAGTCACTCATTTGTAGGTGTCTTTCAGCACAAGGCACTAGGCAAAGGGCCCAAAAGGGTTAACCTGGGAGGTCCAGATGAAGAGAAAACTATTAAAAGGAAAGGCCAGCCTGAACCTGAGCCTGGACCAGCACCTGGACTACCTAATGAGGCCCCCTTTTCCTTTAAACACATAATTATCATATCACTCTTTAGCTACTACTGCTTTCACTTAATTTTGGAGTGAATATGCAATCTCTCTCCAGGGAAAATTTTCAGTTTCATACTGCTGATTGTTCTGTCAAATGGTAAGCTTAGGCCATATTTTTCTCTCTGATTTTTTAAAAAAGGAGGGGGAATGAGATACAGAGATATTAATTGTATTCCTTTTTTTTTTATAGCTTTCCTAATTCTGAATGAACCTTTCTTCTTTTTTTGTTTTCTGTTGAGGCAATTGGGGTTAAGTGACTTGCCCAGGGGCACACAGCTAGTAAGTGTCATGTGTCTAAATGCAGATTTGAATTCAGGTCCTCTTGACTCTAAGGCCAGAGCTCTATCCACTGCGCCACCTAGCTGCCCCTGTGAGTGAAACTTTCATGCCTGGTATAACTCTTAACTGGTCAAAATGTACAGATGTTTTAATGTGTTGCTATAGCGTGTTTGCTATATTTCAATTCAAGTTCTGTATCAATATTCTTTAGGGATATTAGTCTATAGTTTTCTTTATCTGATTTCTGTCTCCCTCAAATTTCTGAATTATATGTGTAATACTGGAATCAATTGTGTTTTGAAAATGTTTGATAGAATTCACTCTGTAAATCCTTCTGGTCCTGGCTTTTTTTCCCTTTTCATTCTGGGAATTCAGTTATTGCTTGTTCAATTTATTTTTCTGAAATTGGGTTATTTACATTCTCTTGTTTATTTTGACATTCCATATTTTTATCAATATTCATCAATTCATCAACTTAATTTATCACTTTCATTTAATTTTGTTGATAGCTAATTTGGCAAAAAAGTTGGGAAAATAATCCTTTATTTCTTCTTTATTTATGAATAAGCAAGTATTCATTAAACACTTACTATATAGGCACTGTGCTAAATTCTGAGAATATAAAGCAAAGTAAAATATATATGTTATGACTTATTATTTATGTGTCTCTTTAAAAATCAAGCTTTTTTCCCCCTTTTGATCCCTCTCCAAAGTTTGAGGTTTGGCCAACTCTGTGTTTGTTTTTTTTTCTTTCAGTTTTATTAACTCTCTTCCCATGGAACCACATTGATCCCTGAGGAATTTGTTCTATGTAATCATTAAGGTTTTTTCCCCCTAGGTTTAAGATTCCATGATTTACCTAAATAGTTAGGTTCTCATCTAAGATGACACATTTCACAATTATTAATGTAGTGGAATAAACACCAGATTTTAGAGTGCTGTCATCTGGGTTTGATTCCCATCTCTGCCACTGGCTGTCTTGGACCAGGCTATTAACCTCTCATAGTTTTGGTTTCTTTGTCTGAAAAATGGTGATACTGGCACCACCTATTACAAAAATAAAAGAACTTCTCCAGCATGACTGTGATAAATATAACAGGAAACTTGAGGATGTCAAAACCAAGAAGGAAGTAACACCATTCTGAGAATTAATTCTTAAACTTTGACACATTAACTTTGTGACCCTGGGCAAATCACAAATTCTCTGAGCCTTACTTTCCTCATCTATAAATGAGGAGTTTGGACAAGATGAATTCTAATATCCCATGTAGCTCTATCTGTAATCCTAGGACTTTAAGAGCTTCCCTTACAACTTGCTAGGAGGCAATATTTTCATCCATTGTTTTATCCTTTCACGCCCTCATTTGTCTTGTCCACTGCATTCACGAGGTGACAATTCTTTATGCTCTCTTTTCTCTACTAGGTACAGAAGCATTGCTTTTGGCCTAATAAGTGGCCATGGCAACCAGCATTGATAGTGCAAACCACTTACCCTTTTTCTTTGGCAACATCACTCGTGAAGAAGCAGAAGATTATCTTGTTCAGGGAGGAATGAGTGATGGACTCTATCTGCTTCGCCAGAGTCGCAACTACCTGGGTGGCTTTGCTTTATCTGTGGCTTTTGGAAGGAAGGCTCATCATTACACTATTGAGAAGGAGCTAAATGGGACATATGCCATTGCTGGAGGGAGGACCCACACAAGCCCTGCTGAACTCTGCATTTATCATTCTCAAGAGTCTGATGGTCTGGTCTGTCTTCTGAAGAAGGCTTGTAATAGGCCACCTGGAGTAGAACCCAAGACTGGTCCATTTGAAGATTTGAAGGAAAACCTCATCAGAGAATATGTAAAGCAAACATGGAACTTGCAGGTAAGCTGTTGATGGTTTCCAGTAGAAAGAAATTTTGTTTCTTTTTAAATTTTAGTCAATTTCAACAGTCCTTGCTTTCACCATAACCCCTCTCTATGTATCTATATCTATATCTATCTGTATCTATCATCTGTCTATTTATCTATCTATATTAAATGGCAGTGTTTCAATAGGCAGAAATTTAAATAGTTATTGACTTCAACAGATACAAGTCATGCTTTTAAAAGGTAACCTTCCTTTTTTTGCCATCACATATCAAAATTTTGAGATATTTAGAATTTATTATTTTCTTGCTGTGACATGTCATTTTCATACTGTAACTCCAATTTATTCTCCTCAAAGAGCATTACTTGAGCACCTTCTGTGTATAAGCACTGTGCTAGATGCTGGGAGAGATGCAAAATTTAGATAAGATATGGCTCCTTGCTTCATGGACTGGATAGGACACATGCACAGATAATTGTAGTATAAAATGGCTCACCACTGATTTAAATACATGTACTTTTGCAATTCTATTGCATCTGTTATTTAATAGTGTGTCTGATAGTATCTTTGTTTATTCTTTATCCTTTGTATGAAACTATAAATGCTATCAATCAACAACCATTTATTAAATATCTCCTAATGTGACAGGCACTGTGCTAAGCTGCATATATAAATACAAGCAAAAAGATAGTCCATGCTCTCTCAGAGCTTACATTCTTTTTTTTCATTTAATAGTGTTTTATTTTCCAATTTCATATAAAGATAGTTTTCAACATTCATTTTTGTAAGATTTTGAGTTCCAAATGTTTCTCCCTCCCTTCTTTCCCTTCCTCCTTCACAAGACAGTAAGCAATCTGATATAGGTATACATGTATGATCATGTTAAAAATATCTCCACATTAGTCATGTTGTGAAAAAAGAATCAGAACAAAAGGGAAAAACCACAAGAAAAAACAAAAAGTGAAAATAGTATGCTTTGATCTACATTCAGATACCATAATTCTTTGGATGTGGATAGCATTTTCCATCATGAGACTTTTGGAATTATCTTGGACCATTGGATTGCTGAGAAGAGCTAAGTCTGTGATAGTTGATGATTGCACAATACTGCTGTTACTGTGTATGGTGTTTTGCTGGCTCTGCTCATTTCACTCAGCATCAGTTCACATAAGTCTTTCCAGGTTTTTCTGAAATCTGTCTGCTCATCATTACTTATAGAATAATAGTATTCCATTACATTCACATACCACAACTTGTTCAGTCATTGCCTAATTGATGGGCATCCCCACAATTTCCAATTTTTGAAACAAAAAAGAGCTGCCCTAAATGTTTTTGTAATGTGGTTTCTTTTCCCTTTTTTATGATCTCTTTGTGATACAGACCCAGTAATGGTATTGCTGGATCAAAGTGTTTACACAATTTTACAGCTTTATGGGCATAGCTCCACATTTGCTTTCTAGACTGGTTGGATCAGTTCACAACTCCACCAACAATGCATTAGTGTTCCAATTTTCCTCTATCTTCTCCAACATTTATCATTTTTCTCTTCATATTAGCCAATCTGATAGGTGTAAGGTGGTACTCAGAGTTGTTTTAATTTTAATTTCTTTAACCAATAGTGATTTAGAGCATTTTTTTCTGTGATTATAAATAGCTTTAATTTCTTTGTCTGAAAACTGCCTGTTGGTATCCTTTGACCATTTATCAATTGGGGAATAACTTTCATTTTTATAAATTTATTCAGTTTTCTCTCTATATATATGAGAACTGAGGCCTTTATCAGAAATGCTGACTATAAAAATTGTTTTGCAGCTTTCTGCTTCCCTTCTAATCTTGGTTGCATTGGTTTTGTTTGTGCAAAATTTTTAAATTTGATATAAACAAAATTATCCACTTTGCATTTCATAATGTCCTCTATCTCTTTTTTGGTCATAAATTCTGTTCTTCATAGGTCTGGCAGGTAAAGTATTCCTCGCTCACCTAATTTTCCTATGACATCAACCTTTATGTCTAAATCACATATCCATTTTGACCTTATCTTGATATACAGTGTAAGATGTTGGTCAATGCCTGTTTTCTGCCATACTGTTTTCCAGTTTTTCCACCAGTTTGTGTCAAACAATGAGTTCTTATCCCAGAAGCCAGAGTCTTTGGGTTTATCAAACATTAGGTTACTGCAGTCATTTACTACGTCTTGTGTTCCTAAACTAACCTATTCCACTGATCTAAAACTCTATTTCTTAGTATCAGATGGTTTGGATGATTGCCACTTTATAATATAGTTTTATATCTGATACAGCAAGGCCACCTTCCTTTGAATTTTTTTTTTATTAATTCCTTTGATATTCTGGACCTTTTGCTCTTCCAGATGAATTTTGTTGGGTTCTTTTTAGTTCTATAAAATGATTTTTTGGTTGTTTGCTTGGTATGGCACTAAATAAGTAAATTAATTTAGGTAGAATTGTTATTTTTATTATATTAGCTTGGCCTACCCATGAACAATCGATGTTTTCCCTATTGTTTAGATATGACTTTATTTTTGTGAAAAGCATTTTGTAATTGTGTTCATATAGTTTCTGGGTTTGTCTTTGCAGTTAGACTCCCAGATATTTTATATTTTTTACAATTACTTTAAATGGGATTTCTCTTTCCAGCTCTTGCTGCTGGGCTTTGTTAGTAATGTGTAGAGATGTCATTGATTTGTGTGGGCATATTTTATATTCTGGCACTTTGTTTAACTTGTTAATTACTTCAAGTAGTTTTTTAGTTGATGCTGTAGAATTCTCTAAGTATACCATCCTATCATCTGCAAAGAGTGATAGTTTTGTTTCCTCATTGCCTATTCTAATTCTTTCAATTTCTTTTTCTTCTCTTATTGCTAAAGCTAACATTTCTAGTACTATATTGAATAACAACGCTGATAATGGATGTCCTTGTTTCACCCCTGATCTTATCGAAAATGTTTCTAGCTTATCCCCATTACATATCATTCTTGCTGATGGTTTTAGATAGATGCTACTTATCATTTTGAGGAAAATTCCATTGAGTCCTATGCTCTCTAATGTTTTTAATAGGAATGGGTATTGTATTTGGTTAAAAGCCTTTTCTGTATCTATTGAGATAATTCTATGATTTCTGTTAATTTTGTTATTGATATAGTCAATTATGCTGATAGTTTTCCTAATATTAAACCATCCCTGTATAACTCCCACCCAGGCATAGTGTAATATCCTCAAGATAAGTTGCTGTAATCTCTTTGCTAATATTTAATTTAAATTTTTTTGCATCCATATTTGTTAGGGAAATTGGTTCATAATTTTCTTTCTCTGGTTTTGCTCTTCCTAGTTTAGGTATCAGCATCATATTTATGTCATTAAAGGAATTTGGTAAGACTCCTTCTTTGCCTATTTCCCAAATAGTTTATGTAGTATTGAAATTAATTATTATTTAAATGTTTGGTAGAATTCACTTGTAAATCCATCTAGTCTTGGAGATTTTTCTTAGGGAGTTCATTGATGCCTTGTTTAATTTCTTCTTCTAAAATGGGGTCATTTAAGTATTTTATTTCCTCTTCTTTAATATGAGCAATTTATATTTTTGTAAATATTCATCCATTTCACTTAGATTGTCAGGTTTATTGGCATACAGCTGGGCAAAATAGCTCATAATTATTGTTTTAATTTCCTCTTCATTGGTGGTGAGTTCATCCTTTTCATTTTTGATACTGGGAATTTGGTTCTCTTCTTTCTGTTTTTAAATCACATTAACCAAAATTTTATCTATTTTATTTTATTTTTTCATAAAACTAGCTCTCAGTTTCATTTATTAGTTCAGTAGTTTTCATACTTTTTATTTTACTAATCTTTCCTTTGATTTTCAGAATGTCTAATTTGGTGTTTATGTGAGGATTTTTGATTTGTTCTTTTTCTAGCTTTTTTAGTTGCATGCCCAATTCATTGATCTTCTCTTTCTCTATTTTATTTATGTAAGCATTTAGAAATATAAAATTTCCATTATGAATTGTTTTGGCTGCATCCTATTAATTTTAGTATATTGTCTCATTATTGCCATTCTCTTTGATGAAATTATTGTTTCTATGATTTCTTCTTTGACTCACTCATTCTTTATTATTAGATTATTTAGTTTCCAATTAATTTTTAGTCTTTCCATGGTGCTTTATTTCATATAATTTTTATTGCATCATGATCTAAAAAGGATGCATTTAATATTTCTGTCTTTCTGCATTTGATTGTGAGGTTTTATCCCATAATACATGGTCAATTTTTGTGTAGGTGCCATGTATTGCTGAGGAAATGGCATATTCCTTTCTATCCCATTCAATTTTCTCCAGAGGTCTCTCATATATGACTTTTCTAAAATTCTATTCACCTCCTTAACTTCTTTCTTGTTTATTTTGTGGTTAGATTTATCTAGTTCTGAGAGGTGATGTTGAGGTTCCTGACTAGTATAGTTTTGCTGTCTATTTTTTCCTATAACTCACTTAACTTCGCTAAGGATTTGGATGCTATACCACTTGGTGCATATACATTTACAATTGATATTACTTCATGTTCTATGGCACCTTTTTAGGAAGATGCAGTTTTCTTCATTATCTCTTTTAATTAGGTCTATATTTGCTTTTTGCTTTATGGGGGATCAGGATTGTTATCCCTGCTTTTTTTTTTTTAACTTCAACTGAAGTATAATAGATTCTACTCAACCCCTTACCTTTACTCTGTGTATTTCTCTCTGCTTCAGGTGTGTTGTTGTAAAAACCATATTGTAGGATTCTGGTTTTTGATCCACTTTGCTTCCATTTCCATTTTATGGAAGAGTTCATCACATTTACATACACAGTTATGATTACTTATTGTTTATTTCCCTCCATCCTATCTTTCTCCCTGTTTATACTTTTCTCTCTTTCACCCTGTCCCTCCTCATCAGTATTTTGCTTCTGACTACTACTTTCCTCAGTCTTCCCTCCCTTCTGTCAGCCCCCCTTTTTTCTTCCTTTTCCCCTCTTACTTCCCTATAGGGTAAGATAAATTTCTATACCCAACTGAATGTGTGTTATTGCCTCTTTGCGCAGAATCTGATGAGCGCAAAGTTCAAACAATGCTCATCCCTCCTTTCTTTCCCTCTACTGTAATTGGTCTTTTGTGCATCTTCATGTGATATAATTTATCCCATTCTGCCTCCCTCTTTCCTCTTCTCCCACTATGCCTTTTTCACCCTTAATTTTTTATATATCATCACATCAGAGTTAACTTATACCCACCCCCTCTGTCTATGTATACTTCTAGATGTCCTAATAGAGATACAATTCTCAAGAGTTAGAAGTACCATCTTCCATTATAAGGATGTAAACAATTGTTGTTTTTGTCTTTCTTGTTTACTTTTTTATGTTTTTCTTTAGTCTTGTATTTGAAGATCAAATTTTCTGTTCAGCTTTGGTCTTTTCATCAGGAAAGTTTAAAAGTTCCCAATTTCATTGAATGTTCATCTTGTCCCCTGAAAGATTATGCTCAATTTCCCTTGGTAATTCTTTCTTGGTGGTAATCCAAGCTCCTTTGCCTTATGGAATATCATTTTCCAAGCCTTCTGATCCTTTAATGCAAGAGTTGCTAATTTCTGTGCAATCCTGACTGTCGCTTCTTGATATTTGAATTGTTTCTGGCTGCTTGCAGTATTTTTTCCTTGACCTGATAATCCTGTAATTTGGCTATAATATTCCTTGGTGTTTTCATTTTGGGATCTCTTTCAGGAAGTTATTGGGGGATTCTTTCAACAACTACTTTACCCTCTTGTTCTTGGATATTGGAGCAGTTTTCCTTGATAATTTCTTGAAAGATATGGTACAGGATCCATTTTTGATCCTTGTATTCAGGTAGTCCAATAATTCTTAAATTACCTCTCCTGGATATATTTTCTAGGTCAGTTGTTTTGCCAATATGGTATTTTACATTTTCTTCCTTTGGTTTTGTTTGCCTGATTCTTCATGTCTCATGGAGTCATTAGCTTCCACTTGTCCAATTCTAATTTTTAAGGAGTTATTTTTTTACAGTTAGCTTTTGTACCTCCTTGTCCATTTGGCCAGTTCTACTTTTAAAGGAATTATTTTCTTCAGCAGATTTTTTTTCCATTTGGCCAATTTTTTAAGGAGTTGTTTTGTTTTGTTTTTAGTCAATTTTTGTGCTTCCTTTTTCCAAGCTGTTGTCTCTTTTTCCATAACTCTCCTGTATAGCTCTCATTTGTTTTCCCAATTTTTCTTCTACCTCTCTTACTTGATTTTTAAAATCCTTTTGGTGGTTTTCCAGGAGGACTTTTTGTTCTTGAGACCAATTCATATTCACCTTTGAGCCTTCTAATGTAGGCATTTTGACATTGCTGTCCTCTTCTGAGTTTCTGTTTTGGTCGTCTCTGTTGCCATAGTATCTTCTATGGTCAGGGCTCTTTTTGATTTTTTACTCATTTTTAAAAGTTGAACTCTGCTTCTGGGGCACAGGGGACATTGCCCAAGCTTTTTATGCTGCGGGGTAGGGGTCTGGTCATTGACTTTCTGTGCCAGGTTCTCAGGATCTTGTGGCTTGCCCAATGCACTGGGATGGCCCAGCATAGTCACTCCTGTTGTGCCAGGCTTCTGTGGCTGGCAATTTGCCTTTTGCACTGCAGCTGGAGGTCTCACAGCTTCCCTGCTGTGCCCCTAGCCTGCTGAGCCAGGATTGAGAAGCTTCGGATGCTGATTTGTGCTGTGGCTAAGAGCCTCCTGCTGGCTTGCCTGGACATCTTCTATTCCGGGCTGGGCTCCCTTTTTGTCCAAGTGAGACAGACCTTTCCTGAAGTCCTTCTAAGTTATATTAAGCTGGAGAATTGTTTCACTCCGTATTTTTGTGATTCTGTCCCTCCAGAATCTTGATTTAATATTGTTTCTGAGGGAAGCTGGGGAGAGCTCAGTCAACTTCCTGGCTTCTCTTTGCCACCTTGGCTGTGCCTCAGGAGTTTACATTCTATTGGAAAAAGACAATGAGTAAAAGGGAAAGAGCAAAGTAGAAGGGAAGTAGAGTAGCTAACACTCTGGCAAGATAAGAAAAAAGTTTTTCTCCCGAGTTCTGGTCTTGTGTTACCAACTGCTTGTTGGACATTTCTAGTCTTAGAGGCATCGCAAATTCAGTATATGCAAAACAATATTTATTATTTTTCTCCCTCCAATCTTCCTTTCTTTGTGATATCCCTACTTCATTCATCAAGGTTGTACAGCCTCAGAGTATAAACTCCTTATCTTATGAATTACCAAGACTTGCCAATTCTCACTCTGTAACATCTCTCAAATTCATCCCCTTTTCTCTATTTACATAACTATCAACCTAGTTCCTCATTACCTTTCATCTGGAGTATTACAATACATCCTACTTGATCACTTTGCCTCCACTTTCTCCCTTCTCCAATCCATCCTTCACTCAACTTTCAAAATGAGATTCTTAAAGCCCAGGTCTTGACCAAAAAGCTAAAAAACAAAACAAAACAAAAAAACAAGTCTACTATTGGCTCTAAGGTAAAATACAAACTTTCTGTTAAACATTTAAAGCCCTTCTGATTGTCTCCAGCCTAGCTTACCAAGTTTTTACAGATTGTTGCTCTTTCACATACTGTACAGTTCATTTAAACTAGTCTTTTTGCTAATCTTCATTAATAGCATTCCATCTGTGGATTCAAATGCCCGTTTTTGGAAAGCACTTGTAAAACCGATATCTTCTTTTAAAGCTCCATTCAAATTTTACTCCCTACATAAGGCCTTAGGTAACTCCCCTAACTCATCCACCCCCAGTACTAGTGTCTCATGAATAGAGACCTCTTATTTTGCCTCCTCTGAAGCTGCAAGACTAAGCAGTTTCCAAGTGGCCAAGCATTTTAAGAGGCACCACTCTGATCAGATAGAACTTAGCCAGGATGTGGCCAAAGAACCCATTTCCTGAACAATACAGCGTTATGTTGTTTAACTCTATCCTCAATGCTCCCACTACATATAAAAGTTGAGATTTTGGCATTCTGACCCTAAACACTCAGACTCTTCATAGGTCATGGATCAAGGGGCAAAGACTTGGGAAAAAACAGTATACATGGATTTAAGGGTTGTGGAATGACTAGATTTACCATCTCAAAGATGCTAGACACTCCTGATAGGACTATGGATGGTGTACTATGAAAAGGAAAGTTGTATTAAAAAGAATACTTCACAGCGTGACTCTTTTGTTCAGGCTTAGTGTGTTTTTAGTACTCAGGTTTTCAATTTTACTCTAAAAATCCTAAATTCAGTTCTCGGGTTAATTCTTTTTCTTCTCACTCTTTTATAAAAATACGTTTATTAGCATTTAATGGCATGTACTTTGTACAAAACAACTTAAAAAGGACATGAGCTCTAGCCTCAAAACTTCAAATCTATGGCTGTTTGTCTTAATATATATGGAGTGGGATTTTATCCTGAGTTCTTCAGACTCTTCTCTGAACCCTTTCCATTCTCATTAAAATGAAGGATCATTTTAGTATCAAAATAATATTCTAATGCAAAAAAGAAAATTCTCTTCCTGAAATAACTTGTATTTCTTTATATGTATTATGTGTAAATGTTTCTTTTGGCATACTATAAATTCCTTGAGGTCAAGAACAGTTCTATTTTTTTTTTTGTCCCAAGCACCTGCCGCAGTGGCAGGTGCATAGTAAACGCTTGTTGATTTATGTACTGACTGATAAGAACAGTAACTGTCTTTTTTTTTTTGAAAAAAAAATTTATTTATTTTTAACATTCTTTTACAAGAAATTTTTTGGAGGTTGGATAATTTCTTTTTTTTTTTTTTAAAATAATTAATATATTTTTAGTTTTCAATGCTTCCATAAGATTGAGTTTCAAATTTTCTCCCCATCTCTCCCCTCCCCCATCCCAAAACAATGTGCATGCTGAATACCACTTCCCCTGATCTGCCCTCCTTTCTATAACCCCCCTTTCTATTATCCCCTTCCCCTTCAATTTTCCTGTAGAGCAGGATAGATTTTTATACTCCATTGATGGTATATCTTATTTCCCAGTTGCATGTAAAAACAATTTTTAACATTTGTTTTAAGACTTTGGGTTCCAAATTCTCTCCCTTCCACTCTCCCCACCCTCCCTCATAGAGAAGGCAAACAACTCGATACAGGTTATACATGTGTAGACATGCAAAACACTAAAAGAAATGTTTGAGTTCTGCATTCTCTCCCTCCCTCTCACCACTCCCTCATCCACTGAGAAAGCAAATAACATGGTATCAATTATGCATGTGAAATCAAGTAAAATTATTTTCATATTAACCATGTTGCAAAAAAAGCCAAAAAAGTAAGAAAATTATACTTCATACTTTAAGTATATCAGTTCTCTCTCTGGAGGTGGATAGCATTTTTTCATCATGAATTCTCTGGAATTTTCTTGGTTCACTGTATTGATCACAGTAGCCAAATCTTTCACAGTTGATCATCATTACAACACTTCTGTTACAATGCACAATAATCTCCCAGTTCTTCTCACTTTACTGTGCAACAGTATATAAGTATAGTATATAGGTCTTCCTTGTTTTTTCTGAAGCCACCTTCCTTGTCATTTCTTATAACACAATAGTACTCCTTCACAATCATATGCCACAACTTGTTCGGCCATTCATCAATTGATGAGTATCTCCTCAATTTCCAATTCTTTGCCACCACAAAAAGAACTGATATTATGCATCAAGGGGCAAAGACTTGGAAAAGAACAATATACATGGATTTAAGGGTTGTGGAATGATTAGATTTACCATCTCAAAGATGTTAGACACTGCTGACAGGACTATGGATGGTGTACTATGAAAAGGAAAGTTGTATTAAAAAGAATACTTCAGAACATGACTCTTTTGTTCAGGCTTAGTGTCTTTTTAGTACTTAGGGTTTCAATTTTACTCCAAAAATCCTGAATTCAGAGGGTCCTTTCCCTTTTTCTTTTATCTCTTTGGGGTATAGTCCTAGTAGTGACATTGCTGGACCAGAGGGTATGCAGTTTTATAGCCCTTACAGCATACTACTTCATCAAAAGTTCATTAATACACCTATTCTCCTTTATCCTTTCTATCGTTTGTCGTTTCTGATAAGTGTGAGGTGGTCAAAGTTGTTTTCAGTTGCCCTTTTTCAATCAATAGTGACTTAGAGCATTTTTTCATATGACTATAGATAGCTTTGATTTTTTATTCTGACAACTGTGTGTTCGTGTCCTTTGACCATTTATCAAATGAGGAATGGCCCTTATTTTTTTATAAATTTGACACAGCTCTATACTCAGTATATATTTGAGAAATGAAGTCTTTACCAGAGAAATTTTCTCATGCCTACACATTTTTTAGATCATCCCAACATAATAGACTCACAATTCTATGTGGACTTCTTCTAGCTGTCCTAATAATGATAAAGATCTTTGGAGTTACACATATTATTCTCCCATAAAGAAATATAAACAATTTAATGCTATTGAGTCCCTTATGATCACTCTTTCATGTTTACCTTTTTATGTTTCTCTTGAGTCTTTTGTTTGAATGTCAAATTTTCTATTCAGCTCTGGTATTTTCATCAGGAATGTTGCAAGTTTTCCATTTCATTGAATGACCATTCCTCCCCGCCCCCACCCCAAAGGATTATACTCTGTTTTGCTAGGTAGGTGATTCTTAGTTATAACTCTTGGTTGCCCTCCTCCATATCATATTCTGTACCCTCTATTCCTTTGACATGGAAGCTGCTAAATCTTGTGTCATCCTGACTGTGGCTCCGTGATATTTGAATTGTTTCTCTCTGGATGCTTGCAGTACTTTCTCCTTAACCTGGGAGCTCTGGAATTTGGCTGTGATATTCTTGAGAGTTTTCATTTTGGGATTTCTTTTAGGAGATAATGAATGGATTCTTTCAATTTCTATTTTGCCTTGTAGATGTAAAATACATGAGCAGTTTTCTTTGATAATTTCTTGAAAGATGATGTCTAGCCTCTATTTTTGATCACTACATTTTAGGTAGTCCAAGAACTGTTAAATTATCTTTCCTCTATCTATTTTCCAGTGAGATACTTCACATTTGCTTCTTTTTTCCCCCCATTACTTTGACTTTATTTTATTGTTTCTTAATGTCTCATAGAATCATTAACTTCCATTTGCCCAATTCTAATTTCTTCAGTGAGTTTTTGTATTTTTTCCATTTGGTAAATTTTGCTTTTTAAATAGTTCTTTTCTCAGTGAATTTTAATGTCTCTTTTTCTATTATTAGGCCAATTATGTTTTTATTTATTTTTAAATAGTGTGTTTCCCAAATACATGTAAGGTAATTTTTAACATTCATTTTTACAAGATTTTGAGTTCCAAATTTTCCTCCCTCCTTCCTCTTCTCTCTTCCTAAAATGGTAGGCAATTTGATATAAGTTCTCCAGTGCTAGCATGTAAAACATATTGCCATATTAGTCACAGATGTGAAAGAAGAAACAGATCAAAAGGAAGACACACACACACACACACACACACACACACAAAGATCAACATGTTACTGAGAAGAACTGAGTTATTCATAGTTGATCATTGCACAATATTGCTAATACTGTATACAATGTTCTCCACTTTGTATCAGTTTCCAGGTTTTTCTGAAATCTGTCTATTCATTACTTCTTATTGCACAATACTATTCCATAGCAGCTTGTTCAACCGTTCCCCAATTGATGGGCATCCCCTCAATTTCCAATTCTTTGCCACCACAAAAATAGATGTTATAAATATTTTTGTGGATCCTTTCTTATTTTTTATGCTCTCTTTGGGATACAGACCTAGCAGTGGTATTGCTCGATCAAAGGTATGCAGTTTTATAGCGCTTTGAGCATAGCAAAGAGTTGTTTTCTTCAGTGGGTTTTGTATCTCCTTTTTCATTTGGCCAATTCTACTTTTTAAACAGCTGTATTCTTTTTCCAGGCTGTTGACTCTTTTTTTCATAATTCTCTTGCGTCATTCCCCCCCTCCATGTGTCTTCTACCCCTCTTATATGATCTTTAAGCTCCTTATTGAGCTCTTCCATAAGCTCTTTCTGGTCTTAAGACTACTTCTCATTTTTCTTTGGTATTTTGCCTGTAGGTGTTTTCATTGTTGTCTTCTTCTGAGTTTGGGTCTTGATCTTCCCTGTCACCATAATAACTTTCTATGGTCAGATTCTTGTTGTTGTTGTTGTTGTTTGCTCATTTTGGGGGCCTTTTCCCTTTCTTTTAAATTTGAGCTTTGTTCCTGTGGTGGAAGGGGAACTGGCTTCTTGTGCCAGGGGCTGCAGGCCCTGGCTGTTTACCTGGTGTTGCATTGACACTGCTCTGAGGCCCGTGAGGACCTTCATGTCTGGTGTTGCACTGAGGGGGAGAAATAAGGGGATGGCTGGCACTGCTGGAGGCTGTAGGTGTCTGGCAGCTTATACGATGCTAAGCCTGAGTCTTAGTGGTAATGTCTGCACTGTGCTGAGGACAGTGGGTGTTTCTGTGTTTTTATGGGGCTACAGTGAAGCACTTGGTGGTTCTTGGAGCTGGAATCTGCAAATTCCTCTGGCCATGCTGAGGCACATATTGGGTCCTGGTGTTGGCATTTGCCTGCTCCAGTGCAATGGGGTTCATGATCTCCCACTGGCTTGCTGGAATGCTTCCTGTCTTGGATTATGCTCCCCTTTTACCTAAGTGAGACAGACCTTCCCTGGTGATCTCCCAACCTTCTTGGGCAAAAAGACTGTTTCACCCTGCTGTTTTGCTGGTTGCAGGATTTGTTTTGGGGAACAATTTTATGATTATTTGGAGGTAAATATAGGAGAGTTATGGTAATTTACTGTTTACTCAGGCATCTTGACTCCCAGAAGTCCCACCAATTTTGTTTTTCAAGGTAATATTTTCTTCAGTGTTTTTTTTGCCTCTTTTACCAAACTTTTCCCAAGCTCTTTTACCTATTTGCTGATTCTCTTTTTATAAATTTCCTGCATCATTCTCATTTCTTTCCCCTATTTTTCCTCTACCACTCATCTCTTTCTTTAACTCTTCCAGGAATTTTTGCTGGTCTTGGGTTCAAAGCATTTTCCTTTGAGGCTTTGCTTATAACTGTTTTCACATTGTTGTCCTTTAAGTTTATGACTTGGTCTTCACTGCTACCATAGTAGGTTTTTTTTTTGCAGTCGAGTTCTTTTATTGTTGTTTGCTCATCTTCCCAGACTATTTCTTCACTTCGAACTTTATGTCAAAGTGGGCTTTGCTCACCTGTTAGTGGGGAGGCATAGTGCTAAGCTTCGGACTTTTCTATCCTTCTGTTTTCAGAGGTAGTTCTGGTGGTCTGCAGGTTTTGGGTGTTTCCAAGATGGTTTTATCTTGAGAGTGGTGTGGTCACTACTCTCCTTGTTTGCGCTCTGGTCTTTATCAAGGAACAACCCTTGCTCCCCTTCAGCTACAAGTGCTAGGGCTTCTCTTGGCCCTAAAACTGTGATAAGGGCCCCTGCTTCCTATTGACTGGCCAGAATCATTTCTCACTCCTGGAATTATGACCTAGAATTGCTTATCAGCAAAGACTTGCCAATCAGTGACAGCTACACCCAGTGCCAGCAAAGGGTCCCTCGGAATCTATTTCTGACTAATTGTCCTCACCCCCTTACCATCTCTGGGCTTTGAGCTCTTGAAGCTGCTGCTGTTGCTGCTGCTTTTGGGGTGCCTCCAAGGCCCAGCACTGATGCTCCTGCTGTGCTCAGGGCCTGAACCCACCAATGTGTCAGAGACCTCTCCTGCTGACCTCCTAAGTTGTCTTAGGCTAGAAAAGCATCTCACTCTGATCTTTTGTTGGCTCTGTCACCCTAAATTTGTTTTGAGGCATGATTTTAAAGTTGTTTGGATGACAATGTTGGGAGAGTTCAGCTGAATTGTCTTTAATGCACCATCCTCACTAAGTGTCCTCTTGGTTCCAATAAGAGTTACTGTCTTAAGCAAACCTTGAATACCTCTTGGCTGCGTAATATTTCTTTTAAATATGTGAATGAAAAAAAATACTACTTGTTTTACTTGTAATCAGTTATAACAGATTTCAAAATAATAGTTCAGATTAATTTATGAACAGAAAAAAATTGCCTCAATAATGTCCAATTTCTTAGTTTGAAAATACTGTGAAAAGCTGAAAATATGGTATCTTTTTGCTGGGGCTTAGCCCTAGTTCACAGGCTTCCCCTACCAAAGATGCATATTTCTGTCTGAAATGTACCTCCCACCACTTTTCCTTTGTCCCGCAAAAAAGCAGCAGATGCTCTCTCAATTCAGTAAATATGGAGTGGAGTGAAAAAGCTAGATAGGAATGCAGCATGGGTAATTGCTCTTGGCCTGAATGGGAAAAAAATTAAATCAGCTGAGGCTAGTCCTTTCTCTCCAGAGGGTACTCAGGGCAGGGACCCAAGGTAGGAAAACCTACATCCCCTTTTATAAGGAAGCTGAGACAGTTTTGTAGACCATCCTGGAACCCACCATAGGAAAATACAAAGAGAACAAACAAAGCCAAAAAAGGTTTTAACTTCAGACATTTCAAGAGAAAAACCCAGAACCTAAGTAGATGAATCAACATGAAGCATACTAAAAGCAAAAGGAAAGATGAATAGTAAATCATCAAAGAGAATGTTTCTTTTTTATCATGAACTTGACAGACATTAACAAATGTGAACATTTCCCTATATAAAAAAAGAACTGAAAGAGAACTACATTTGAAACTGTGAATTGATATATACACAACTTTTTTTTTAAAACAAAACTCCCCTAAACATAATAAGACCAAGAAAAGTGAGCCAATGTCTGATGAAATACAGAACCCTGTGGACTCCCAACATAGTATAGAATAGTAAAAATATCTGGAATGTATTTAAAGAGAAAAGAAATTTGTAAAATAAAAAAAAATGAGTATAGGTCAGAACTTTCACCTCTCAATTCAGAATTCTAAAACTCACTAAATTAGAGAAAAAATTTTGAATCCATTATAAAGCATCTCTCCAAAGAAGAGAAAGAAAAGTTTGGAGTTTTAGAAATCAAAAGCTCTAAAGGGAAGAAAAACTGAAAGAAGATAAAGAAAAAGTAAATTTTAAAACATACAAGGGGGGAAGGTTTGATTGAGAATAGCGGGTGATATAAAAACAAAATATATCAGTTAAATTTATTTTAATAAAAAGTTTTGAAGCTAGATGCAGAACTCCAAAAAGTCAAAAGACAAAAAGATTCCACATATATTTATATTTTATATAAATTTATATATTTATTTATTTATATATTTATATATAAACATATTTATATATTTATTTATATATTTATATGTATTTATAGCCACACCAAAGTGGTTGTCTAATGGTTGGGGAATGGTTAATCAACATACATAATAAATACAACAATGTAAATTAAATAACACTTTATAATAACAATTATAATAAAGCTGAACTTTTTCTAATGTTAATGAATAGTCTTGACTGAGAAGAAATGAAGCAAAATGTACCTCTTTTCTTTCAAGTGAAGAGGTGGGGAATTTTGGGTGCTGAATATTGTAGATGCAGTTATAGTCACTTTGTCCATTAGTTCTATGTAGCTACTTCTCTTTGTTATGAGGTAAGACTCATTGGATTGAGTATAGGAGTCATATATAGAAATGCTGTTTTTGTTGTCCAGTCATTTCAGTCATGTCTGACTCTTTTTGACCTCATTTGGGATTTTCTTGGCAAAGATACTAGAGTGGTTTGCCACTTCCTTCTCCAGCTCATTTTACAGATGAGGCAAGTGGGATTAAGTGACTTGCCCAAGATCACACAGCTAGTTAAGTGTCTAAGGCTTGATTTGAACTCAGATCCTCCTGACTCCAGGCCTGGTACTCTATCCACTCTGTCACCTTGCTGTCCTATTTATAAATAAATATGATGTAAAAACAAAAGCTAGGTGGCACAGTGGACAGAGCAGTAGGCCTGGAGTCAGGAAAACTCATCTTCGTGAGTTTAAATCTGGTCTCAGATACTTACAGCCATGTGACCCTAAGCAAGTTACTTAATCTTGCTTGCCTCAGTTCCTCATCTGTAAATGAGCTGTAGAAAGAAATGGTAAACTACTTCAGTATCTTTGCCAGAAAAACTCCAAACAGGGTCATAAAGAATTGGACATAACTGAAAAATGACCAAACAACATAAACAAAAGGTATGAATGAAAGTGTAAAAGAAATTATAAGTGAAAAAAAGAACACATGAATTTAATATAAGCCAGATCATACAACCTTGAAGACAGTGTACATGGAGACAGTTTAAAGATCATAGATATTCCAAGAAACATGTAACTCAAACCTCTCAAAACTTGAATACCATAATGCTGGAAATAATGCAATAAATTTGCCTGGTTCTTCTGAATAAAGACAAAGCCTTAATAGAGAAGACTCGTGTGCCTTCGGAAAAAAAAACAACACCACCTTATACTTCAAAATCTGACTCATAATAGTTAAACTCAGCAATTCTAGTGACAAACAACAAATATCACTAATGCTCAGAAAAACATTATCCAATAAGAGAGAAATGAAATACAAATAAAATAGTATTACTTTGTTACTGTAAGAAGTTGCAAAAAGGGATATAACGCTGTCAGAAACAAAGTATCTTATGCTGCAATCCTGCAAAGCCTAGCCATCATGAAAACGATGGGCATCTAATAAAAAAAAGTCATTTCAGTAATTCCTTATCAAAATGTGAGCAGATTATTAAGTTTAACAACATCCAAATGATAGGAACACACGAAAGCTAAAGAAATGCAACTATCAAGCAAAGAATAAGTAATGCCTTCAATCACCACATGTTTAGAGGCTTTTGTTTATTTTTAAAGAGCAAGATTAGCACGAAGGATACACATTATGAAGAGCAGAGGACAGTCATCATGGGATGTAAAAAGGGGCAAGTGGCGAAAGCATTACTAAACAAAAAAATATAGAAAAGCCACAAGCCAAACAATCATAACTTTTATTGTGAATGAATTAAAGATCTCAATACAACCAAACAGAACGGTAAAATGGACGACAAAATCTTATAAGCTGTTATTTACAAGAAATAGCTACAAGTACTTTCCCCATCTACTGAGTACGTACCTAGCAACACCTAGTTATTTCCATATTGTTTCCCCATGAAAATTGAGCTTCTCGAGGGCAGGGATGAATTTTAACTTTCTTTGTATCCCTAGCACTTAGAACCCTAACCCACCTCAGTACATCCTTTGATTGGGACCATCATGACCTATTATAGTTCAGGTTGTTTTGTATTGTTAGCTGTTTGGTGCAGCAGGCTAAGCAATATCTCATCGAGCATTCTTAAAAGCTTATTACCTTTATGATATATTTAAGCCCGGGAGAATCTGTTTACCCAGGATTCCACATTATCTTATTACCCAAGGGCAGAGATCATTTCCCCTTCATTCTGGATATTAGAAAGGATACTTCTTGATGCCTTTGATGATGACATTTCCTCACTGAGGGCACCCTCTCTTTGGGATAATGAAACCCAGTCTTCATCTCCATGGTCTATAATCTTTTATTTCCCCAGACCTTGGTTTCTAGCTCCTCTCAGCCCAGGACAATATAATCAGTTGGGATTCATAAGATTCCCAAATGAAGTTTATTTCTCTTCATTTATGCAGTGGCTTTTTCTTTGCTTTTTCTTTGCAATGTAGTTGTTGTCTATTTTTGCATAGCTAAATCATTTTGATTTGATCCAACCAAACCATGTACATCAAAAAGAAAGTTTGAAATTGAGTGATATGTATAGTTCGGAGTGTTATTTCCCCAATTTATTCTTTGTGCATCTTATTTATTGTATGCTGTTGTTTGCATGTTGTCTTCTCCATTAAATTTAACTCTTTGGGAGCAGGGACTGTCCTTTGCTTTTCTCTGTATCTTCAGAGGTTAGCACAATGTCTAGCAAATAGTAGGTGCTTAATAAATGCTTGGGCAGCTAGATGGCTTAGTAGGTAGAGTGCTGGGCCTGGAGTCAGGAAGACCGGAATTAAAATCCAGCCTTAGATACTTCGTAGCTATGTGGCCCTGGGTAAGTCACCTTACCTGTTTGCCTTAATTCACTGGAGAAGGAAATGGCAAACCACTCTGGTATCTTTGCCAAGAAAACCTCATGAACAGTATGGTCCATGGGGTCATGATGAGTCAGATATGACTAAATCACTGAACAACAACACTTTTGAAAGGCAGATAGCTGTCTCAGTGGATAGAGCACCGGATCTGGAGTCAGAAAGAGCTGAGTTCAAATCTGGCCTCAGACTCTTACTAGTTGTGTGACCCTGGGCAAGTCACTTATCCATGTTGGCTTTAGTTTATTTACCTGTAAAATGAGCTGGAGATGGAAATGGTAAACCACTTCAATGTCTTTGCAAAAAAAAAAAACCCAATTCAGTCTTGAAGAGTTCCAATCTTGAAGTCACCTCAAAAATCACTATATTTTTGTACATCTTTAATTAGAATTTTTTTTACTGAGGATTAATTGATGCCATAATCAATCTTCCCTCCAATCCCCCTTCTTTCTTCTGTCTTGTACTTCCTATTTCCTTACTGAGCGAAATGTATGTATGTATGTATGTATGTATGTATGTATGTATGTATATATCTATGTATGTTCTTCCCTCCTTTTACCACTTCAGAAGAGAGTAAGATTGAAGTCTCAGCCAATCCTGTACATATTCCTCTTTGTATAGGTGTCTACTTGCACATGCTCATTACACGAGAACATTTTCTTTAAATGTCCTTTCCATTCTTCCCTGAGCTCACATGTTCCTCTTTCTATGTCTTCTGATTCTTCTCTTAAGACCGTCATTATGGAACAGAACTGCCAAACCTGTTTAATTAGACTTCCTGTTTGATATTTTGATGATAGAGTTCAGATGCTTAGTACAGGTGCTTCGTACCAAAGCTTAGCATAGTGCCTGACACATAATAGATGCTTAAAAATGTTTGCTGATTAATCAATCAGCAAATTTATTGACACATATCATGTCCCAACATTAGAATGTAAGCAATTTATCTTCATTTAATCCTTTGTCACTGTTCCTATTTACTTTTTTATATTCTCTTGACTCTTGTGTTTGAACTTCAAATGTTCTAAACAATTCTACTCTTTTATCAGCAATGCTTGGAAGTGCTCTATTTCATTAAATATACATTTCTCACCCTGTAGGATTTATTTTAAAAAAATTTTTACGGTATTTTATTTTTTCACCAGTTACATGTCAAAAAAAATTTTAGCATTCATTTTTATAAGATTTTGGGTTCCAAATATTTTTTTTCTTGGCAGTTTGTTTAACTTGTTAATTATTTCCAGTCATTTTTTAGTTGATGCTCTAGGGTTCTCTAAGTATACTATCGTATTATCTGCAAAGAGTGATAGTTTTGTTTTGTCATTGCCTATTCTAATTTCTTCAATTTCTTTTTCTTCTCTTATTGCTAAAGCTAACATTTCTAATACAATATTGAATAATAGTGGTAATAATGGGCATCCTTTCTTCACCCCTGATCTTATTGAGAAGGCTTCTAGCTTATCCCCATTACAGATAATGCTTGTTGATGGTTTTAGATATAGTTTATCATTTTAAGGGATGCTCTATTTATTCCTATGTGCTCTAGTGTTTTTAATAGGAATGAGTGCTGCATTTTGTCAAAAGTTTTTTCAGCATCTATTGAGATAATCATAAGATTTCTATTGGTTTTGTTATTCCCATGGTAAATTAAATTCATAGTTTTCCTCATGCATTCCTGGTATAAATCCCACTTGGTCATAAGTGTAAAATTCTTGTTATGTATTGCTGCAATCTCCTTGCTAGTTTTTTCTTCAAAATTTTTGTATTAATATTCATTAGAGAAATTGGTTCATAATTTTCTTTCTCTATTTTAGCTCTTCCTGGTTTAAGTATCACTAACATATCTGTGTCATAAAAGGAGTTTGACAAGATTCTTCTTTGCCTATTTTTCTAAATAGTTTATATAGTATTAGAGTTAATTATTCTTTTAATGTTTGGTAAAATTCACTCATGGACCCATCTGGCCCTGAGGATTTTCTATTAGGGAGTTCATTAATGGCTTATTCAACTTCTTTTTCTAAGATGGGGTTATTCAGAGATTCTTTTTCCTGATCTGTTAATCGAGGTAATTTTTGTTTGTAAATATTCATTCATTTAGCTCAGATTGTCAGATTTATTGACATATAATTGCACAAAATATTTCCTAATGATGACTTTAATTTCTTCTTCATTGGTGGTGATTTCACCCTTTTCATTTTTAATACTTGATATTTTGTTTTCTTCTTTATTTTTTAATCAAGTTGACCAATGGCTTATCTTTTTTTTTTTTTGCATAAAACCAGTTGCTAGATTTATTTATTAGCTCAATAGTTTTTTTTTTTTGGTGAGGCAATTGGGGTTAAGTGACTTGCCCAAGGTCCCACAGCTAGTGTCATGTGTCTGAGGCCGGATTTGAACTCAGGTCCTCTTGACTCCAGGGCCAGTGCTCTATCCACTGCGCCACCTAGCTCCCCCGTTTTTTTTTTTAACTTTCAGTCTTATTAATCTCACATTTTAGTTTCAAGATTTCTAATTTGGTGCTTAACTGGGAATTTTTAATTTGTTCTTTTTCTGGTTTTCTTAGTTGCAGGCCCAATTCATTGATCTGTTCTTTATCCATTTTGTGGATGTAAGAATTTAGAGAAATAAAATTTCCCCTAAGTACTGCTTTGGCTGCATCCCATAAATTTTGTTATGTTGTCTCACTGTGGTCATTCTCTTTAATAAAATTGTTGATTGTTTCTATGTTTTTTTACCCACTTATTCTTTAGGATTAGATTATTTAGTTTCCAATTAATTTTTACTCTATCTTTGCATTCCCCTTTGTTGAATGTAATTTTTATTGCAGTATGATCTGAACAGAATATGTTTATTATTTCTGCCTTTTTACATTTGATTTTGAAGTTTTATGCCCAGAGAAACCCATTGCCCTCTCATCTTCCCCTCCACTGTAATAGGTCTTTAGCACCTTGTCATGTGAAGTGATTCACCCCATTCTACCTCTCCCTTCTTTCTTTACCCATTTTACTCCTCTTTTTCATCCCTTATTTTTTTATATCCTTCCCTCAAATTCACCTTATACCTGTATCCTTGTCTATGTATATTCCTTTTAGCTCTTCTATGAGTCATAAGATTTTTAAGAATCAGAAGTATCATCTTCCAATGTAACGATGTAAATGGTGTAACTCTATTGAATTCCTTATGTTTTATTTTCCCTGTTTACCTGTTTATGTTTCTTTTGGGTCTTGATATTCAAGGTAAAATTTTTAGTTTAGTTCTGGTCTTCTTATGAAAGCTTCAAATCCCTCTGTTTTGTTGAACGACCATTTCCCCCCTTGATGTATTATATTTAATTTTACCAGGTAAGTGACTCTTGGTTGTAGTCCTAGTTCCTTTGCCTTCTGGAATATCATGTTCTATGACTTCTGTTCCTTTCATATTTCAGCTGCCAAGTCCTGTTGTAATCCTGATTGTGACTCCCCAGTATTTGAATTGTTTCTTTCAGGATTCTTGTATTATTTTTTCCATCACCTGATAATTCTGTAATTTGGCAATAATGTTCCTCGTTTTGTTTTGTTTTGTTTTGTTTTATTTTGGGATCTCTTTCTTGAGGTAATTGGTAGATTCTTTCAATGCCTATTTTGTCCACTGGTTCCTGGACATCAGGGCACTTTTCCTCAATAATTTCTTGAAAGATGCTGTCCAGGTCCTTTTTATGATTATGACTTTCAGGTAGTCCAGTGATTCTGGCATTGTTAGTCCTGCATCTGTTTTCGAGGTCAGTTGTTTTTCTCATGTGGTATTTTAAATTTTCTTCCATTTTTTTCATTTTTTAAAATTTTGTTTGATTGATTCTTGATGTCTCATACAGTCATTAGCTTCCATTTGCCTAGTTCTATTTTTTAAGGTGTCATTTTTCTCAATTAGCTTTTGTGATTTCTTTTTCATTTGGCCAATTATGCTCTTTATTTTTGTTATTATTAATTAGTAATTAATTACTAATTATTTATTAATTTTATTCTTTATTTTCTTTTTTTCTCTTTTTGCATTTCCTTTTCCATTTGGCCAATTCTGCATTTAAGTAGTTTTCCAAATTGACTCTTTTTTTCATAATTCTCTTGCATCACTCCCATTTCTTTTCCCATTTTTTCTACCTCTCTTACATGATTTTTAAGTTCTTTTTTCAGCTCTTCCAAAAGCTCTTTCTGGGCCTGAGAACACTTCCCATTTTTCTTTGGGGTTTTTCCCATAGGTGTTTTGACATTGTTGTCCTATTCTTAGTTTGTTCCTTGGTCTTCCTTGTCACCATAACAACTTTCTATGGTCAGATCTTTTTTTTTGTTGCTGTTTTTTACTCATCTTATTTTTAGCCTTTGTCCTTTCTTTTAAATTTGACCTCTGCTTCCAGGGTGTAAGAGGCTTTCTTGCGCCAGTGTCTGTAGTCCGTGGATGTTTACCTGGTGCTATACTGATGTTGCCCTGAGGCCCACAGAGGACCCTCATGTCTGATGCTGTGTTGAGGTGATGATGTGGAGGTGGCTGATCTTGCTGGAGGCTGTAGGCATCTGGTAGTTTACCTGGTGCTGAGCTAGGGTTCTGGTGGTGGTGTCTGGAGTGTGCTGAGGCTGGTGATGTTTTTATGCATTTCTCTGGGTCTACACTGAAGCACATGGAGGTCTGGCTGCTGGATGATGCCTGTTTGCTCTGGGATGGGTTGAAGCATGTGTAGATCTGGCCGCTGAAGGATGACTGTTTGCCATAAGCTGTTGCTGAAGCATATGGAAGTCTGGTTGTTGGAGGACACCTTCTTTCCTGGGCCAGCACTTAAGCACCTGGAGGTTTGGCTGTTGGAAGACACCTGCCCTTCCAGTGCAATGCTGAAGCACATGGCAGTCCAACTGCTGGAGGATGCCTGTTTGTCCAGGGCTGCTCTGAAGCACATGGCAGTTCTGGGAGCTAGAGTCTGTCAGTTCCTCTTGGCTATGCTAAGGCATGTAGGGGGTCCTGGTGTTGATGCCTGCCATCATACTGGGGCTCAGGATATCCCACTGGTTTGCTGAGATAGGGCTTGCTACTGGCTTGCTGAGATGTTTCCTGTCTGAGGATGTGCTCTCTTTGTCCCCAAGTGAGAAGGATCTCTCTTGCTGATCCTCCAAGTCTCCTGGGCTAGAAGACTGCTCCACCCCTTCTCTCTACTGGGTCTGCTGTTCAAGGATTTGTTTTGAGGTAGTATTTTTTGTTTTGTTTTTTTTTTTGTAGTGAGTATGGAGAGCTACAGTGATTTACTGCTTACTCTGCCATCTTGGCTCCTGGAAGTCCCCTGTAGGATTTAATTCATTTGCTGGATAAATTGTTCTTAATCAAAAGTTATTTTTTTTTCTTTTTGCCTTCTGGTACATTGTATTGCAAGTTATCTGCTCCTTTTAATGGTGGCTGCTCAATCATGTATAATCCTGATTAAAGCTACTTAGTACTTGAAATCTTTCTTTTTGATCCCTTGAAGTATTTTTTTCTTTGATTTGAACACTCTAGAATTTGTCTGTAGTGTTTCTGAAAGTTTTCATTTTGTGTTTTTTTAATAAGAGGTGATTGGTGGATTTTTTTTCTATTTCTACTTCGCCCTTTGGTTCTAAAAGGTCTGATCAGTTTTACTTTTAAGATTTCCAGAAATAAGATGTTGAGGCTCTTTTTTGGTCATGAAATTTAATGATTTGAATATAGTACCTATATGTTTACATAAAAATTGCCACATACTTGTTTTTATTGAAAATGACTGCACAGAAGTTACAAAACCAGTGCCAAAATCTTTTTTAGTAGAGAACTAAAGAAACTTGTATATAATTGCTTCTATTGATGACATGAGTTCCACTTGTAAAACCAAATTGATATTGCTTAATTGAATTCCACATTTACACAAGTGTAATTTAAAACAAACACCCAAGTGACTAAATTTAACCAGATATAGAGGCTTCTAATATTTATATATCCAAGATTTCTTGAAATTCTGTAAATAGCATTGTTTAACATCTCAGCACTCTCAGATCATTTCAGAGATTGAAAGAACTTGATAAATACACATTCCTTTAGTCTATATCTGTGAAGTAGTTTCATAGCGTAAATGTCTGTATCTGTTATCTTAGGGATAAGTAATTTTAATGACAGATTGTAAAAGATTATGTCTGTCTCAGTGGAACACAAAAAGAAAGGTTTTCTTTTTCTTTTAAAGGTATTATACCAGTATTTGATAAAAAGTTTTGGTATTTAATGTTTTCCATTAATTGAGATTTTTGCCATGAGAATTTTACGATATGTTGGGGTGGGTGGATATTGCATAGAGAAAATGCCACTACTTGAATTACCTATTTTATATTGAAATTAGTTCAATCTCATAATTGTTTTTGATGAAGACAGTAAATATTCATACTCGACTGTATTGGCAAATGAAGCCAAAGATGATGTGACAATTGTTCAAAAACTGTTTAATTTCACACACTTTTCTTTAAATTAATAATTTTTTGCAAAAAAAAGTTCTACATTTGTAATGGGTCATTGTGTTGATCCGAGTTCTTAAGTCTTTCAAACTTGATTATCTTTATAATATTAATGTTATTGTGTACCTTGTTCTCATAGTCCTGCTCACCTTCTTGGCACTATTTTATTCAAGTCTCCCTAGGTTTTTCTGAAGCCACACTTTTCATCATTTCTTATAGCACAATCGGATTCCCTCATATTTATATACATTCATACATTCATATTGTTTTAGATGCCCAATTGATGGGCATTGCTTCAGTTTCTATTTCTTTGCCACTAAAAAGAATACATTTTGTGTATATGGGTCCTTTTCCTCTTTCTTTGATTTCTTGGGAGAAGAGATCTAGTAGTTGTACCACTGGGTCAAAGGGTATGCATGATTTAAGTCTTTTATAATAGTTCCAAATTGCTTTCCAGAATGTTTGGAGTAGTGCACAGCTACATTGACAGTGCGTAAGTGTACCTATTTCCCTACTTCCTCTTTAGCATTTGTCATTTTACTTTTTGTCATCTTAACCAGTCTGATGAGTGTGAAGTGGTATCTTAGAGATGTTTTAATGCACATATCTCTAATTACTAGTGATTTAGAGCATTTTGTCATATGACTATGAACAGCTTTGATTTCTTTCTCTGAAAACTTTCTATTCATATACTTTGATGGGAATGGCTCTTATTCTTGTAAATTTGACTCACTTCCCTATATTTGAGAAATGAGACTTTTTTCAGAGAAGTTGGCTGTAAAGATATTTTTCACATTTTCCTATTTCTTCTAATATTAGGTGTATTAGTTTTATTTGTGTAAACATTTTAAAATTTAATATAATCAGTATTATCCATTTTTCCTTTTTTGACCCTTCCTATATCTTGTTTGGTCATAGTCTGACAGGTAATTTCTTCCCTGCTTTATTAATTTGTTTATAATATCACCCTTTATGTCTAAATCAGGGCTTCCTAAACTTTTTCCACTCATAACCCTTTTGATGCTTCCTAAAATGTGGGTTGTGACCCCAAATGGGGTTTAAGAAGTGCTGGCTAAATCATGCATCCATCTTGAGCTTATCTTGGTATATGCTGTGAGATATTTGTCTGTGCCTAGTTTTTTGCCAGATTACAGTTTTCCCTACATTTTTTTAAATGTTGAATTCCTGCCCTAATAGCTTGGAACTGTGAGTTTTTCAAATAGTAGGTTACTGTGTTCATTTGTTATTATGTTCCTAATCTTTTTTTACTGATCAATCTCTCTATTTCTTAACCAATACCAAATTGTTTTTATGATTAGCTTTATAGCATAATTTGAGATCTGGTACTGCTAGGCCCCCTTCCTTTGATTTTTAAAAAAATATTCTCAGCCTTTTGTTCTACCAGATGAATTTTGTTATTATTTTTTCTAGTTGTATAAAATAATGCTTTGGTAATTCGAGTAGTATGACACTGAATAAGTAAATTAATTTGGGTAATCTTATCATTGTTCAGCCTACCCATGAGCATTTAATATTTCTCCATATTTAGATGTCTTTATTTGTTTGAAATGTTTTATCATTGTGTTCGTATAGTTCCTATGTGTCTTGGCAGATAGAGTCCCCAGTATTTTATACTATCTTCAGTTTTTTTAAATGGAATTTTTCTTTCTGTCTTTTTCTGATGGATTTTGTTGGTAATGTATAGAAATTCTGATATTTGTATTGGTTTATTTTATATTCTGCCACTTTGCTGAAATTGTTAATTGTTTCCAGTGGTTTTTCTGTTTACTCTTTAGCGTTCTTTAGGTAAACCATATTTCCAAAAAGTAAAAGTTGTATTTCCTCATTGCCTATGCTTATTCCTTCAATTTCTTTTTTTCTTTTTACTGCTATAGCTAGCATTTCTAGTTATAGCAATAAAAAAGAAATTAAAACCATTAGGCCATATAGGTAGGACCTAAATAGCATCCTTATAAATGTGAAGTGGAAGTGATGAATAGATTTAAGGGATTAGATCTGATAGAGTGCCTAAAGAAGTGTGGACAAAGGTTTGCAATACTGTGTAAGAGGCAGCAACAGAAAATATTCCAAAGAAAAAGAAGAATTTTAATTCTATTAAATTAAAAAGCTTTTGTACAAACGGACGATCCAAGAAAATTTCAGATTGTTACACTTTCTCCATACTGTTTGTCTGAGTTTACCAAGTACCTGACCTGGGTTTGGATCTGTACAAGAGTATGTTCCACTAGGCTCAGCTACTATCAGACAGCTGGGAAGTTCTGCTAGTTCAATGATAGAATTGCTGGCTCCCTTTTTTTTTTTCTAATTGTTGCACCTTGGTTATTCCTCTGCAGGCTTCATGCAGAGCTAGAAACTGAAACTGAGACTCCGCTCTGCTTTTGGGATTTGAGCCTCACTTTTGTGGCTTGCTCCTTACCTTGAACTAAAAAACCACCCTTAGGCACAGTTACCTCCTCAATCAGTCCTGGATCTGAGTTCCAGAACTGAATAATGGGAATCAAAACTGCGTTCGGCAACTCTTCACATTGTGGTGCCCTAATATGGGTCTGGAGGTGCCTCAGTATGAATCTGGGACCTCCCCTTTCCCTGGTGCACAGCTTCTCCTTGCTTTGGAGTGCTCCATACATGTCAAACTCCTCTCTAGACCCTGTCTCTAGTGTCTCTAGGGCCCTCTGTCAGTCTCCTTTTGTCTGTCTGGGCTAGAAAAAATGACCTGTGATTTTTCTTTGATTTCTAGATCAGAATTCAGTCTGGTGAGTTTCAAAAATCTGCTTAAGAGAGTGTTTGTGGGGTGGAGAGCTGGCTGTACTGCTTCCTGCTATTTCACCATCCTTACCTGGCCTGCCCACATGGTCCTCTTTTCTCTAATCTCTTGCATTTTCCTGTTGAAAAATTTCTCTTCCAAACCCAAACCCAAGCCTTGCCTTACTCCTACCATCTGTGACCTTTATCCTACTGACCTGCTGCTGAACAAAGCTAGACAAAATGATGAAACTGCTAACTGGGTCCACTATATATTTTTTTATATAACCTCAGCTGGGTCCTTACTGTAGCAAGGCAATCCTTTTATACCTCCTTAATCTACTCACTATCCTACTCCCCACAGGGGTTTTTTGAAAACTTCATTCAACTTCATTCAAACTCCCTAATCTAGCTGAGAACCTTGCCTCAATATATTACTGAAAAAAAATTGAGCTGTTCTTGGGGAATTTTTCTTTTCTTCATCTCATCAGTCGGATGCATTCTAATACTATTACCTCTACCACCCCCATTTCACATGAAGAAATGATCTTATTCTATCTAAGGTAAGCCTTTTTACATGAAGAGGTGATCCCATTCCGTTTTCTCTATCAGATTTCCCCCTATCATCTCTATTTTTTCACCAGCCTTCAAACACTTCCTGTCTACTGTTTATTTTCCTACTGACTACAAGCATGTCCAAGTCTCCTCTTTTTAAAAAAACCCTCACTTGATCTGTCATTCCATATCTCTTCTCTCTTTTGTAATTTAACTCCTTGAGAAGGCCATCTATAATCTATAATGCCTGCTCTTCCTTTCCTCTCACTCGCTTTTTAACTCCCTGCAGTCTGACTTTTGACTTCTTTAATCCCATCATTCAATAAAAACTGCTCTTTCTAAATTTACCAATGATCTCTTAATTGCCACATCTAATGGGCTTTTCTTAATTCCTGTAGCCTGAAGCTCTCTGCAGCTTTTGGCACTGTTGATCACCTTCTTCTAGATACTCTCTCCACGTTAGTGTTTTTTGTGATGCTGCTCTTTCCTGAGTCTACTGTACTTGTTTGCCTTCTCTGGAGCTTTATCTATGTCACGCAGGGTAACTGTGAATGTTTTCCATGACTTTGTTCTTAGCCCTATTTTCTTTTCCCTCTATACTGTTTCACATGGTGATCTCTTCTGCTCCTCTGTTTTCAGTTATCATCTCTGTACAGTTTTGACCTCTTTCCCAATGTCTCCAGCATCTACACCTACATATTAGACGTATCAAATTGAATGTCTTATAGGTGTCTTAAACTCAGTATATCCAAAACTGAACTCCTTCTCTTTTTTTCTCCTAAGTCTTCTTGTATTTCTAACTTTACTATTTCTGTCAAGGGTACTGCCAAATTTCAATCATTCAAATTTACAACCTAGTTGTCATCTTCAACTCTTCACTCTTGTCACCTCCTCCCATATACAATCATTTGCCAAATTCTGTGGATTCTACCTTTGACCTATCTCTCATATCTCCTTCTCTCCTCTGACACTGAGACTATCCTGGTGTAGACCCTCACCACCTCATGCCCCCCCCAATACAATCCATCTTCCATTCAGTTGTCAAATTGAACTTCTAAATTACAAATCTGACTATATCACCCCATTCTTCAATCAGTTGATAAGCATTTATGAAGTGCTAGGCACTGTACTGTTCTAGTAATACAAGCGTAAGCAGTGCAACTCCCTCCTTACAAAAAGCTTGTATTCTAATGGGGGAGACAGCAAGGATATTTGCAAATATATAGAGGAGATATAAAGTGAATCCATAATACAAAGATATACAGTAGTTAAATTAAAAAAAACTTGTAAAGGAAGGCACTAGCAGCTGGTGAGATCAGGAAAGGTTTCAGGCAGAAGATGTCACTTGAGCTGCATCTAAAGTAAGAGAGAATTTATGAGGTAGAAATGAGTAGGGAATACATTCCAAGAATATGGGCCAGGTATTGTATAAAGACCTGGGAGTACAAAAAGAGGCAAAAATAATCCCTGCCCTCAAGGAACATATAATCTAATGGGGAAGACAACATGCAAAAAATATATAAAAAGCAAGGTATAAACAAGATAATTAGGAAATAGTCAATAGAAGGAATACACTAGAATGCAGCAAGATTTTGTCCACTATGTTGTACTGATCTTATTCACTGAATCATAGACTTGTTTAGGTCTTAAGACTAATTCCAGAAAACTAGAAAAAATTTTTTTCCTGATTTATAATGTTCAGTTCAGTCCAATAAACCTTTAATTAAGCACCTTCTATATTCTTGGTGCTGAATACACAAAAGCAAAAATGCAATAGTCCCTGTTCAGAGCTGACATTCTGTTGAAGGAACAGACATGTATAGAAACAAATATAGTACAAAGAAAATTGAGCAGAGATAGAATACTAATAAATGGAGGAGAATGGGAGATGGTGGGATGAACGATGGCTTAATGGATTACCTGAGTTGAATCTGGAAAAAAAGACAATGATTTTGAGAGATGGCAATGAAGAGTAAATTGGAGGAATTACTTGCAAGCAAGCATGGAGGCAAGGGACTATTAAGAGATTATTCAGTTGGAGATAGACAGGAGTACATTGTGGCTGAAATAAAGAATTCTTAAAATGTAGTAATATGAATAATTCTCTTTATATTTCCTTTCTGATGATGAAAAAATGAATATCTTAGGATGATGAAAGGCAATCTATCTTATCATACTCCTCTCTCCTGACAGGGTCAAGCTCTTGAACAAGCTATTATTAGTCAAAAACCACAACTGGAGAAGTTGATTGCTACCACTGCTCATGAGAAGATGCCATGGTTCCATGGGAAGATCTCTCGGCTTGAGTCTGAACAGATTGTCTTAATAGGGTCAAAAACAAATGGAAAATTTTTGTGAGTATTTTTCTTCAGAAACATTGATGACAAGTAGCAGTCCATTTTTTTCTGTCTCTATGAATAGGATACTGGGCTAGGATGAGGTCAATTGAATAACACCATATGATGAGTTGTAAGCTTAAAGGGCTTTTGACATTTATTCTTCTGATAATACTTTGTTGAGGATATATGAAAAATTTAAGTTTATGTTTTTCTCAGTGTGGCATTAAAATAAACTTTCTTTGGTGAGAGTTGAAGAAAATACTATTCACTCCTATTACATGCTTTTGATGTCAAATATAGGTTGGTTTTTAACATTCTATACATGATATACATACATAACATATTTTCATGATTCTAAATGATTTTAAGATTGTTAACACATGGTGGCATGAAACAATAAGAAGTGAAGAACAAAAAACCCTTTTAATGACTTTTTTTTACATTGTATGAAAAGCACTCATATCTCATTAATCAGAATCAATACAAGATATAAGGCTCATGACTAAAAAAGAGAATATATGTAGTAGGTATAGTGGAATTAGTCAAGTCTTGTATCCTTTTTCATATTAGGCCAAGTGAGAATTGAGTGAGTGGGTTGAAGTCTCTAATTCTTTTTAAGGTAAGGATTTGATTTTTTTAACTTTACTAATTTATTTTGATTTATCAACAATCACTTCTATAAGCTTTTGAGTTTAAAATTTTTCTCCTCCTCTCTCCCCATCTCTTTCCCCAAGATGGCACACAATCTGATATAGGCTATACATACACATTCCTATTAAATATTTTTCATATTAGTGATGTTGTAAGTAAGAATTAGAACCAATAGGAGGAACCACCAGAAAGAGGAAACAAAACACACCAGAAGAAAAAATTAGCAAATGGTGTGCTTTGATCTGCATTCAAACTCCATAGATCTTTCTTCTTTGTGGATAGAATTTTCTACCCTGAGGCCTTTGGAGATGTCTTAGATCCTTGTATTGCTGAGAAGTGTTAAGTTTATCAATATTAGTCATCACACAATGTGGCTGTTACTGTGTACAACATTCTCCTGGTTCTGCTTACTTCACTCAGCATCAGACCATACAAGTCTTTCCAGGTTTTTCTGAAGTCTGCCTGCTCATCATTTCTTATAGAACAATAGTATTCCATTACATTCATATACCACAACTTGCTCACTCAGCCATTCCCCAATTGATGGGCATCCTCTCAATTTCCAATTCTTTGCCACCTCAAAAAGAGCTGCTATAAATGTTTTTGTACATGTGGGTCCTTTTCCCATTTGTATTATCTCTTTGGGATACAGCCCTAGAAGTGCTATTGCTGGGTTAAAGGGTATGCACATTTTTATAGCCCTTTGGTCATAGTTCCAAATTGCTCTCCAAAATGGTTGGGTCATTTCACAACTCCACCAACAATGCATTAGTGTTCCAATTTTCCCACATCTTCTCCAACATTGATCATTTTTCTGTTTTGTCATGTTGGCCAATCTGATAGATGTGATGTGGTACCTCAGAATTGTTTTGATTTGCATTTCTCTAATCAATAGTGATTTAGGACATTTTTTCATATGACTGTAGATGGCTTTAATTTCTTCATCTGAGAACTGCTTGCTCATATCCTTTGAAGGATTTGATTTTTGACCCTATAAAATCTGTGTATCTAAATTCTGTTATTGCAAAGTTCTCTATAGCCAACATTGCCCTACAGTAAAACAGCTCATTGCTTATGGAAATGTTTTCCAATTGCCTAAACTACTCTCAGTAGAGCAGCATTTCTCTAGAGGAATGTTTTATTTCAGTGGCATTTCCATTCAAAGTAGCTAATTCATGGGAGATGATTGATTTGACCTTGTAAAAATTTGTGTTTACAAAAAATTCATCTAAAATTTCTAGATGTATATTAATACATAAATATGTATTATACTATTGATACTAGCAAGTATCAATCCACATTAAGCTTTTTTGAACAATAATTTATTGAAATAATTGAAAAATATATTTCAAATGAGACAAAGCCATGGTATAATCAACAGAAGGGCAGCTTTGCAGTTATTAAATTATTAAGGGATGGAATTCAGGTACTGAATCTGGTACATTTTATCTTTATGACTTTGGGAAAGTTATTTACCTTCTCAAAGCACTAGACAACTCCCTCAGATTATAATTTACACAGTTGATGTTCTTCATGAGGTGAAAGCATTTCCACACCAGAATTTCCTTGCATTTATGAAATCACAGGTTCCATATCCCTAAAATTAATTATATATTTTTTTCTTTAAAGAAATATACTTATCCTTCAATACTTTGTTGGTCTGTGATCTCATCAAGGTAGGTACTCCTCACAGTACAGATTACACTCATGTCATCTCATCCTGTGCAACTCTTACCAGTAACTTCTTACAAATTCTTTAGAGTATCCCCCCCCCCATACTAGAAGCCTCCCTTTAGGTCTCTTTTTATTATATAAATGACAATAGAAGATATGATTTGTCTATTATTCATCACTTATTCAATGACCAAATTAGCTTCTTTTTAGGCCATACATCTTTTTTTTTGATAGTATCTTTGACACTGATGCTTGTTCACACTTAGTTAAAAAGTAGGCTACGGCCTATTAACACCCACCATTGGGTGATCTGAAATTTTGTTTCTTTCGAGTTTTTAGTCTTGCATTATTTTCAGCCGTATAGCATCAGTGTTAGAATATGGATGTTAAAAAGATGGACTCTTTTTTTGAGTGAGAAGTGTGGATCACTAGAGTAGCTGTTCAGATCCTAAATGCAATCAGAACCACTCTCTGATCTTCTGGGAATCTTCTCTCTAATCTTCAGCATCTTCCTATCAAATGCTGTTTCCCCTACTTCCTACAAACTTGTCCAAGTGTCCCCTATCCTTAAAAGCAAAATGAAAAAAAACCTTCAGTCAACCACCATGCCATCAAATTATTGCTCTCTCTTTTCTCTCTTTCTTAGCTAGTCTCCTATTTAAAATTCTCTTTACTTTCTTTTTTTTTGGCTAGGCAACGGGGTTAAGTGACTTGCCCAGGGTCACACAGCTAGTAAGTGTTATGTGTCTGAGGCAGGATTTGAACTCAGGTCCTCCTGAATCCAGGCCCTGTGCTGTATCCACTGCACCACCCAGCTGCCCCTCTCTTTACTTTCTATCTCCATTCCTACTCTTCTCATCCAACCCTTTGCAATTTGGCTTCTGACTTCATCACTCAACTGAAACTTCTCTTTCTAGAGTTACCAAATGATCTCTTAATTCCCAAATCTGATGGCCTTTTCTCAGTTTTCAACCCTCTTGACCATTCTGATGCATTTGATACTGTTAACTACTTTCTCTCCTCCTTGGGTTTTTGTGATATAAATTTCTCCTCTTATTTATCTAATTGATTCTTTTCTGGTTCATCATCTCAGATATCATTATAGCATATCCCTAGTTGTGTATTTTCCCTGAGGTTCTAGCCCAGGCCCTCTTCTCTTCTAGATTACCCTATATTAATTTATACTATTTTATGCTCTCTTGGTAACCTCATCAGCTCCCAAGGGTTTAGCTTACACACATAACTGTCAAATCTATGTATTCTGCTTCAGTCTCTCTGTTTAGCTTCAGCACTACGTCATCTACTGGGCATTTCAAACTGGATGTTCTAGAGACTTGTTAAAACTCACCAAACTAAAATGATTGTCTTTTCCCCCAAGACCCACCCCTCTTTCAAAGGTTCTGTCTCTGTCAATAGCACCATGGTGATTCTAGTCTTCCAGGTTCATAATCGTGGCATTGTCCTGGTTCTCATCATCAGCTCATATGTACAATCAGTCGTCAAATCTTATCATCTATAACTTCACAATATCTCTCATTTCTGACTGATTGTCTCCGCTCACACCGGTATTACCTTAGTTAAAGCCTTCATAACTTCTTGCCTAGATGATTGCAGTAGCCTTCTAACTCACCTTCCTGCTTCATCACTGAATCCAGTATATCCTTAAGTGCCAAAGAAATTTTCCTTAAGTGCAACATCTAACCATGAGATTTCTCTATTCAGACAACCCTATGGGCTCCTATTGTCTATAGGATAAAGTATAAATTCCTTTATTTAGCTATTAAAGTCCCACGCAACTTGACCCCAACTTACCTATCCCATTGGGCAGTTCTTTCCCTATTCTGATCTAGCTAAACTAGTCTTCTCTCTGTCCTTCACACAGGACATCTTATCTGTCATTTCCTTGGCTTTGCATTGGTCATCCCACCTTCTCACATGTTTAGAATTCATTCTCATTTCTCACTTCTACCTCATACAGTCCTTTGAGATGTATCTTAAACATCATCTGAACGAAGCCTTTTTTGAAGCTCCCAGCTCCTAAATGCTGGTCTCTCTCCTTGAAACTAAATTGTATTTAACTACTTTGCACATATTTGAACAATTAATGCTGTATATATTTCTACATTTGCCTGTTATTTCCAGTATTAGAATTGTATGCTTCTTGCAAGTGGAGATTGTTTCATTTTTTTGTACTTATATTCCCAGAATCTAGAAAAGTTCCTGGCACATGTTTGGTGTGGGTGCTTAATGAATATCATTGCTCACTTGTTTTAATTATGTCTGACTCTTCTGATCCCATTTAGTCTTTTCTTGACAAAGACTAATGTGGAATCATTTGCTATTAACTTCTCTATTTCTTTTTGCAGATGAGGAACGGAGGCAAACAGGGTTAAGTGACTTGCTCAGGGACACACAGCTAGTGTCCGAGGTCGGATTTGAACTCACAAAGATGAATCTTCCTGACTTCAGATCTGGCACTCTATCCACTGGTTCACGTAGCCACCCATTTACATGCATGTTGATTGATTTATAATAGCATCTTTTCTGAGAATCTTTTTTTTTTTCTGTTTTGTCCTGTGCTTGATATAAATGTTAAGAGCATCATTTACCAAATTTGTCTCTTGCATAGTCTATTAAGAAATCTTGAGGGAGAATGGAAGTTTTGGTTGTTGGAAAATCTGCCTGTCATGACTTCAGTATCTATTTTCCTTTCTTTTTATTTAAATTTGTCAGGACATATGATTTTATTAATAACAGGAAATTCCTCATTGAGTAAACACATTGAAGAATACATTGAGGAAACTTTATTTCACTTGTGCAGATCATCAACTGTTCTGCAACTTAAAGTTTTGGGAGTTGCACTGACAGGTTAGGTGACTTGCCCGGGGTTACTCAGCAAGTATTTGTGTCTTTAAATCTAAGTCTTCTTGATTCTAAGTATGATTCTGAGTGTGACTCTTTATTACAAAATCAAACTGTCTCTCCTTCCTTCTTTATACTATTCCAAATAGACAGCTGGCCAAACCTCCAGTAGGTCAGAATATAGTATTTACTGTCTATGTGACATATTTGAACGTATAAATGGGAACAACTAAGGAGCAGTTAGTTCTTGACCTGTGTAACTTTAATCTCCCCATATTTGCTTCCACCTATTACAGGTTTAATTCCAAAATTCAGTGTGTGCACTGACCTTGCAAAAGATGGGCTCTGGTTCCAGCTTCGTGGATCTCAGAGTTACCCGATTAAAACAAAAACAATGCTTGGGGACTTTTTTTCATTATTGTTTTAGGCCTTTTAGGAGATAACTATTTGACAGATAAAGAAATGAGAAACTTTGTGAAATTATGATAATTTCATTCCAAAAATTTAAACTTCTTAGTATTACTCTTTAGGCTTTCCACAATATAGATACAACTTTGTATCTCACCATTTCAAAACAGGAGAGTAGAAGACTGCTTCAACCCAAGGCAGAGTCTTCTCACCATGTTTGAAATGCCCATGCTTATACCTTGCTTCACAATCAAGGGGAAGGATTAATTGTGGGGCCTAACTTTAATTAGAGGGAGACTCTTCTAACCCCTATATTTGGAGACAGAATCAATGAAATAATCCAACTTTCCATGCTCTCCTCTTTTCTCCATTTTGATCCCTTGGTAAACCAATTCAACTCTACACTGTCTTCCTCACCTTAATCCCTAACTCCCTTATCACTTCACAATTCTGGCCTGACAAGCCTCATTCTTAGATCACTCCCACCATTTATTGCTTTTGTCCCTACACATCCTACTTAACAAAGGTGGAGAAATCATATAAGTGTTCTGACTGGGTCAACTACAGATTTATGTTACACATGCTCAACTGGGCCCTCACTGCTGCTAGGCAATCCTTATATACTTGCCTTATCAACCTGCTATCCCGCTCTCCAAAGATATTCTTCTGAACTTTTTTCATCCCTCCTCAAACTTCCCATGATTCTCCATGTCCCCACCCTTTCAACTCAGAACTTAGACCCATATTTTATAGATAAAATTGGGGCTATTTGCAGAGAACTCCCTCTTCTCCCCTCTTCATTGTTTCCCATCAACCAGATTCCTTTATGCCATTATCTCCTCCTTCACACATGTCTGAAATGATGAGGCAACCTTTCTCCTTACTCTCTACCTGCTCAAGCAATCCTATTCCATTGTCTCCTCTTAAAGATTAGCCCTTCCCTTCCCCACTCTTATTACTTATTTTCAATCTCTCCCTATGTACTGTCTCACTCCCTACTGGCTACAAATATGCTCAAGTTTCCCCCATCCTGAAAAGAAAAAAAAAAGCAACCCTCACTTGATCCTTCCATTCCTGCTAACTATATGACTTCTGTCCTTTGTAGCTAAACTACTCAAAAAGGCCACCTGTAATAGGTACCTCCACTTTCTCTCCTTTCATTCTCTTCTTAATCCCTTACAATCAGCTTTCAACCTTAATCATTTTGCCAAACTTCTCCCTCCAAAGTTACTAACGATCTCTCAGTTGCCAAATTCAATGAACTTTTCTAAATTCCCATTCACTTTGACCTCTCTACAGATTTTGATACTGTTGATCACCCTCATCCACCATCTCTTCTCTCCATGTTTTCAGGATACTACGCTGTCCTAGTTCTCTTACCCATCTGACCACTCTTTCTCTGTCTCCTTTGCTGGATCCTCATCCAGAGCACTTCCTCTAACTATAGATGGCATATAGTTCTGTCCTGGGCCCTCTCCTTTTCTCCCTCTATATTACTTCATTTGGTGATCTCATTAGCTCCCTTGGATTTAATTATCATCTCTATGCTGATGATTCTTACATCTATCTATTTTGTCTCATCCTGTCTGCTGACCTCCAATCTCACATCTCCAGCTGCTTTTTAGATAAATCTCAAACTGGAAATCCTGTTTGGATGTATTAAACTCAACATTTCCCAAACACAACTCACTATCTCTCCCTAAATGCATCTCTTCTTATCACTTGCCTATTAATGTTGAAAGCAGTACCTTCCTCTGAGCTCTTCACAACCAAGGAATCAACCTTGACTCCTCACTACCTTTAACCCTCACCCCCATATCCAATATCTTGCCAAGGCCTGCTGATTTTGCCTTTGTGATATCTCTTAAATGGTCCCCCTTTTCTCTTCTGGCATTACCACTACTCTTATCACCTCACACCAGGACTATTGCAGTAAACTACTAGTGAGTTTGACTGCCTTATATCTTTCCTTACTCCAATACATCTTCCACTGAGCCACCAAAATGATTTTTTTCCAAAGTTCAGGTCTAACTATTTCATTTCCTTTACCCACCCCCTTCTCAAACTCAGGTGGTTCCCTGTCACCTCCAGGATCAAATACAAAATCCTCTGTTTGGTATTTAGAGTCTTTCCATCTCATATCTTTCAATCATCGCTTATTCTCTGATCCAGTGAAACCGGTGTCCTGGCTATTGCTGCCTAAAATACTTTCCCTCCTAAACTCTGCTTATTGACTTCCCTGGCTTCTTTAAGTCCCAATTAAAATCCCATCGTATTCAAAGTGTTTCCCAATCACTCTTAATTTTAATGCTATCTCTCTCTTAATTATTTCCTGTTTATCTTGTATATAGCTTGTTTGTACATATTTGTTTGCATGTCATCTCCACCATTAGATGGCAAACTCCTGGAGAGCAAAGAGTGTCTTCTGCCTATTTCATATTCTTAGCACTTAGTACAGTGCCTGGCACACAGTAGATGCTTAATAAATATTTGTTGATTGACTTCTCATTAGTCCCTCCTTCAGTTGTGTCTTTGTGTTTACAAGGAGGGGGCACCTTCCTTGACTTTAAATGAGGCCACATTTAATGGGCATTACCTCTTGTTTTCCTCTTCCTTTGTCATTATTTTACAAGCATAAGGGTGCAACAGGAGGCAAGGAAATGGATGACCTTAAATCTCAGTTTTCTATATTTCCTTTGAGATTCTATTTTTGACAGTCTCCTCAACAGCTGAGATCATGCTATTTTGCATTTGTCACAAAGGAGAAGTAGATCAGAGTTTCTCTAAAATTAGAGGGAAAAACAGCTTCATGCAGCATATGTCTCAGCTGTTCTATCCATTGGATTCACTGAAAGGCAACCACATTGTATTCCTTCAGTATTTTTAAAGATGTTTGGTATACCTAAATAAAATACATTTTAATCTAATTTTTAATTGTTCATTCCCTCCACCCCCAAATGAAAAGTCTCTCATTACTGTTAATTACAGTGCTTCTACTATAATCTAAAAGACTGCTACTGTACTTCCTTATCATGTGTTTTTCTTTTTCCTGTTCCTCATTGTGCACTGGGGCATTTATTTTTACTTTGTGGTTGTCTAAGTTCTGTTTTAGAGTGAGTGGCAGGCATATGTGTGCCTTTGATAACGTTACTAGATTTGGCGTTAAAGGATTCACATACTATGTGTGTGTGTTGTGTATGTTATGTATGTGCTCATTGATAGTTCACCTTTACATTTATTACTCTTTCACAGCATTTATTACTCTTTTATCTTGCTTTTGTACTGGAAAAAAGCAATTTAAATACACTGAAACAAGATTTTACTGTTTTTGTTGAATTATTATGAAAAAAATGAACAATACTATATTCAGCACTTCAAATACAATTCTGAAAGTCTTTTCCAAATGTCAACATTTTGAGGACTGTGAGGAAAATGTCAGTATATCAGGATCTACATAAGATTAGAAAAGCTCTAGAAATGCCTCAGAAGGAGCCGTGATAAAGAAAACTAAAGAGATTATAAACTTTTCCATTCAGTCCAGGATTGCACAAAAAGATGACAGTCCTGTACTTCAGGCAGAGATCAGCTAAAGGAGGTGGAAGGCAAAGTAACAATCCCCTAGCAGAGGTTGTGGTCAGATCAATGCCCAGAAAAAACAGATGCGGCCAAGGAACTCAACCTCATTTTCAAGAAAATACCAGAGTTCTGGCAGCCTACACTTAACCCAACAATTAGACAGCCTGTGCCCTGTTCAAAATCTAGGAAGGTTGGGCTTCAACCAAAACAACAGGAAGCCAGACAATTCCTGCAGAAGAGAGGGCCTGTTCTTAGGCACTAAATTCAGGATTGAGCAGGACCTAACCACGCCATCCAGGTGTAAAGAAGAGTTTTACGTAAGTACAATTTCTCCACATAGAAACCATTATAGTCCCCAGAACACTATAGTTAAAATAGCATTCACTAAAATTGAGTAAGCCCTCTACTCAAACATTAAAAAATGACAGTGTAATATGTGTAACCTTGAGTAAGTCACTGAACAGCCCCAGTTTCCTCAAACATAAAAAATGAAGGGATTTAACTTGATGACCTTTTAGGTCCTTTCTAGCTCTAGGCTCTTTGATTCTATGAACTTTACCTTTAATATCTAGAATATCTTGCCTATCTTCTTTTCTTTGTTAAAATAACCAAATAGATCTATGATCTCGTTGATTCAGAATTTCTTTCAGAGATATAAATTGCAACCCATCCATGCCAGCCTATCCTGTTTGATATACATTTCTTTTCAGAAGTTCATAGGGGTCAATCCAACATGCTAAAGGCCTTCTTCACTTTTTTCTACATCAAGAGGGTACCAGTATAGTACTCTTCATGTTTGCCTGTGTTATCCTTTCTTCTTCCTATGTGAGCAGCCCAACTTTTGCTCTTGTTTTTCTTCAGAATTCCTTATTGGTTATATGTTGCACTCTGTTCTTACCCATTGTGGATCTTTCCATTATCCTTAGTGTGACACCCATCTTCAGGTCTTTTGAAGCAATGATATTCCACCTTGCTGTAATTTGATAACCCTCATAAAATGTTTGTCTTCTAAATATAGGCTTTCATTGTTATGTGAAGCTTGGGGTCAGTAAAAGTGCTTTGAAATTTCTTGATGTAGAGGAATTACAAAAGATTTAACTCATACTGCCCCAGTGCTACCAGTATCCTGGTCCAGAAAAGATAGCATTTTTTGATTCAGAAGCCTTGAATTGCTTAAGATTGCAAAGCATTTTACATATTATTATTATTAGTGTTATTATTATTATTATTCCCACTTTTAAAGGTGAGAAAACAGGTTTGGAGAATTAAATGACTTTTTAACATTGTCATACAATTAGTAAATATAGAGTGTAGGATTCAAACCCGAGTCTCAACTGAATTCAGAGTTCAAAGATCTTTTTATTATACTGTAGTACTACTCCATAATCATCTTTATCTTCATCAAAATAATGGCATCCCAAGCCCTTTGCTATATTACTCTGATCTACCTTTCTACTTTTATTTTCTACTGTTTTTAAAATCATCTATATTGCATGCTCTAGCCAAATAATACTATTGTGTACCATTTTCCTATTCTGTGCCATTCTTACCCTCTCTTCTGTCTGTGCTATGGATTTATCTGAGACCTAGATGTGTGCCCTTTGGGCAAGAACAATATTGAAAATTGTTTCAGATGTTGGTGGAGATCCCTGAGACCCCTGAGAGCCTTTTTAATGGCTGTTTTCAAACTCTTTATTAGTGGTTTTTACTTTCCTGAACTTCTTTTTGGCCTCCAGGGGAAATGTTTTTACCTGGAGGTATTGGATTTTTTTTTTTTTTAGTAAAAGGACTGTTTATTTGATCCATTGCACCGGATGTACAGGATGACATCAAAGCAGCATATTAGAAATATAGTAAAAAAAAAAAAAGATGGATTGGAGATAAAAGAGACTACAAGCAGGAATTCCAGTCAGTAAACTATTATAGTAGACTCGCGAAGAGTACATGAGGTACTACAGAGTTCTACCTCACATTTATCAGACTGGCAAAAGTGACAAGAGAAGAAAGTAATGATGTTTGGAGGGTTTGGGAGAAAATGGCTCACTGATGCACTGTTGGTGAAAGTATTAATTTAACCATTCTGGAGAGCTATAGCCAAAAAGTTACTAAAATGTTTGTACCTTTGGACCCAGAAATACTACTAGAGGAGGTGTAGAACATAGGGAAAGACCTATATGTGTAAGATTTTATATATAAAAGTACTCTTTGTTGTAGCAAAGAGATGAAAGCAGAAGATGTGCCCATCAATTGTATGAGTGAATTGTATTATATGACTATGCCAATAATCAATATCATATTTTCAGGGAAGTGTGGAGAGACTATATGAAATGATCCTGGGTGAAATGAGTGGGACCAAGATAAAAATTTATGTCATGATCATAACAATAATATGAGGGAAGACTACTTTGAAAAGCATCAGACTGTCCAAAGCAGTAATCAAACATGACTTCAAAAGACTGATGGTAAAGCATATCTCTCATGTTTGGGCAGAAGAATAGTTGACTGGAGATAGAGTGAGATGTGTATTCTCAGACATGGCCAATGTATTGTATTACTTGAATCTACATATATGTTATAAAAGAGATTCATGATTGGAAAATATGTGAGAAACAGAACATCAATACATCATTTTTTAATGTAACTGTAATAAGGAAACATGAACAGATTGAGCAATTTTGTTACAAACTGACTAAATAAAAATGTTATCATTTTGTCATTTAAAATTCTTCCTCCCTTTTTGATTGTATTACACTTTATTCCCTTTCATACATCCTTTGATCCAGCTTCACTGGACTATTTTCTGTTCCTTGAAAGTGATACTACAGTTAGAAGTTGGATGAAACAAAGATGGCAGAGTGGAGGAAGCACTACAGCTAAGCTCTCCCAATATTCCCCTCCAAACAACTTTAAAATAATGCCTCAAATTAAACTCTGGAGTGGCAAAGACAACAAAGTGTTGGGCTGAGACATTTTTCCCAGCCCAAGACAACTTAGGATGTTTGAAAGAGACATCTGTGACACTGGGGTGAGGGCTGACTTGTAGCACATATGGTGGTAACATGAGCTGTGGGTTTTGGTGCTGGTGATAGCAGCAGCAGCAGCTTCAGGAACTCTCAGCCCAGAGATGTTAAGAGGATTGGGCAACTAATTAGGAGATAAAACAACCTCTATGCTAGCACTAGGCACAGGACAGGGCACCTTGTTGGCAATTCTATTGCCCATACCCACTTCCAGCTCTCAGTTCCAGTGGAGAGAAGCACTTTTGATCACAAGGGATTAGGGGCCATGAGAAGCAGTAGTGCTCTTCCTTGTAAGGGATCAGAGGCTTTTCCCAGATAAGAAATAGAGCATAGAAGAGGAAAGCAGAGATCAAACCTCTCCTGGAATCACCATACCTTGGAAGCACTGAAAATTTTCAAAACCTCAGAAACAGTTCTGAAAACAATAGCATGAAAAAGCCTAAAGCTAGGAGTAGTGGCACCCTCTCTCCATCCAAATGAGCAAAGCCCAGCTTTAACATAAAGTTCAAATTCAAGAAACAGACTGGAAAAATGAGCAAACAACAACAAAAAAGAACCTGAATATGAAAAGCTACTATGGTGACAGGGAAGCAAAAAAAAAAAAAATCTTCAAAATTGACAAGGATATGAAAACAGCTTTTAAGCAAAGCCCCACAGGAAAAATGTAAATTGGACACAGGCCCAACAAGGATTCCTGGAAAAGCTAGAAGGTGATTTTGAAAATCAAATAACAGTGGTAGAGCAAAAATTGGGAAAAGAAATGAGAGCAACACAAGAAAAAAAAATAGTTCTGTAAAAGAGGCACAAAAATACTGAAAAAAAGAGCTCCTTAAAAAAAAAAGCAGAATCAGTCAAAGGGAAAAAAGAGGTTTTTTTAAGCTCCAAAACTTCACTAATGAAAAGAACTCCTTAAAAAGCAGAATTGGCCAAAGAAAAGGAGGTACAAAAGCTCACTGAAGAAAATAATGCCTTGGGGAAGTTAGGTGGTGCAGTGGATAGAGCACAGTCCCTGGATTCAGGAGGACCTTAGTTCAAATCCAGCCTCAGACACATAACACTTACTATCTGTGTGACCCTGGGCAAGTCACCTAACCCCATTGCCTAGCCAAAAAAAAAAACCACTAAAAAAAACAAACAAAAAAAGAAAATAATACCTTAAAAAATGGAATTGGGCAAGTGGAAGCTAATGACTCCATGAGACACAAGAAACAATAAAAAAGTCAAAAGAATAAAAAATTAGAAGAAAATGTGAAATATCTCATTGGAATAATAACTGACATGGAAAATAGATCAAAGAGATATAATTTATGAAATATTGGACTACCTGAAAGCCTTGTTGAAAAAAGAGCCTAAACATTATATTTCAAGAAATTATCAAGAAAAAAAAAACTGTCCATATGTCTTAGAATAAGAGGATAAACTAAAAATTGCAAGAATCCATGAATCATTTCATGAAAGAGATCCCAAAATGAAAACTCCTGAGGAATGGTGTACTCAAATCAAAAGCTCCCAGGTCAAGAAGAAAAAATTGCAAACATTAAGTATTCAAATACCATGAAGCCCCAGTCAGGATCAAATAAGGTTTAGCAGCTTCCATGTTAAAGGAATAGAGGGCTTGGAATCTGATAATCTGAAATGCCAAGGAGCTAGGATTATCACCAAGAATAAGCTACCCAGCAAGGCAGGGTATAATCCTTCTAAGGAAAAGATTTAATGAAATAGATGACTTTCAAGCATTCTTGTGAAAAAAATTAAGAAGTGAAAAAAGGTTGCTTTGATCTACAGAGTTCATTAGTTCTCTCTCTCTGGAGGTCGATAGTATTTTTCATCCTGGGTCCTTTGGAACTGTCTTGGATCATTGTATTTATCAGAGTAGCTAAGTCTTTCACATAATTGTAATCATCATTGCAATATTGCTGTTACACTAATCCACTGATGGTGGAATTGTCACCTTGTCTAACCATAGTGGAAAACAATTAGGAGCTATGCCCCCAAAGCTATAAAACTGTGCATGCCCTTTGATCAAGTAATACCACTACCAAGTCTATATACCTAGGAGATCAAAGAAAAAGGGAAAGAACCTAGACCGAGGCAAAGTAAAAAGTGAGCAGAATGAGAACATTATATGCAGTAACAGTATCTGTGTCTATCCGTGTGTGTGTGTGTGTGTGTGTGTGTGTGTGTGTGTGTGTTAGATGCATTATCTTTTGCTGGTCCATTAACTCTGGTGATGTGGAGGGGGAGACAAAAGCCCAATTCAATCCAATAAATATTAATTAGGCACCTATGACACGCCAGGCACTGTACTAAGTACTGGGCATATGATTAATAAAAAGAAAGATAGTTCTTGCTGTCAATGAGTTTATAATCTAAGGAGGAAAACAGTACGCAAAAGGAGAAAGGAAAAAGAGGGGATTGGGCTATCAAGGGATGCTGGGGGCAGGTACATCTCATCTGTGGAGTTGAAAACAGGTAGGGCAGTAGATGAAAAGTGGAGAGCGCTGTGTCCATTTTTTGCCCTTCATAAAAGAAGGAATGGGAAGGAATTTGGTGCTTTGCCCTCCAGTCTCCCAATCAGAGAGAAGAGGAGGCTGAGAGAGGTAGAGTCATCAAGGCTTCTGTTAGCGACATGGTGGTGAGTTTAGAAGTGATGAGTATATCCTGGGCAGGGCATCTTGTTCCAATGCAGTTGAACCCAAGCAGGGCAACAGATACAAATTGCCCTTCTTTCTTTCTGGTTACCCTATGGTCTGGGCAAAGAGTCTGCTTCTTCAAAGTAGACTTCAAACTATTAAATTCATTCAACCATTTAAAGCCCCTAGAAGGATGGATAGTTTGCTCAGTCAATTGAGAAGTTCCTTCTTGACTGTATCAAAGCCTTGAACATCTCATAAGAGAATCACCATGATAGAGACATCTCACACCATAAAATTTCATCGTGTATGATTACATTCTATGATTATATAAGCTGAGGAGGGGAAGGAAATGTCCACCCTCACGCTTCATTTAGTGTGGCATTCCTTATCGTTATTCAGAGAACTTCAAATCACTGGTTTTTGTGATAAAATGAAGCAAGATTTTGTCATCTCCATCTTATTTTATGAAGTTCAGAGAAGTACTATGATTTGCCTAAGACATACAAAGGACTCGATCCCAGAAGATCCAGGTGAGAATATGATGGTACACACTAGCTGTAGGGCCATCAACAAGTAACAACCTCTGGAGCCTCAGTTTTTTGATCTCCAAAATTTGCATAGTAATAAAAACTCCTTCAGGAAATAGGCTGATTTTTGTTTTTCCTTTGTATCTTCTCACATATCAGTATGGTTATTGTAAGGAAAGTGCTTTGCGACCTTTAAAGTTATACATGCATTTGAGCTATTATGGTTATAGCTAGTTAGGCAGATTAGAGTTGTTTAATTGGAATGTCAGATTTTTAGTAGTGAAAATAAGATTACCAAGACATACAAACTTCACCTGTATCAAAGATGGAATAAGTATTAGGAAGCAAATTTAGTATAGCTATATTCTTAATTACTCTTCACTTACTGTTATCAGAGTGGTGTTGTCTACATGTCTGAAATGGATATTTCTCTTAGTAAACTTAATTTTGGTTTTTTATTCACACAGCCTGGCATTTCACATGCTGTTCTCTGCATATAAATTAAATGAATAAGATGACAGTATACAACCTTGATGTACTCCTTTTCCAATCTTAAACCAATTAATTGTTCTGTGTTTGGTTCTAATTGTTATTTCTTGGCCCACATACAGGTTCCTCAGGAGGCAAGTAAGATGATATGGTACTCCCATCTCTTTGAGAATATGCCATATTTTGTTGTAATCCACACAAAGTCAAAGGCTTTAGTGTAGTGAATGAAGCAGAAGTGGATTTTTTTCCTGGAACTTCTTTGCCTTCTACATAATCCAGCTAATGTTTGGCCATTTTATCTCTGGTTCCTCTGCCTCTTTGAAAACCATTCTGCTCATTTGGTAATTCTCGGTTCATATATTGCTACAACCTACCTTGCATAATCTTAAGCATAATCTTGCTAGCATGTGAAATGAGCATAATTGTTTGGCAATTTGAAAGCTCTTTGGCATTGCCCTTCTTTAGGACTGGGATATAAACTGATCTTTTCCAATCCAGTAGCCACTGTTGAGTTTTCCAAATTTGCTGACATATTGAGGGAAGCAGTTTGACTACATCGTCTTTTAGGATTTTAAATAGCTCAGCTAGAATTCCATCACCACCAGTATCCTTATTGCTGGTAATACTTCCTAAGCTCACTTGACTTAATTCTTCAGGTTGTCTGGCTCTAAATCAATCACTATACCATTGTGTTTATTAGTGATATTAATATCTTTCTTGTTGTAAGTCAGGTAAAAATTAAAAAGAGGATGGAGGTGATCATTTCGTCTTTGCATATTAAACCAGCCTGTCTTACTCTTCTTTTTTTTTTTAATTTTTTTTACAAACTATCAGCCTGACATTTAACTGCTTTCTGACATGAATGCTGTTCTTTGTGACCATTCTTCACGCTTCAGTAGAGTGACATGATACTTGAAGACATTTAGCTATTTTTGTATCCTACTCCTTCTATCTTAAATTAACCATCAGTAGGAAGATTAGATCCTTGAGTTGCCTGAAACACATAAAATAATTAATTTACAGTATTGAAATCCCATTGTTAATTAAAATATTTTGGAAAGTTCTTGAATTATCCACACTGAGGGAATTTTTTTTCCCTTTGTGAATCTGTTTTCTTCTGTGTGGAATGAGAGAATAGAACTAGATTATCTCAAAGTCCTTATCATGTCTAATTTTCTTTGGTTCTATGGTTTTTATATTTTGTGAAATTTAGGGGTTTGGATGGATGGGAAAAAAATTAGGGTAGTTACAGGGAATGAGTAGAGACTTTGGAGTCAGAAGACCTTACTTGACTCCACTGCTGCCACTTTCTACTTGTGTATCTTTGGACAAGCCACTTAACCTATTTGGGCCTCAGTTATCTCCTCTGTAAAATAATGGGGGTAGATTGGGTAATCTCTGAGATCTGTTCCAGCTCTGTATATCTATGATCCTATGAGAACATTGGAACACTGGACCTGACCTGGAGTTTGACAAATGTAAATTCCGAATATTCATCATTCATTTGTTTATTCATTCATTCCCAGAACCTGAACAAGGACAATTATAGTGACTGTGAGTGTGTATGACTTTTTGTTTGTTTGTTTTTCTTAGAATACGGGCAAGAGACAACAATGGATCGTATGCTCTTTGTTTACTCCACGAAGGAAAAGTTCTCCATTATCGCATTGATAAAGATAAAACAGGAAAACTCTCTATCCCTGATGGAAAAAAGTTTGATACCCTTTGGCAGGTATGAAGTAACATGGTTACCCCATTGGCTAAAATCAGACCTCATTTAATCTCTTGCACAGAAATAAGAGTGATGATTAAATCCTGTATTTATTCTGTTGTCTGATGTGCTACTTATATGTCATGTGACTTAAATTTATATGCCTTCTATTTCAGTTTCTTCATTCATAAGGAAGAGATAATAGATTATAAGCTCTTATAAAGTAAGGGGTATCACTTTTTTAATTTGATTCTGACTGGCTTTCAGAAAAAAAGAGAAGTGTGTGTGTGTGTGTGTGTGTGTGTGTGTGTGTGTGTACATCTACATATCACAAATTACCATCATTTTCACTGCCTGACAGGCTAGGTAAGTTATATTTCACTCTTCTCCCAGGATTCTCCAGTTCACTTAAGGGAACTGGGGGATTTCTAGGATTTCTATAAATGGGTCCATGCCCACCAATGGCATTCACTCAATTGTAAGGAGCGATCCCTTGCATCCCATCTCCATTTAGCTACAGACAGTTGGATTCATTTTTACAAGGAAATAGAAAATGAGAGTGATGGTTAAACCTTATAGTTTATTCTGTTGTCAAAGATATAATCACAAATATACAAACTTACTGCCCAATATGGCATAATGTAGAATATGTAGGAGGCAGGTTATGGAGGGCTTTAAATTCCAGAGCATTTTGTATTTGTTCCTGGAGGCAATCAGAAGCCACTGGAGTTTATTGAATAGAGGGGGTAGTGAAATTACTACATATGCGAGTCACTTTAGTAGCTGAATGGAGAATGGATTGGAGAGGGAAGAAACTGGAGGTAAGCAGACCCACCAACAGGCTATTTTGGCATCAGCACACCAATATCTGGGTGTGTGGATAGAGTGCTGGGTCTGAAGTCAGAAAGACTCATCTTCCTAATTTCAAATCTGGCCTCAGACAATTCCTAGATGTGTGATCCTGGACAAGTCACTTAACCCTGTTTGCCTCATTTTGTTATTTGTAAAATGACCTAGAGAAGGAAACGGCAAACTGCTAAACCCCAAAATGTAGTCATGAAGAGTCAGATTTAACTGAAACAACTGACTGACAACAACAACAAATAACAAATATCTGGTTAGTGCTAGGATTCAACACCCAGTTCCCATCTCCAGATCTAAATATCCGTTACGTGGTACCTCTTCAGATTTACCCTAGGATGCTTGGAACTAATTTTATGACCTTTTATTACCTTCTGAATCTGAGTTTCCTTGTCTGTAAAATTAAGAGGTTAATCTGGATGATCTTTAAGGCCCATTCTAATCCTGAGGATCTGGATAGAGACTGGAGCTATGAGGTGAGGTCAGAAATGAGGAGGGATTAAACAGGCCTCATTGATAACCTAAGTTCTGCCAACTGTTCCTAGGAAGGAGGGATATTTAGTATGGAGAAGAGTGTGTATGTGTGTATGTTGGAGTTAGATGAAGAGAGGGAAGTGGTTCATAGACTTAAATCTAGAAGAAAGGAGAAGGAGAAAGGGAATAAAAACACTGATTAAGCACTCACCGCTGTTCTAAATGCTTTACAAATATTTTTATTAGCCAAATAACATTAGTACATTATATATAAATATATAAATTAATTGAATATTTTTTTTTTGTTAAATATAGAACAGAATAGTACTAAAAGAGTATCATGGCATTTATAATTAAAATAAACCATTCTGGGAAGTAGTGGATAAAAACTTTGAATTGTTGTAGTAGATTCATATTTGTGGAATCTGCTGCCATCTATAGCTTGAAAGTATACTTAATTTACACAGAGAGACAACAAATGTTTGAAGCATCTGAAATTCCACTCTTGATTTTGGTCCTTTTCCAAAGCCTTTTTCAAAGAATGATGAAAATAAATTGTGAATAACTTAATAGTTCTTTGGAGTGAAAGTTTTCATTTTCAAAAAAAAAGTTTCATTGGAGTTTGTTCACGTCCAACTTTTGAATTTCATTCTGCAACCAAGATAAAAACACGTAATATTCTTCATGTCATGTCTATCCATGTTTCTAAAATTGGGGGAAACAACTCCAGGAAATCTTTTCCAAAACAAGTTCCAGGCAATCTGACTGTAAGGTATTCTTACTATAATCATCATTAATTATTATTTTGCTGCTGTCAGTAATAACACATTTATATAACGCTGTAAGGTTTACAAAGTGCTTTTCTCACACTAGTCCCGTGAGAGATAGTAAAAGTAAACTCTCAGAATATAAAAATATTTGCACTTGGGAAAACTGATTTTTTTATATATGATTCTGTCTTTTCAGTAGTCTACCTGAAGAATAAATAAGATTAATGCATCAGTGAGAACTTATACTTCAATATTTTTAAAAAATCTGTGGTTTCATTTGTATGGGTACTTCACACATGCTCTTTACCTTAATAGATTGTTTAATGACTTGCTTTAGCCAAACACACACATATATGTACATATATGTATACACACATATACACATATATGTGTTTACACACACACACACACTCACACACACACACACACACACACACACACACTTCGATGACAAGCTTCATGAATTTAAGCTATGCTGTTCCCAGGTGACAGACATTGTATTTTACCAAACCAATACTCAAATTTTCTAATTTAACAGAACCTGCTAGACCTTGCATTTGACTGGCATCACCTTTAAAAACCAATATAACTTCATAGCATTGAGTCATTGCTGTAGAACTTCAGTGAATGAACTACTAGTTATACATTTATTGTTATCCCAAAAGGATGTTTTCTATCTGATGAAGCAGAAGTAACTAGCATTTTAATGATGATGTGTCAGCCTAATGTTTCATCACACAATCTTTAGGTAGCTGACACTAAATTGTACTCATTTTGACTCTCACATGCAGAATTGAGCCTACTGACCCTTAATTATCATTGAACTTATTTAGGATAAAAATTATCACTGCTGTCTTTGTCAAAAAATATAGTTTATAAATTTTGTGATATACAAATGAGTTATGCTTAGAGATTTAACATTGTGAGCCATCTACATTTCCATAACATAAATGACAGACTGCATTTTAACAGTGACATTTGAAAAGATGCTTAATCTGATGTGTATTGATGGACTGTTGAGCAGATTACAAATTATTTTTAAAGTTAAAAACAAAGCAATTTTTGCCATATCAGTTCTCTAAGAGATTTACTAGGAAGAAATAAAAGGGGGTGAGGATCTTATTTTCAGCAAGGATTCAGCAGGAACATTTTTCAGCTATGAACATAGAGTCTGTGGTTTATGTATAACTACTGGAGGTAAATTTTCTCTGCTCCAAGTTCAGGGCTGGTCTTTTTCGTAGAAGAAAGGAATAAGCCACTCTCTAGGTTGTCAGGGAGAATGAAGTGTTCCTTTAAAAAAAGAAGGGAGAGGATTCTGGGAGGTTGGTAGAATAAGGCAGAAAATTTCCTAGCTCTTCCAAATTCCCCCACAGATAATTTAAAATAATGCCCCAAAGTGAACTTTGAGCAGCAGAAATAACTAAAGGTTGAGGCAAAGCAGTAATCTGGCCTAAGACAACTTGGGAGGATGATAGGGAAGACCTAACCTCCTGGGGTGGTGGCCTAATTGAAGTACAGATATCTCTGGGCAGATATGATGATTCAACAAACAACAAGCCTGGGTGGCTAAGTTGGGAGGAAGCCTTAGCTTCAGGAACCTTTACTTTACAGACAGTATGGGGGTCAAGCAGCTGGTTGGGGGAAACTTCAGAGCCCTCCACTGGGACTGTACATGGGACCGATATACATTGACCAGACACAGTCTGGTATGTGGCTGTGGATGAGGAAGAGTGTGTACACCCCAGTGAATGCAGTAAGAAAGGGTGGGGCCCTACTGGCTGTGGGCACTGACAGGAGAGCAGAGTTCCTGGCTTTGGTTCTAGGGCATAGGGTGGGTTGATGCTTGTAACCGTGGGAGGAATTACAGAGAGTAAGAACATTTGTGGTGACAGCATTGCCAGGAACTCTTGATCTAGGTACAGGAGTGGAGAGGAGTACCTGAAGTCAGGCCCTCAGACAGAGTTCAGAAAACAACAGTATGAAAAACCTGAAGCTTGAGACATCTCCCACATCTCAGGACTATGGCCTGACTCTAAGAAAAAGTTAATAGCCAAGAAATAAACAACTAAAAAAATTGAGTAAGCAAAAGCAAAAGAATCCACCATAGATAGCTACTATGGGGATAGAAAAGATCTGGGTTCAGACTTAGAAGAAGATAGTGAAATTAAAACAACTACTTCTACTTCAAAGAAAAATGTCAAAGAGTTACAAGCCCCAAAAGAGTTCTTGGATAGGCTTTAAAATTGGATGACTTTAAAAATCAAATAAGAGAGGTTGAGGAAAAATTAGGAAGGAAAATAAGAGTAACTGAGGAAAATCATGAAAATTATGAAAAGAAAGTCAAAGAACTAGAAAAAGAGATCCAAAAACTTATGGAAGAAATAACTCCTTAAAACTTTAGAATCAAGGGGCCGCTAGGTGGCACAGTGGATAGAGCAACGGCCCTGAAGTCAGGAGGACCTGAGTTCAAATTCGGCCTCAGACCAAACACTTGACACTTGCTAGCTGTGTGACCCTGGGCAAGTCATTTAACCCCAACTGCCTATTTAAAAAAAAAGAAACAAAACCCAAGACACCAAGAAATACCATAATCAAAAGAATGAAAACTAGAAGAGAATGTAAAACATCTCATTAGAAAAACAATTGCCTCGGATAACAGATCAAGGAGGGACAACATAAGAATTGTTGGACTACCTGAAAGTTTTGAACAAAAAAAATAGGAAGGGGGTAAATGTAAAACTAGTCATTTTAACTTTGAATGTGAATGGGATGAACTTACCTATAAAATGAAAACATCAGAATGGATCAAAAATCAAATTCTGACAATATGTTGTTTACAAGAAACACATTTAAAAAGGAGAAATACACACAGAGCAAAAATAAAGGGCTAGAATAGAATTTGTTATGCTTTAGCTGATGCAAAAAAAAGAGGGGTAGCAGTCATGATCTCAGACAAAGTTAAAGTTAAAATATGTTTAATTAAAAGAGGTAAAAAGTGAAACTACATTATGACAAAAGTTACCATACTTAATGAAATAATATCATTACTAAACCTATATACACTAATGCTATAGCATCCAATTTTTTTTAAAGGAACAGCTAAATGAATCATGAATGGAAGTAGATAGCAAAACTACAATAATGGGAGACTTCAACCTACCCCTCTCAAAACTAGATAAATTCAAATTAAAAAAATTAGAAAGAAGTCAAGGACATGAATAGAATTTTATATAAGTTAGATATGATAGATATCTGGAGAGAACTGAATGAGAATAGAAAAGAATATGTCTTTTTTCAGTGGTTCATGATACCTTTACAAAAGTTGGCCATATATTAGGGCAGAAAAACTGTATAGTTAAGTGCAGAAAAGCAGAAATAGTAAATGTCTCTCTCTCTTTTTTTTAGATTACACTGCAATAAAAGCTATTTAATGAGGAACCATGGAAACAGATTAGAAATTAATTGAAGACTGAATAATCTAATCTTAAAGATTGGGTTAAAGTACAAGTCATAGAAACAATAAATAACTTTATAAAAGAGAATGACAATAATGAGATAATATACAAAATCTAGGAGATGTAGCAAAAGCAGTAATCAGAGGAAAATTTTTATCTCTAAATGCTTATATCAATAAAATAGAAAAAAGAACAGACCAATGATTTGGATATGTGATCTAAAAATAAACCTAGAATTAAATAAATTTAAATTCCCCAATAAAGCACCAAATTGAAAATACTAAAAATTAAAGGTGAGATTAATAAAATTGAGTGTAAGAAAATAACTGAATTAATAAATAAAACTGGGAGTTGGTTTTATGAAAAAACACACAAAATATATAAACCTTTGGTTAATATGATTTAAAAGAGAGAGAAAAAAACAAAATTATTAATATCAAAGATGAAAAGGATGAATCTACTACTAATGGAGATGAAAAGAAAACAATTATTAGGTGTAATTTTGCCCAATTATATGCCAATAAATTAAATAATTCAAGTGAAATGGAAATATACTTAGAAAAATATAAACAGCCTGGATTAACAGAAGAGGAAATAAAATATCTAAATAAATTTATTTTAGAAAAAGAAATTAAACAGACCATAAATAAACTTTGTAAGAAAAAAAAAACATCAAGGCCAGAGGGATTTACAAGTGAATTCTGTGACACATTTAAAAACTAATTCTAATATTAAATAAATTATTTGTTGTAATAGGCAAAGAAGGAGTCTACAAATTCCTTTTATGAAATGAATATGGTGCTGGTACATAAACCAAGAATAACAAAAATAGAGAAAGAAAATTATACACAAATTTTATTAATGAATATTGATGCAAAAATCTTAAATAAATTTCTCACTAGGAGACTACAACAATATACCACAAAGATTATACATTGTGACCAAATGGGATTTATACACTACATATATATACACTAATTATGTCTCCATTGGAGTCTTTATTCTGTTCCTCTTCTTTACTCACCCATCCTCTTTTTCTTCATTTACAGCTGGTTGAGCATTATTCCTATAAACCAGATGGACTCTTAAGGGTTCTTACTGTTCCATGTCGGAAAATTGGCTCAGAAAATGGTAACATTAAATCAATTCTTTGGATATATTAGCAAACAAAAATACGATCTCTGAAAAATAAATTTTATGGGATCATACTTATCTTAATTACTTTAAGAAAACATTAAATCTTAATTATGTAATATATATTATATACTAATAAGTATTATATGCATATATCTATACATACATATATCATACATAAGACCAAAAGAAACTATGACTTCCTGAACCTTATATTTTAAAACTGATTACTTGTTACATAGATGCAAAAAAAAATAGCAGAATATAAGAAGATATACTATCTGGAGGAAAATGTTTTTAACAAATGGGGCATGTGTTTTTTCAGATAATGTGTATTTTGCAACCATTATTTGGGATTCAGGAACCATTTTTTTTTGGAACAGTAATTGTCTTCCCTATCTTCATAGGTAATATTGACTTTGGGATGTCACGACCACCTCTCCCAGCCTCTCATCCCAAAGTAAGTGTTGTTATTAGGATCAGTGAAGATCAAGCATTTATACATATAAGCAAATGAAAAGTGTGATCTTGTATAACATTAAAGATGATCACGTTGAAATTTCAGAATAAATTACTTTATTAATAGGGATTCCCAAACAGTACTATATTATATCAAACAACAGATTGTTTTCAGTCTTAAAATCAACTTGTTCATTATTTTGAACAAGACAAGTATTGTATGTTTTTTCAACTATGGTATTAGAGGCTGAGTTTGTTAGTTAGTGTACATTTAAAAATTCTTTAAAGTTGGTAAAGATTAAGGCTAAATTTAAAACATTTCTTATATTAAATTTGGAAATTGTTAACTTAAGCCTCAGCAAATTTAAATTAACTTTTTCTTTTGTGTGTATAAGATCAACTAATATTAAGTAGCATGTTTAATGACATTATTGAACACATTAATAAAATTCCTATGAAGGAATTCAGTCTGCATAATCTACCTATATGGAAATAGAATTAGAATGGTCAGTGTCTCTGGACCTTTTTGACTTGACTGTTTGCCCAAAAAATTCAGGCAGAAAGTTCTCCAGACTTATTGTTAACAAAGTCTAGGAAATATCCAATCAACAATATATATTTTTTTAAAAAAGTCAAATTGATAATAATAGTAGCAGAGCATCCCAAGTCTGAAGGATTCAGAGTATTGCTTTAAAAGAGTGTATAATAGAGAATGATAGGGATTCCAGGACAACGACATTTCTGCTGATCCCCATAGTTATGTGACTTTTCTGACTCTGCCTCTGGAATTGTGGGGGAAAACTCTATTTTGCTAGAGATCATAGAAGTCAGTAAGTTTTTTTAAAAAGGATGTAGGAAGAGCATGGAGAGTGGGTTTCCCCACCTTATTCATTACTACTACTAAAAGCTCCATTAATCTTCACAACTAGCCAAATTTATTTTTTACCCATTTAATTGATGTTGGTTTAAATTATATGAATTAATAATCCTGTGTAATACAACGACTTTTTAATGCAATAGATCTTTAGCCTCTAAGGAAACATTTTCAAGAAAGCAGGTTTTAAGTTCTTTTTGATGAACAAATTTTAAAATGGTATGTTCATTAAATGTTGCATAGTGAACCTTATTAGCAAAATGTTAGAGGATTTATTGGTAAAAATATTTCTAAAAAAGAAGTTAAAAAGTGCATCTGTCATAGAAGGTATCCATTGTTTTTTGAAAAATTTAATGTTCCTCTTTGACATTATGGTTTCTAGAGTTGGTCAACGGGTGGAATTATCTCAAGAATCAAATCATACTCCTTTCCAAAGGCCGGCAACAAAAAGGTGCCTAATGCATACCATGTTTGCTGGTTTCTGAATAAGTGGTAGGCTGTACCCACACTCAACTCCGTGCCTTGTTCTGTTTGGTCTGCATCTGTTAAATGTATAATTGTCTACTAACATTCTGAATGTAGAGATACTAATTCAGTCTGCTTTTCAATTTTCATTCTTCTTTGTCATCACTGATATCATCCTTATTATCAGTGATTCAGATGTAGTCTTTGTCTATTGCAGCAAATTCCTTGGCTGTCTTTATCTTAGGCATATGATGTGCTTTTCATGTCATCTTTGATTTATTTCATGTCTTTAATTAATCATTTTTAAGTGTTGTAATTACTCAAATGCATGTAGTTACATTGGAAATTATTATTCCTGTCAGAAACCAGATGATGTCTTTGGGGTAAAGTTGCAGTATTAATTGATAAAGTCAAATTTAGTATTATAATGGTAATAGATATGTAGATGTTCTTTTTTTCTAAAAAGAAACACTATGCTTTGTGAGAGAATATACTAAATAATTAAAGCTAGTTACCCTGCAGATCTTATGGTTTTTTTTAACATATCTATGAAGCTTTTAAAAATGCATATTGAAGAAGGTAGAGACTGTGAGATAGAAAAAAATGTCATTCAAGAAGCAGTAATTTTAATATTTGATTTTCTTTTTTTGCTATATGATTGATTTCTGAGGTGAATCATGCAGAAATTCCAGTTATTGTGATTGTTTTTCTTATAACAAACTTCCCCCCCCCAATTACTTATAAGACTAGTTATTTGAGTCATTCTTTATGGTTTCTACTCTTATCCTTGATGTGATTTCTAAATAACAATTTTCATAACACTTAGAGATTTTTCAATCCCTTGTATATTTGAATCTCAAAATAACTCTGTAAAGCATAGTTTGTTTCTTGAAATTAAGATATGTACTTGAAGATACATAAGACTAAGGAATACATGAGACTCAATTATACTCTTCTCAGTATATAAAAGAAATTTACTGTTTTTTAAAAGGTACGTTCTTTATCCTACTGACAGCACAAGAGATATGAACTTTAACTATAGTATATTTTTAAGTAATATATCAGTGAATTTTTCTGGCATTGGGGCCATGACCTACACACAAACTGATTCATACTCTATGTATTCAGTCTATTCATTAAGGCTATCTCCCCAGTTAATATGGATTACAAAAAAAAGCAACTAATTTATCTGCATGGATTGGTACTCATTAGGAAAAATGAAAGAAGTTTTATGACATAGTCCAGTCAACTCTTCGTTGAGTTATCAAGAAAAATGCTATCATAACCTATTATAAATGTCCCTTTTATTATTTTATTGCTATGCAGTACTAGAGGGGTAAAGAGTTGGTAGTTATTTTAGAAATTTGGTTATTTCTAGTAGCCAACCAATCAAGATGTTTCAGTACACGTACTCACACATCACAAAAAATACCTTTTGTGTTAAAATTCTCCTTTGCCCCTAATCGATAAGCACTATTACATAGTTACAAAAACAGGCTTAGTCACTAAGAACTGAATATATAGCATCCTTTAAGATGTGAATTATCTGTGATAGGCTTTTAAAATTATGGTAGAAGTGAGGTGGGTATGTGACTTAATGGATAACTTGCTGGATCTGAAGTCAAGAGGACCTGAGTTCAAATCTGTCTTCAGAAACTTATTAGCAGTGTGATCCTGGGCAAGTCACTTAACCTCTGTTTCTCAGTTTCCTCCTCCGTAAAATGATCTGTAGAAGGAAATGGCAAACCATTCCAACATCTTTGTTAAGAAAACACCAAACGGGGTCACAAAGAATCAGACACAACTGAAAAACATCTGAACCATGACAACTACAAAAATGAAATCATTTTAAATTTGTTCTGAATCAGTTTTGATTGGGGTGACCATTCAAGAAGAAGAGTAGGTCCTCACAACAGGAAGGTTGGGACTTGTGCCTTAGACAGATGTGAATTCTTTTTTTTAGTGGATAGTCTTGACTTCAAAAATTATAAAGGACTTTTCTTTATGTTAATACCTCCTAGGGCTGGAAGGAAAGAAAGGAACAAGGGGTGGGGGAGGGAGAAGGGAGATAGAAAGGCAGAGAGAGAGAGAGAGAGTGAGAGAACGAGGTTTTTAAAGTACTTACTATGTGCCAGGCATGGTGTTTAGTACTACCAATACAAATAAAAGTAAAAAGAGAGCCAGCCTCAAGGAGCTTATATTCCAATAGGGGAAGGCAACACATAAAATGGAACTGAAAAGCATGGGAGAGGGATTATGGAAAAATCCAGAGTCAGAAGCAAACACAGGAAGGAAATTAGCATAGCTGGCCTGCACACCTCCTTTAGTGGAAGTTCAGCCAAAAACTCACCACTTAGAGTAGAAGGCCACAGGGATAGAAGCACCTTCAGAATTAAAAGGCAGCTGGAGAGGAAGTGAAAAAGTCCAGAGAGTCAGGAGTATAGCCAGGAGACAAGTGATTTGGGGAGACTGGCCACTCCCCTAAATAAAAGTTCCAGATCATTAGATCCTTGAGAGCAGAGGCTATCTTTTGCCTTTCTTTGTATGCCTCATGCTTGACACAGTGCCTGACACATAGTAGGGCTCACTGATCAGTGGAGGAAGCTACAGGGGCAAAAGAATCTAAAGAATAAAGAGGCAGCTGGAGAAGAGGTGGTAAAGTCTGAAGAGTTAGGAGTTGGGCAGAGAGAGATTAAGATTAGAAAATGATCAGTTATTGGAAGAAAGTTTTTTTAAAATTTAGAGCAATTTTTGTTAATGTTATAATTTCTGTTTCATCACTATCTACAGTATTGCTGATGTCTTTGGAAAATTTTAAAATATTAAGTTTTTCCATTTCCATTGGAGTTAAATGGAAAATCTCATTGTAACAATCCAAGTCCTCAGCATAAAACTTCCCCCACATCACACTAAAAGAAGATAGAATAACAGCAGCCTTTTGGGAGATAACCAAAGACACCCTGCCTATTGGCAGAATCATTCCCAAAATATTTCATTAGATAGTACAGTTTGTGGCATTATGGCATATGTGACAGCTTAATCTGGCCTATATTAATTAAATTATTACATAGAAAGGAATGGGACTGGTGATTTTGTCCAGCATTTATACTTGAGATGGCTTAAAAATAATTTTCCCACAATGTTAAGAATCACCTACAGTCTTTACAGCCTTTAGAATTAACTTGTCCTTTCTACCTTTAATATGTTACCTGTAATAGGAAGCCAAAAAAGCTTCAGTGGAGCTTCTCCTTTAATTTTTTGGTGGGCATAATAAGTAAACAAACAAACAAACAAATAAACAAATAAATGAATGAATGAGTGAGTGAATGAATAAATAAATAAACAAATAAATAAATAATCTTTCAGACATGGCAGAATTAAGGTAAGAAAGAAGTTCCCAGTCATACAGGTTTGGTACCTTCATTTTCATTTCACCATTGTTGGGAGAAGGGAAAGAAGAAAGGAAAGATAGAAGGAAGGAAAGAAGGAAGGAAGGAAGGAAGGAAGGAAGGAAGGAAGGAAGGAAGGAAGGAAGGAAGGAAGGAATGATGGATGGATGGATGGATTTACTAATGTTTACTATGTGCTAGGCACTATGCTAAGCACTTTACAGACATTATCTAACTTGATGCTCACAACAATCTGGGAGGTAGGTGACATTGTTATCCCTGTTTTAGAGTTGAGGAAACTGAAGCAGACAGAGGTTGAATGAATTGTCCAGAGTTACACAGCTAGTGAGTGTCTACATCCAGATTTGAACTTGGGTCTTCCTGACCATAGACCCAGCATTCTATCCACTGTGCAACCATAGCATGATTTCATCTCATTCTTTCCATTCCTCTCAACTCACGCAACCCCATTATGTTTGTGGCACAATGAAGACAACATTGGATATGGAGTCAGAGAACCTGACTTCAGTTCCACGTTCTGTAACAGAGAGACAGAGACAGAAAGAGAAAGACATACACACACACACACACACACACACACACACACACACACACACACACACAGACACACACACACACACAGACACACACACACACACACACACACACACACACACACACACACACAGATCTAGCCTTCACTGGAGGTGGATGAGTCAAGGGAAATGAGTCCCTGTGGGGAGGCTGAAACAGGGATTCTTAATTGTGGGAGGAAGACCAGGATTCCCCTGATGTCCTTAACAGCTCTGGGATGCTAGAATCTGTAGGGACCAGCAGGCTTTGACCATAGTCAGGAAGGAAAAGAATAGTTTCTTTTGGACCACTGAGGTCCTGGGCATCAGCCATTTGGGACTGAGTTACAGGTGGTGCTAATGTCCTCTGTCACAATGAAGCCAAGCTCTTGACTAGCTTTAGGCTCCTTGGGTTTCTCCTGGCAGCCAGTTTGGGATCTGTTGCCAAATTCCAAATGAAATGCCTGGCTGATTTCCATGCTGGGCCTGGGTGCCCACAGCAGAAGGTACCTCGTGGTTAAGAGAGATGAAAGCTGGGCATTATCCTGGCCCTAGCACTGACCCTTGTGTTGCCTTGATCAAGGACATTCCCCTCTAGGCCTCTTTTCTCAGTAAAATGAGGGATTTTTCTGGATTGTCTTTAAGGACCATTTCTCCTCTGACAGCTTTTCAAGCGGTCCCACTTTGGCCTCTCTCTACCTCTCCAAAGCCTACAAACTAGCAACTGTGGCCTTCTTGCTCTTCTTCATAATTTGTATTCACACCGTGGGTGTAAATTAAGGAAAGGAGATAATTACCACCACTTTTGTTGTTGTTCAGTCATTTCAGTCATGTCTGACTCTTCTTGACCACATTTGGGGTTTTCCTGGCAAAGATGCTGGAGCGGTTTGCCATTTCCTTCTCAGTTCATTTTCCAGATAAGGAGACTGAGGCAAAAGGGGTTAAGTGGCTTGTCCAGTGTCTAAGGCCAGATTTGAACTCAGGGCTTCCTAACTTCAGGCCCAGTGCTCTATCCACTACCTAGCTGCTCCTTTATGAACACACCCGTGCTTAAAATCTCACCTTTCAGAACAAACCTTTACTGGTCCTTCTTAATACTAATGAATGTTTTTCTCTGTGATTACCTCCCATCAGTCGGTGAATTAGTCAATTAGCATTTATTAATCACCTCCTATGAGCTATTTTTGCCTCATTTCTTACCTAGCCTTAATCACTGAATGGACATTGCCTTAGACAAACTAAGACCTTTGAAAGACCTTAGCTTTAAAAGACCAAGGTCTCCCAGTACGTCTGGGGCCATCTCCAGTCATCCTGATCTAAATCTTGCCACTGGACCCAGATGGCTCAGGAGGAGAGAGTGAGGCTGGTGACTACACTACACAGCCCTGCCTCACTTAAATCCTATTCACTTGCAAATCATGATATCATCTTCCCAGTATCCTCTTTGAGAATGAAGGATAAACAACAACAACATGGTGTGTCACCATATGCAAGACACTTTACCCTTCTGGGTTTCAGTTTCCTTCATCTTTAAAAGGAAAAAATTGTAGTAAGTGGGCTTCAACATCCTTTCCAATTCTAAATCTTTGATCCTAATATCTCCTAGGAAAAAAGGCAAGTAGATCAAAGATGGAAGGTAGTCTTTGTTTGTTTATTTATTTTTACTATTGTTGATGTTTAACCTAGGTCCAAAGGAGAAAAAAGTCCTTAGGAATTTTCAGTATCTGAAACATCTAAAATGCCACTAAATTTTGTAAGTTCAGTGTCCGCAAGAAGAGAGTTCTGTAGGAATTCTTGAAATTAATTACATTAGAAGAAAGGCTTTAAAATATTTACATTGATTTCTGTTTCTATACCATATGCTTTATTTAATCAAAATGTGCCCAAGCAATTATCTGAAGATAAAATTTTAGTTAATTTCTGTCTGTCTGCCTATAATTCTTGTCTGTCTTTTTTACATAAATTAAGCTATAGTAAGCAAAGAAACAACAGATCAAATGTATCTTCATGAGCTATATTAAAATGTTTCATTTTGTGCTTCAGTCATATCCTACCAATGCTAACCGGCCAGAGAGTTCAGTGGAACTTAATCCTTATGTGCTACCGAGGACAGGTGGTACCACTTTGGGAGCTGCACTAGGTAGGTAAAATCACATGTTTAAACTATGTTCATTTAACCCACTCTTTAGTGTAGTTTTTGTACCTTCACTGTCACCTCTTCATTCTCTTTATACTCTTTTGGCATTGCTATCCATTTGGGTATCTCAAATCAGCCCCACGTCACTGACTGCCCATCTCCACTTCCACCTGGATGTCACAGTTGTATCCTAAACCTAACATGTCAAAAATGGAATCACCTTCACCCTCCAAATCTGTCCCTTCTTCAAACTTTAATTCCTATTGAGTATACTACTATTCTACCAGGCCCTCAGGTTTGTATCCTAGTTATTCTTGACTTTATCTTCACTCCACAATCCCATCCATCAGTTGCCACACCTTGTTTATCCCATCTTCACAACATATCTCACACCCACAAAACCAGTCCCTAGGTCAGCCTCATAACTTCTAGCCTGGACTATTGCAATATCATCTCAAGTGATATCCTTGCCTCTAGTTCCTTTTCAATCTAGCTTTCACTTTGCTGCGAAAATAATCTTTAAAAGGTGAAAAATGTAATTAATCAGATATTTCTTATCTGCACCTAAATCCTATTGCCTTGCAGATCAAATATAAAAATTTTTAGACTAACATTAAAGTCTTCCACAATATGGTTCATAGTATTTCATATTTTTCCCCTTCATTCACTCTAGAGTCCAACCACATAGGCCCATTAGCTTTCTCCAAAGTTGACATTCCATCTCTTATGTGCACACATTTCTACAGGTATGCTCCATGCCTCAAATTCTTAGAATATTTTGCTTTCATTAAGGCTTATGTCAGTGGTCAACTCTTTTCAGAGACCTTCTAGATGGGAGGGATAGCAACATAATGGTTGAGGGTGTCAGAATGAAAAAAAATAGATCTAGACATGCTAAAGCTGTTGGCTGAATCTAAATTCAAGAATAAATTCAATAGAAGATAAAATTCAATAGGGATAATGTATACTATTATACTTAGATTTTTAAGAAGCAGTTCCACAAGCACAGGGTAGGAAAGGCATGGTAGGATAGCAGTTTGTCTAAAAATGCCTGAAGGATTTTAGTTGACTGCAATATTCACAAAAAATAACAGTGTGAGGTGGCATTGTAATGGGATCTTCAACTACATTGAGTCATAGTTACAAGGAGCAAAGAAATGATAACCCTTCTTCATCATGGTCAGAACATATCTCATGTATTGTATTAAGTTCTGGACACCACAATTCAAAGATATTGAAGACTATGAGTCAGCCACAGACAATTTATATTGATAAAAGTTTAGGATGTGAAGGCACTTTTAAGAAGCTACATTGATGTCAGGCCATTCAATAAGTTACTGTTTGGTCTCCTAGTGTTCTTTCAAAAATATAAATGGTCGCTCAGCTGCCTCCTCTGCACGATGAGAAGGGGCGCCCGATGGCCTCCGCAGCTCCTTCCCGGCCCGCCTCGATGACCCCCCGATGGAGGGAGCCGGGCCCGGGGTGGGTCTGGAGCTGGAGCTGCAGCTGGTGCAGAGTCAGTGTCTGCAGAGGGACCTTCCTCCATCTGGGGGACAAGGTCTGGCTGGTGGGGACTCCGGCCTCGCCGCAGCGGGGAGAGCCGAGGGGCAGGAGGGCGTGAGCGGCGGTGGCTGGACCGAGGGCCCACCCCACCAATCTTTCTGCTGAACATATACCAGTGGAGGTCAAAGACAGAAGAAAGGCTTCATATATACAAAAAAAAACCCCATTAATAACAGCACTTGTAGTGATAGCAAAGAACTGGAAACAAAGTTGGTACCCATCAGTTGGGGACTGGCTGAACTGGTTTATTAACATAATGGAATGTTACTGTGCAATAAGAAATGACAAATGTATTCAGAGAATCATAGAAAGATCTGTATGAACTCCTGCAGAAGGAAAAGTGCCAAGAGAACAACATACAGATTGATCACAACAATATTACCAAGAGAATAGATTGAACCCAACAACGTAAATAGTACACTAAGAGACAACTAAATTCGAAGTAGTTATTAAAACAAATCTTGGTCTCAGAAAAGACAATGAAGCATCAGAGAGGGAGCTGACTGTGGATTTAGAAGTTTGTAGACGTTGCTAGACACTGTAACTGTGTTGTCATATGTTTCTTAACTTCCTATGTTTATTTCAAGAAGAAAGTTTAATTCTCAGGTTGAAGGAAGCAGAGCAGAGAAATATTCAGAAATGATTGTTATATAAAAACAAAAAGGATAAATAAAATTTTAAAAAATTCTTAGATGTTCTACTTTTACCTGTATATTTGCCATATTTTCCTCAATTGATTTTCATTTCTATTTTATTGTTTTTCTGTGTAGGTTTTTCATTTTTAAGCCAACTAGTACATCTACCTATAATTACTTCTATTTGTTTAATAACTAAATGTATCTCCTCTGTATATTTTAGAGAAATATATTATTCTGTCGTTCTCTGTGTACTACTATGGCCTTTTCTGTCTATATTTCATCCTGAATTTAATATGGTATATATTGTGAGGTTTGGATCTAAATTTTAAATAAAAAATACTTTATTCCTTAAAAAAAATATATAAATAGTCTGGGCAGCTAGGTGATGCAGTGGATAGAGCACAGCCTTGAAGTCAGGAGGACCTGAATTCAAATCTGGCCTCAGACACATAATACTTCCTAGCTGTGTTACTCTGGGCAAGTCACATAACCCCAATTGCCTCACTATATAGCTATATTTATAACTGTATACATATAAATAACCATATATATATATATATATAAAACTATATATAATACATACATATATATATATACACACACACACACATACATATATATGTATATACATATACATAAAAGACTGTTCTTTTGTTTTGATATTTGTATTATGGCATTTTCTAGTTCATCAATGATGAAATGGACATTGCAGCCTGAATTTACAATTCATCTTTCTCATTTCTCATTGGTTAATTGAAAATTAATTGAAAGCAGGACTGCTTATCCCATTAATGCTAGTGAGGCACACAGGAGCTGATGGACTAGATGATCCATGAAATCTTTTGTCCTACCCACTTAGTCTATAGAAGCAAAATCTGAAATGCCGCCCTAATTGCCTAAAAGTTTATCACAATTTCCCATAACGACTAGTCTAAACAAAAAGTAACATTAATATTGGTATAGAATGGTACTTGTTCCACACTGAAAAAATAAAAAGGAGCAAAATGTATGTCTACTCAGTTGCATTTGTAAAGGCAAACTCATCTCCTGGGTGGGGCTGATGAAAACGTGTTTAATTGATTTGCAGATATGCAGAGGGAAGCCTTACCAATGGATACTGCAGTCTATGAAAGCCCCTATGCAGATCCAGAAGAAATCAGACCCAAAGAGGTGCGTCTGGACAGAACATTATTAACTTTGGAAGAAGGAGAACTTGGCTCTGGTAACTTTGGGACTGTTAAAAGGGGTCGCTATCAGATGAAAAAGTAAGTTGCTGTTTTCAGTCATGTTCTCAAATATATTTTCTGTCTTTATAGTATTTATTAATCAAATACATGTAAATATATATGTGTGTGTGTACATATGTGTGTATATGTGTGTGTTTATGTGCATGTGTGTGAGTATAAAACCTGTAAATGCAAAGGATAGCACTGTATGGTTAAACCCCGTTGGATGTTTTATTTTGGCATGAATTTCTGGTACCATTAGTATACAATGTTATATATACTTTACAGTGTTTACATAGCAGGCTTTGTGACATGGATCTTCGCAGGCAGTGGGAAATCTTCAGAAATAGGCTGAGTTAATATGCTTCACATTTGATTTGGTTGACTAGACTTAGACTTATAGTTGAATATAAACTGTACTAGAGCTAGGTATAAAAGTCCCACAAGTCCTTATCACTTCACAGTGATTAAACCTCTATGTTTAGTGAAACACATGGAAGAAAGCTGAAAGCATTTTAGACTTACATAATTTTTATTCAAGTAAAATTGAATTCAGTAGGAGTATGCGAATTTAAAACTCAAAGATATAAATAGGCAAACATAGTATGAGTTCACCCCACACACACATATGCACAATGATCCTCTTTTTCAGTCTAGTGGTTCAAGACTGATTTGAAGCTGTCTCCTTTCCTTTGCATATTCCTGAATCTAAAATGAAAAGATCCTATCCTTAGGCCATGATCATCTTACTTAACTTTCAGGTTTTTCCAAAGGGAAGATCTAAAAGAGCCAAAAAGCTGATACGATACAGTACAGTAAAACATAATGCAATAGTAAAAACTTGTTCACCAGTTTTCCAGAATCATTGTACTTTTGAGCCAATGTCTACAATATGTTCAATTAGGAACCGATAATTGCCCAAGGAACACACTTTTCTTTTCTACATGTGTCAAGCTAAGAGCCAGATTAGTTATACTAAGTATATTGTAGGCTGTGTATGTTTTTAAAGTGTTTTCATATGAGTAATTTTATTTTATCATGTTTAAAAGAAAAACATGACTTTATAGTATTATATTTGTTTTGCTGTTTTTCACTGTAGATATATAGTACTCCAGATGTGTTATAAGTTAAATCAGTATTTGTGGATTGCTACGAATTAGGGAAAAACGTGTTCCAAATTGCAAAAAGCCTATTTAAATTTGAACCATTGAAATGTAAACAGAGTAGGGAACTACTCTGGTTCTTTCTAGCATTAAGATTTTCTGATTGTGTCTTACATACAATGCATCTGAAAGTTAAAATAATCCCATATTTCTTTAAGAAGTATTGTTTAATTCCAACTTTTCTCTGGAGATTTAGCCTCTACCTTGCTTTCCCCAGTTGAGGGTTGAAATGAAAAGAGAAGCAGCAGGAAAAAATTTGAGGAAGATACCAATTGATCATTATTTCAAAGGATAACTTACTTTCCTTCAATAACAGAGAGATAGATAGTTTTATATAACTATTTATATAATTATTAGGAAATATATCTCATAAGAATATCTAAAAGTATACATGTATGTATGTGTGTATTATGTATGTTTGAATTCATTTTGCAGAGGTGAAAAGTTAGTGGCTGTAAAGATACTCAAAAATGAGACCAATGACCCTGCAATTAAAGATGAGTTATTAAGAGAAGCAAATGTCATGCAACAGCTAGACAATCCTTACATTGTCCGAATGATTGGGATATGTGAAGCTGAATCCTGGATGTTAGTCATGGAGATGGCTGAACTTGGTCCACTCAATAAATATCTGCAGAAAAACAGGTATGTTTTCCCTAACTACTCAGTATTCTGGATAATCGTCTAGTAACAATACCAGTGCTGTGTTTCCTCTAGAGCATAGGTGTCAAATACACAGACCTCACTGAAGCTCACAAAACTCCCAACTGCTACCCTAACCAGATTAAAATGTAATTGAGAAATATTTAGCAAAATAAATAAAAACACTTCAGCACATGGATAATGTTAATAAGATTCTAAGACTGTATGTGGCCCACAGGGATCCTTAGGTGTGATTTAATGGCCTCATTTCTATGCGTTTCACACTTCTGTTCTAAAAGATTCGTTAACAAGCATATTGCAGACATTTCTAAAATATTTGCCACTGCCCTGTTCCCCTTCAAATAGGGACCTACAAAAATGTTAAAGGAAAAGTGTAAGGGGATAGTTTCAGTAATTGTCTCTGAAGGCTCACTTTCTGTCTTGTTACACTCAACAAAGCTCCAATTCTATGCCATCTTGGAAGTGTCAAAGAGTGAGGACTTGTTTTAATGATTTTTGTCTTCAGTCTTTCATTTTATTTAACTTACACTAGCCAAGTGAAACCAATCAGTTACAAGATGTTTTGACAAGGTATGCTTACTCATTGGGTTAAATCCCTTTGAGACAAATATTTCAGTGAAACATTTTGCAAGGCATTACAAAATGTTTTGATTCTGACATTTAACTAGCACCCATGCCTGCAATTTTGTACCATTAAATCCCTCTTAAAGTTTTGTATATTGCACTTATGGTGAACTGATCTTAATTCTAAAAACAACCAATTCCCAGACTAGTGTTGATAAGGACTAGCTCTCATGAGATGGAAAATTTACTATGAATATCTCTTTCCCTTATCCCAAAACACCACTACATAAGTGTAAACAGTTTGAAGGAAGAATGATAACATGGAGTGATGAAGACCTATATGAAACTAATGCCATTGGCAAAGTGTAAACGAATAATCAGAGCAAATATAAGAACATGATTTAACTTATTTTTGTAACAAAAATTATAAAGACCAGTAAAAGAACATACTGGAAAATTGAGAATAAAAAGGTCTCTCCAACCCCAAGAATAGTTTTGGTTATCTTATGAAATTTGAAAAACAAAGGAATAATATGTTTTATGCTCCCTCCCCAGGACTTCATGTATCTGTATCTTACTGGAGTTGTGTTTCTTAAAGCACAAACCCAATTGGCATTATGTAGTCCTTCACTTTCTTGAATACTCAAAGGTAACTAAGAGGGAGAATAAAAAAAACCCCACCAATTTTCCATTATGTTTATATCACCCTCCAAAGAATATGTCTTTGCTACCTTTCTGTTTTCCCATGGCATAAATTTGGCAGTTATGTTAAATCAAGAGCTGGACTTGTTTTAGAACCTTTTTTTTCAAGATTTCTTAAAATGATATTTTTGGAAGATCAGATGTGATTAAAACTGAGGTTTTCCATTGCCACTCTTACCCTTGCATTCCAAGAAGGATAAGGCTTGGAAAATTTCTGGGGACATAGCCAAGATGGCAGAGTAGAAAAAGCACTCAGCTGAGTTCTCCCAACATTCCCCTTCAAACAACTTTAAAATAATGCTGAAATCGAATTCTGAAGTTGCAGATTCAACAGAAGATCAGAGTGAGACATTCTTCCAGCCCAAGACAACATAGGAGATTAGAGAGATTTGTGACATAAGGGAGGAGGATGGCCTGGAACACACATGGATAAAACAACAATGGTAGGACTAGGTAGGGGTGATGGAAGCATCAGCAACTTCAGGAGCTCTCAAGGCAGCTCTCAAGGCAGAGATGGTAAGACTTAGCAACTAGTCAGAAAGAGATTACAGGGTACACCTATGCTAGCATTGGACACAGATGCTATTTGGCAACTCCATTGTCTATACCCACTTCTGGGTTCAAGGTAGAGAAGAGTACTTTCTGTCAAGAGAGAATGGAAGCCCTGAGAGGCAGCATCACTTCAGGTCTCAGGGGATCAGTGACTCTGAGGAGCAGTTTTGATTGCAGTCCCAAGGGGTCAGGGGCCTTTTCTGGGTAAGGACCAGAGTACAGACCAAAAGAGCACATGTCCCTTCAGATCGCACCATTTTGGAAGCACCAAAAACTTCAAAACCCTCAGAAACGGCTGTGAAAACAGCAATGTGAAAAATCCTGAAGCTTGAGACACTGCTGATCCCCTTCCCTCCCCTACCCCTACTTATACACACACAGGGAACAGACTACAACAGTAACATAAAATTCCAATCAAGAAATAGGGTGGAAAAAAATGAACAAATGAAAAAGAACCTGACCATAAAAAGCTATTCCGCTTACAGGGAAGAGTAAGACACAAACTAATAGCACAATGAAGTCAAAATAGCTACAAGCACAGCCTCAAAGGAAAATGTGATTTGGATACAAGCCCAACAAGAATACTTGGAGAGCTTAAAAAATGATTTTCAAAATCAAATAGGAGTGGTAGAGGAAAAATTAAGTAAAGAAATGAAAGCAAAGGAAGAAAATTATTAAAAGACAATTATTTTTCATTCTTCATTTTCAAAGAGGACCAGTAATATCATAGGATGATGTCTTGACTTCCACATGAATTGGATTTAAGTGAGGCAGAATTGCACAAAGTTGTCAGCCTCACTTTCTCTTCCAGAGTTATTGAAGTCCAGTGGAAAGACAAAAATCAAGATAACTGGTGATGGTCCAAGATGCAGTGGATTTAGAATCTTCAGTGTCTGACCAAGCCCTAAATGTCCCACAGCACCTGCTTTAAAGCCACCTTCATGGCCACTGGAACAAATTATTCTCATCTGCCCGTTCCTCCTGGGGAAAGTCTTCACATGTTTGAGGTAGACATTATATGGGGTGTTCATAGAAGACTAGCACCTCTAGTGTGAGGGATTGCTAAGCCCATTTCAGTGCTGCTCATCCACCTTTGTTGTCTGTCTATCACACAGCTATCAAGAAGCTTCTCCAAGAAGCTGTAGCATGTGCAGCAGTCACACCCTAGTAAAACCATCTTGGCATATGGGCTAAGCATGGTTGAGGGTAACCAAAAGGCTTCAAACTGATTGATGAGTTAGGGGAAAAATTATAATTAACAGTTGATAAAAGAGGTACAAAAAATATTGAAGAAAATAACTCCTTAAAAAGTAGAATAGGGTAAGACATTGAAAACTAAAATAAATTTATATTAAAAAAAAGTAGAATAGGGAAAAGGGGGAAAGTGATACAAAGATGCAATGACGAAAATAACTCCTCAAAAAAGAGAACTGGCAAAATGGAAAAAAAAAGGTACAAAAGCTCACTGAAGAAAGGAATTCCTTAAAAATTAGAATTACACAATTGGAAGCTAATGACTCCATAAGACATCAAGAAAAAAATAAAAATTCAAAGGAATGAAAGAAGAAAATGTGAAATATCCCATAGAAAAAATAACTGACCTAGAAAATAGATAAAAGAGAGATCATTTAAGAATTAATGTATTAAGACCACCCATAGTTCATCTGAAAGTGCAGACAATTTCAGTTTTTACAATTCACTTGTTCCTTCTATCTTCACCTGAACTTTGTATATGATTATGGACAACCATCTACAGACTGAAGGAGGAATCTTAAAAAGGATCCATGAGGGCCTGACTTATAAAATGGGTCCTTCTGTCTCTTGCTATTATCAGACAGAAACTTCAAAACAGGAAAAAAATAAACAAATATAATTTTAAATTTTTATTTACAATATTAATGGAATTGTTTATGTATAATCCTTAATCCAGTTTTGAGAACTTATTACTACTACATGATCAAAGCCTGTTTATGGAAGGGTGGAATTCATTTGTATATTTAATCAAACCTAAAGAATGTTAAGTACTTTTAAAACTTTTTTTTAGTCTCATTCTCAATTACTTTCAGGATTAAAAGAAAAAATTGTTTAAATATCATCTGTGGAAAAAAGCAGCAAATCACCTCCAAACTATCATAAAATGGCTCCCCAAAACAAAGCCTGGAACAGTGGAACCAGCAATGGAGTGAAACAGTCTTTTAGCCCAAGAAACTTAGAAGATCACCAAGAAAGGGCAAAAGGAAAACATATTCCGTGACAGGAAGCATCCCAGTAAGCCAGCAGGAAGCCTAGCTCAGCAAACCAGTGGGAGATTATGAGCCCCACTGTGATGGAGCAGGCACACCCTAACATCAGGATCCTCAATGTGCCTCAGCACAGCCAGGTGACAGGGAAAATCAAGACCCAAATTCAGAAGAGGACAACAGTGTCAAAACACCTATGGGCAAAACACCAAACAAAAGTTGAAAGTTGTCTCAAGCTCAAAAAGAATTCATGGAAGATCTCAGAAAGGAGCTTAAAAATCATATAAGAGAAGTAGAAGAAGAATATAAGAGTAGTAGAAGAAAAATTGGGAAAATAAATGAGAGTGATATGAGAGAATTATGAAAAAATGGTCAACAGCTTAGAAAAAGAAAATAACTGCTTAAAAAGTAGAATTGGTCAAATGGGAAAGGAGATATAAAAATCCACTGAAGAAAAGAACTTCTTGAAAAGTATAGTTGGCCAAATGCAAAAAAAAAATGTATAAAAGCTAACTGAGGAAAATAATTCCTCGAAAGTTAGAATTGGGCAAGTGGAAGCCAGTGACTCTATGGGACATCCAAGAACAAATCAAACAAGTTTTAAAAAATGAAAAAAATAGAAGAAAATGTAAAATACCTCATTGGGAAAATAGCTGTCCTGGAAAATAGATTCAGGAGAGACAATGTCAGAATCATTGTATTACTTGAAAGCCATACTCAGAAGAAGGACCTGGATAGCATCTTTCAAGAAATTATCAAGGAAAACTGCCCTGATATCTTGGAACCAGTGGGCAAAATAGGCATTGAAAGAATCCACTAATCACCTCAGGAAAGGATTTCAAAACAAAAACTCCAAGGATCATTATAGCCAAATTATAGAACTATTTGTTCAAGGAAAAATACTACAAGTGGCCAGAAAGAAACAATTCAAATATTAGGATTACACAGGACTTAGTGCTGTAACATTAAACAATTAGGGGTCATGGGACATGATGTTCTGGAAGGCAAAGGACTACAACAAAGAATGACTTACCTGGTAAAATTAAGCATAATACTTCAAGGGGAAAATGGTCATTCAATGAAATAGAAGGATTTCAAGCTTTCATAAGAAGACTAGAATTGAACAAAAAGTTTGATCTCCAATATCAAGACCCAAGAGAAGCCTAAAAAGGGAAAAAGAGAAAAGAAAACAAAGGATTCAATGGAGCTGAACTTCTTACATCCCTACATGGGAAGATGATAATTGTAATTCTTAAAAAAATTCTACCACTAATAGTACAGCTGGAAGGTATATATGTGAGGCAGAATTGCACAAAGTTGTCAGCCTCACTTTCTCTTCCAGAGTTATTGAAGTTCAGTGGTAAGACAAAAGTTAATATATGTATATGTATATGTATGCACATACACGCACACACACACACACACATATATAGAGAGAGGCAGAGGGTATGGGTAGAAGGTGAATTTGAGGCAATAACATAAAAAATAGCTAAGAGACAAGAAAAAGAAGTACACTAGGTGCAAAAAGAAGAGATATAGAATGGGGTAAATTATTTCACGTGAAAAGGTACAAAAAACCTATTACCATAGAGGGGAAGATGGCAGGGTGTGCAATGGGCATCCCTTGAACCTTACTGTTATCAGTATTGTCTCAAAGAGGGAATAATACAATCAGTTGAATACAGAAATGTATCTTTTCTGACAGGGAGTTAGGAGGAGAAGAGATTAAGTAAAGGGAGGAAGACTGAGAGAAGGGGAGGTGGTAAACAGAAGCAAAACACTGGTAAGGAGGGAAAGGGTGAAAGGAGAGAAAGGACAAACAGGAGGAAAAATAAGATAAAGGGAAATACACAGTTAGTAATCATAACTGTGAGTGTGAATGGAATGAACTCTCCAATGAAACAGAATCAGATAGCAGAATAGATCAAAAACCAGAATCTTAAAATATGTTGTTTACAAGGAACACACTTGAAGCAGAGAGACACACATAGAGTAAAGAAAAAGAGCTGAAGCAGACTCTATTATGTTCCAGCTGAAGTAAAAAAAATGCAGGAATAACAATCCTGATCTCAAACAAAGCAAAAGCAAATATAGACCTAATTAAAAGAGATAAGGAAGGAAACTAAATCTTTCTAAAAGCTACCATAAACAATGAACATATACTAAACATGTATGCTCCAAATGGTATAGAATCCAAATTCTTTTTTTGAGGGGAGGGTTAAGTAACTTGCCCAGGGTCACACAGCTAGTGAGTGTTGTGTATCTGAGGCTGGATTTGAACTCAGGTCTTCCTGACTCCACGGCCAACACTCTATCCACTGTGCCACCTAGCTGCCCCTAGAATCCAAAATCTTAAAGGAAAAATTAAGTGAGTTACAGGTTCATGACCAAACAAGAGTTAAAGAGCACTACAAAATATAAAATAGATGATTTTGATTATATTAAATTAAAAAACTTTGGCACAAACAAAACTAATGCAACCAAGATTAGAAGGAAAGCAGAAATCTAGGAAACAATCTTTATGGCAAGTATCTCTGATAAAGGCTTCATTTCTCAAAAATATAGAGAACTGAATGTATAAGAATAAAAGCCATTCCTTAATTGATAAATGATCAAAGGATATGAACAGGCAATTTTCAGATAAAGAAATCAAAGCTATTTATAGGCATGTGAAAAAAATGCTCTAAATAACTTTTGATTAGAGAAATGCAAATTAAAACACCTCATACCTATCAGATTGGCTAAAATTACAGAAAACAAAAATGATAAATATTGGAGAGGATGTGGTAAAATTGGGGCACTGATGCACTGTTGGTGGAGTTGTGAACTGATCTAATCATTCCGGAGAGCAATTTGGAACTATGCCCAAAGTGCAGACAAACTGTGCACACCTTTTGATCCAGCAATATTAATACTGGGTCTGTATCCCAAAGAGATCGTAAAGAAGGAAAAAGGACCTCTACATACAAAAATATTTATGGTGGTAACAAAATATTGGGAAATTGAGGGGATACCCATCAATTGGAAGAAGGTATGGTATATGAATATAATGGAATACTACTGTGCAGTAAGACATGATAAGCAGGCAGATTTCAGAAAGCCTTGGAAAAAACTTGAACAAACTGATGCAAAGTGAAATGAGTAGAACCAGGAAAACACTGTACCCAGTAAATTATCAACTGTGAATGACTCAACTCTTCTCAATAACAAAATGATCCAACATAAGTACAAAGGACTCAGGAAGGAAAATGCTATTCACATCCAGATAAAGAACTAATGGACTCTGAATGCAGATCAAAAAATACTTTTTTTCACTTAATTTATTCTTTTTTGTGTTTTTTCCCCTTTTGATCTATTTCTTCTTCAACAACTGCAGCTAATATGGAGATATGTTTTATATGACAGGTCATGTATAACCTAACTCAAATCACCTACCATTTTAAGAGGGGGGAGGGGAGGGTGAGATGGAGAAAATTTTGGAACTCAAAATCTTGTAAAAATGAATGCTAAAATTGTTTTGACGTATAATTGGGGAAAAAAACAAATACAAGCATAAAAAGGAAAACAGGAAAGAGAAATCATCAGGGACTCACTAAGGTTAAACTGAGTTTTTGTTGTTGCTGTTCAATCATTTTCATTCATGTCCAGTTCTTTGTGACCCCATTTTGGGGCTTTCTCGGTAAAGATACTGGAGTAGTTTGCCATTTCCTCCTCCAGTTCATTTTATAGATGAGGGGACTGAAGCAAACAGGGTCACAAAGCTAATAACTGTCTGAGACACGATTTGAACTTAGGTCTTCCTGATTCCAGGTCTGGCACTCTCTCTACTTGTCATATAACTGCCACATTAAACACCTCATCTTTTTATATGGGAAGATAGTACCTGTATATTCAAAGAACTTTCATTATTAGGGTTGTTAGAACAATTCTACATAGAATGAGAGTGTGGGAGTGAGTCAGTTATGTTGGGGTGATGTTTTAAAAAAAAAGTAGGTGAGAAAGAGAGATGCCCTGGAAGAAGGGGCAAGGAAGAAGATGAATGGGGGAAATTATCTTATGTAACAGAGGCATGGAAGAAAGAGCTTTTACAGTGGAGAGGAAAATGGTGGTGAGTGTGAGTAATGCATGAATAATCTAAATAGGCTGAGAGGGAAAATACACGCACACACACACACGCACACACACACACACATGCTCAACTGGTAATAGAAATCTACACAACAGGGAACTAGGAGATGAAGGGTATAAAAGAAAGAGGGGATAACAAAAACAAGGATAGATAAAAGACGACAGTGTACAAAACAAAACAGACTTCAGAGGAGGGATAAGATTAAAAAAAGAGATTGAGATAGATAAATAGAAGAAAATAGGATAGAAGGAATTGTAGTTTAGAGGCAGCTATATGGCTCAATAGATAGAGTACTGGACCTTGAGTCAAGAAGACTTGAATTACTGGAGAAAATAACAAAACTCTACTAGTTGGGCACCTTAACTTTCCCCTCTGAGAACTTGATGTCTTACCATAAAATAAATAAAAATGAAATTGAGGATGTAAATAGAATCTTAGAAAAGTTAGATGTGATAAACCTCTGGAGAAAACTGAATGGAAATGAAAAGGAGAATACCATTACCTTAGATGTAACATGGCACCTTCACAAAAACTGACCATGTATTAGGGCATAAAAACCTACCTACAAAATGCAGAAGAGCAGATATATTAAATACACCCTTTTCAAATCACAATGCAGTAAAAATTATGTTTAATAAAGAACAATGGAAGCATAGATTAAGATATATTTGGAAATTAAATAATGTAAACCTAAATGGCGAGTGGGTATAGAAGATATATAGAAATGATAATTTCATTAAAGAAAATTATGAGAATGAGACAACATTCCAAAATTTGTGGGAGGAAAGGAAGTCAGTACTGAGGAGAATGTTTATATCTCTGAATGTGTACATCAGTAAAAGAGAGAAAGAGTCAATCAATGAATTAAGCATGCAAGTAAAAAAGCTAGAGAAAAGAACAGATTTAAAATTCCTAATTATACACCAAAATGGAAATCCTGAAAACAAAGGAAAGATTAATAAAATTGAAAAGCATTTACAAAAAAGATGAATCTAATAAAACTAGGAGCTGGTTTTATGAAAAGCAATAATAAAATAAGACATTGGGGGGTTTTTTTGGTTAAAAAAAGGAAGAAAACTACATTAACTAGTATCAATAAAGAAAATCATGAATACAACACCAAGGAGGATGAAATCAAATTGTTTGTCAGTAAAACTGGCACTCTAAATGCAAAGAATGAATATTTACAAAAATATAAACTGCCCAGATTAACAGAAGAGGAAATAGAATACTTAGATAACAATATCTTTGAAAGAGAAATTGAATCAGCCATCAATGAGCTCCCTAAAAAAATCTCCCTAGGACCAGATGGATTCATGAAACATTTAAGGAATGATTAATCCCAATATAACATATGGTATTTGAAAAAATAGGTAAAGAAAATGTCCTTCCAAATTCCTTTTATGACACAGATATGGTTATGATGCCTAACCCAGATAGCGCAAGAACAGAAAGAAAACTCTAAACCAATTTTTTTAATCAATATTGATGCAAAAATGCCTGGTATGATTTATACAAGGAATTCAGAGCTAGTTCAATATTAGGAAAACTTTCTGAATAATTGACCATATCAATAACAGAAATCACAAAAATCAAATGAATATATCAATATATTTAGAAAAAGCCTTTAACAAAATACAATACACCTTCCTATTCACAACACTAAAAAGCATAGGAATCAAATAATAAGTAGTATCTAAAACCAAGAGCAAATATTATCTGTAATGGGGATAAATTCAAAGTCTCCTTAATATGATCAGAAGTGAGTCAAGGATGTTCATTATCACCACTATTATTCAATATTGTACTAGAATTGTTAGCTATAGCAATAAGAGAAGAAAAAGAAATTGAAAGAATAAAAATACACAATGAGGAAAAAAAACTCACTCTGCAAATGATATGATGGTAGAAAACCCTAGAGAATCAATTTAAAAAAACTAGTTGAAAAAATTCACAACTTCAGCAAATTCATTGGATAAAATAAACCCACATAAATCATCATTTCTACATATTGTCAACAAAGCCCAGCAGGAAGAAATAGAGAAATTCCATTCAAAATAACAGCAGACAAAATAAAATACTTTGAAGTGTACCTGCCAAGACAAACTCAGGAATTATATGAACACAATTATATAAAACATCTTTTCACTCAAATAAAGGCAGATCTAAACATAGAGAAATATTGCTTTTTCATGAGTAGACCGAGTCCATATGGCAATTTCACCTAATTTAATTTACTTCTGTGTCGTATCAATCAAACTACCAAAGAATTTTTTTTATAGAGCTAGAAAAAAATAGTAACCAAATACTTCTGGAAGAACAAAAGGTCAAGAATATCAAGGAAATCACTGAAAAAAAAATGTGAAGAAAGGAAGCTCCAGATTTCAAACTATATTACAAAGTGGTAATCATCAGAACAATTTATTACTGGTGAAGAAATAGAGCGGTGGATTAGTGGAATAGATTAGGTATACAATACACAATAGTAAATGACCGTAGTAATTTAGTGTTTGATAAACCCAAAGATCCAAGCTTTTGGGGGAAGAACTCGACTTTTGACAATTTCTGAGAAAACTCCAAAGCAGTTTGGCAGAAACTAAGCATAGACTAACATCATACACAGGAAACCAAGCTAAGATCAAAATGGAAATGATTTAGACATCAAGTCTGACATCATAAGTAGATTAAGGAACCATGGGAAAATGTACTTGCTAGCCTTATAGATAAGGGAAGTTTATGGCCAAACAAGAGACAGAGAGGAAATAAAATATATAACTTTGATTATGAGAAATTAAATGGCTTTTGTACAAAGTCAGTGTAACCAACATTAGAAGGAAAACAGGAAACTGGTGAAAATTTTTACAGCAAGTTTCTCTGATAAAGGCCTCATTTCTCATATATAGGGAACTGAGCCAAAATTTTAAAAATAAGCCATTCCCCAGTTGATAAATGGTCAAACAATATGAACAGACAGTTTGCAGAAGAAGAAATGAAGGCTATTTATAGTCATATACAAAAAAAGTTGTCATTACTGTCAGCTCACACCTGTCAGATTGTGATGGCAAAGAATTGGAAATTGAGAAATACCCATCATTTGAAGAATGGCTGAACAAGCTGTGCTGTATGAAATACTATTATACTTTGAGAAATGATGCATACTTCACCTCTGCAAAGTGAAGTGCGCAGAAACAGAAGAACATTATAGATAGTAAGAGCAATGCTGTAAGGATGAATAACAGTGAAAGACTTAGCTATTCTCATCAAGACAATGATTCAAAGAAATTCCAAAGGATCCATCATAAAAAAATGTCCATCTCCAGAGAGAGAATGCAAATTGAACCATGCTTTTTTAACTTTTTAAAAAAAATTTTGTTTGTTTTCATTTGCAACATGGCTAATATTGAAATATGTCTTTCATGATTTCATATGTATCATCAATATAAAATTGTTTTCTCTCTCAAGGAGGGGGATAGGTGATAAAGAGAGAAAATTTGAACACAAAATTTTTTAAAATGATTGTTAAAACTTTTTTGCATAATTGGGAAATATTTAATGAAATAAAATTATTTTAATACAAAAAATAAGGACAGGTTTTAAAGTTATTTATATGGAGGAAGTTTTAGTTTCAGTATTTGTTTTTCTGTTGTCATTAAAATATTTCTATTGAACTAAGGACCTGTTTATGATTTTCAGACATGTCAAGGATAAGAATATCATAGAACTTGTTCATCAAGTTTCTATGGGGATGAAATATTTGGAGGACAACAATTTTGTGCACAGAGATCTGGCTGCAAGAAATGTGTTACTAGTTACCCAACATTATGCCAAAATCAGTGATTTTGGACTTTCAAAAGCACTTAATGCTGATGAAAACTATTATAAGGTAAGTACATTCAGTCCATGTCAGTAGTAACTAGTTGTCAAAAAATTGGAATTTGTATCTACCTATCTCTGCAATGTTTTTATTAACAGTTGAATTTAAAAAACTATTTAAAACCAATTATGTACAAAAGAAGTTGTCCATTTTCATTATTTTTGTCTTCTATGATCATGTAAGACCTTTTGCAAATTGTCAAACCATGAGAATTAGACCTATCATTCATACTTTTCTCTGCCCTTTAATATAATGCACGCTCTCTCTCTCTCTCTCTCTCTCTCTCTCTCTCTCCCCCCTCTCTTTTTTGGCTAGGCAATGGGGTTAGGTGACTTGCCCAGGGTCACACAGCTAGTGTTATGTATCTGAGGCCGGATTTGAACTCAGGTCTTTCTGAATCCAGGGTCAGGTGCTCTATCCACTGCGCCACCTAGCCGCCCCTAATAAAATGCCATCTCCGTAAAAGAAAGAAGAAAGCAAAACCTATTTCCTTTTCTTTATGGGTGCCCCATCCATTGCTAGTCATGTGGATAAGACCTTATAGTGGTAATTCTTTCAAAATGTGTGTAATTAGGAAATTATAAATTATTTTAAAATGAGAAACTATTTATATAGATCTAATTTGGTTGAAAGGATTGCTAGTGTGTTTATTAAACAGTTGTTTTATGTACGGAATTTTAAAATAACTTTATGATTTCATAGTTTAAATGGAAAGAAAACAAGTATTGTATGTATACAGAGGAAAATTTTACAATTTTTAAATTTTGAACTTAAGAAAATTATCATTTTTATGTACATAGAGCAGAATATGGTAAATTGTATATGAAACTATAGAACTCTTATGTACTGCTTGTTTATATTTTAAAATATGCTTAAAATTAACATGTAAATCTGAAAGCTGTGCTACTTGTTTTTTATTCTTTTTAACCTTCCTTCTACTTACTTCTATGCATTTTAAAAATGATGCTTCAATGATCCTGTTTCCTTCCTTCCTTCCTTCCTTCCTTCCTTCCTTCCTTCCTTCCTTCCTTCCTTCCTTCCTTCTTTCTTTCTTTCTTTCTTTCTTTCTCTTTCTTTCTTCTTTCTTTCTTTCTCTTTCTTTCTTTCTTTCTTTCTTTTTCTTTCATTTCCCTATCCTTACCCTTCCTTTATCTTCTCATACCCAAATTAGAAAAAGGAAAAGAAAAAAAATCCCTGTAACCAGATATGTATAGTCAAGCAAAACAAATTCCCACATTAACCATATGTGAAAATGTATGTCTTATGCTTTATCTTTATCTTTGGATGAAGATGGATCTATGGAATTGTAGTTGGTCACTGCATTTATTAGGCTTCTTAATCTTTCAAAATTGTTTTTATTTATAATGTTACTGTTGTCATATAAATTGTAGTCCCTATTGTTAATTCACTCTGCATCAATTCACAGAATTCTTCCCAAGATCTCTGAAAGTGTCACTTTTGTAATTTCTTATAGCGCTATATCCCCCCCACATATCAGTTTATTATATGTCTTGGAAGTGACAGCCTTAGAGAAACATGCTGTAAAGATTTTTTTCCCCAAGTTACAGTTTCCCTTCTAATTTCATCTAATAAGTTTTGTTTATGCAATATATTTATATATATATTTTTTTACTTTTATATAATCCAGTCTTCTTTACCTTATGTTATCTACTCCATCCCTTATTTGGTTATTCCAATTCCAATATCTTAAGATAATTTTTCTGATTGTTTTGTGATAAATTATTATGAAAGGTTATTATGACCTTACAGATCTAAATTAGTTAAGATTTAAAAATTCTAAACATTTAGATGCTTTGAAATCTTTCATTTGAACATTTATAAGCCATATCTACACCTTGATTTGAGTAAAAGTTTAAAATGGCTGAGCCTTTAGCATCAGTAATGGCTACAATGATCTACATGATTTTTAGATTCATTTTCTTGAAGAAGGCATATTAACTACTCACACACTAAAGGAATGGCCAATATGGACCATTAAAGCCTAGAGACAGTTTCTATTCATAGGAATATGGGATCAAGAAATTTAAATATGGAAAGGATGTTAAAAGAAATCTGATTCAGGCTTCATTTTACAGGAGAAAACAGGTCCAGAGAGGTAAAATGGTTTGCTCAAAGTAATACAAACAGTAAGTAGCAATTTAAGCCAAGAATTTAAACCAAGGTTCTCTGACTTCGAATACAATAATATTATTGTTGTTGTTGTATGTGTGCATGCTTCCTCAGACTTCCTATGTTATAAATTGGAAGTTTCTAAAGAGGTTTACAGGGATGTGGAGATTGGAGGATTAAACTGAAAAGACTTTTCCTGCTGAGGAGGAATCAAATTGCTCAGTGAACCTATCACACAATGGAGTTGCTATAGATTCTCTGATTTTCCATTGCCACCAGAATACACTGGGTTTCTCTGCTTTACTTAAAATGAGTTTCTCTGGGATTCTCTTGCTACTCATTGGTTTTTTCATGTAATATGTATAATCATTTGCTTTTAGGCACAAACTCATGGAAAGTGGCCAGTCAAGTGGTATGCTCCAGAATGCATCAATTACTACAAATTCTCTAGCAAGAGTGATGTTTGGAGCTTTGGAGTGCTAATGTGGGAAGCATTTTCCTATGGACAGAAACCTTATAAGGTGAGTTATTGTTAATTGGCTGCTATAACTGTAATTATGTGCCCATTGTAAGCAGCAAAAAAATAAATCAAGTGAGAAATAAGGCTCATAGTTCCACCCGATTGATTTCTACTTTAGCTTTACATGAGAGAATCATCTTCAGCCCTTCTTTTTTATTAGGACCAAATTTATTGAAATTTTCCACTTGGCATTCTGAAATGAGGATCTTTCCATAGTACAAGACTAGAATAACATCATAAATTTCTTTTTCCTGTGTGTTTGAGTATGGGACCTCAAGTGATGGCTAGTAAAACTGAATCATTGGCTTGCTTTATTTTTTACATATAATTTCTAAATAACTAATTTGAGGAGTTGTGTTTGTAGCACATTAACATCAAATTTCTTGCAAGTTGTTCTCTCCTCTACAATTATGCCTATTATTATAGGAAATTGTCCACTAAGGTGTTTTTTTTTTGATGCCTCATCATGGCATGGAGATAATCTTGAGTTTTTCTCAAAGATTATGCCGTCAGTTTGTGAACTCTGTTGGCTGTTGTCAAGAATAAGCCTAGGTGGACATAGAGAGTCTTATTACCAGAAAGATGGTGATTAAATGATTCAGTTTTTGGCTACGGTAGCTTATGGAGATGTCTAGAAAGGCATAGGATGCTTTCAGTTTGTAATGTTGGGAGAGGGAGTGAAATTATGAATCTTTTGAAGTATTGAAAGACTTGTTTTAATTTGAATTAATTCTATTTTGAGCTTTATTACATAATCTGGGATTTCTTCTTTGATCTGTAACTCATTCAGGTGATACTAAAAACACAATTTTATCTTGGTTTTAGAAATAGAAATAATACTTAACAATAATATAATAATGCATGAGGACTATCAGTGAGTTACTATGATTTATTGTATTTCTTTCACTCTAATACTGGAGTAATTTCCAAAGTGTAAGCCACACAGTTAGGAAAAAAAAATCACCCTTTCCTTCTTTGATATTTGCTTTATCCAGATTCGGATTATTTACCAATAGACTTCAACATTCCAATACTCCCTTAAATACCCTAACTACTTCATTCCTTAATCCAATCTACTATCATGACTTATTCCTCCATTCTGCCTCAGAAACATATAGAAATTGTCATACCCTCCAATTCCCAGTAAAGAACTCTGAAACTCTTTCATTACAATTATCACTCTATCTCTCTATATTTCCTCTCAAATTTATTCACTGTTCTCACCGTACAATCTCTCTACCCTCCGTAGTTCATCAGATCACCATCCCTCTTCTGGCTAAACTCATTTCTTCCCAACTTGACCCTTTAGTAAGCCAGTTTAAATATACACTTGACTTTACTCTCCAAACCCTTTACTCTTCTGCACTGTTGCACCCTGACAAAACTCACACATGGATGAGTTTTAACCTTAGATTGCTCCCTCACCTTCTGCCTTCATTCCTATCAAATATTGCTGATTAGACTTGGAGGAGATCATACAAGTATGCTTACAGTGTTCACCAAATTTATATTAACTAATTTCAATAGGGCTTTATTTTGAAAGTTGAACTCTTTTACTCTTCTCTAATTAATTCTCTATCCCACTGCCCACCCTGGACTGTTTGAAAATTTCTCATCTTTCCTCAAGCTCTTTATAGTGCCTCTGCAGCTGTGGTCTTCAAATGATTTGCTTTACTGAAGAAATAAAGACCATTCGAAAAGAGTTTTCTCTTCTCTCTTCTTTATATCACTACTGTTTGATGTCACCTTTTCCTTCTTTTCTACAGTCTCTAAAAACAAAACAAAACAAAACAAAACTCTTTTCTTCCACAAAGCCAACCTCTTTACATGTACCCTTAATCTAAGCCCTTCTTTGACAGCAACATTAATTTCCCCCACCTCCAATCATGTCTGCTTTCTAATTTGCTGTCTCTACTACAGGTTTCTTCCCTGCTGTCTACAGGGAATACAAGTTTCTTTGCTACTGCCTCCAATCCACTTATGTCATCCCCATCTTTAAAAAAATCATCACTAGATCCTGCTATCCCTGATAATTATCCTTCTGTATCTGTTCTCTTTCTCTCAGTCAAACTCCTTAAAAAAGCCTTCCACATTCTGTGTCTCCTTTTATTATCAACTTAACTGTCTTTAGCCCACTGCAGTTTGGCATTTAACAACTTCATTTAACTGAAACTACTCTCTTGATAGATAAGTCTATTAGTCTTTTCTCAATCATCCTTCTTCATCTTTCTGAAGCCTTTGACAAATGTTGACCACACTTGCCTTCTCTTTTCTCTGTCTTTCACGTCACTTTGCTCATCTGGTTATCCGTATATCTGTCTGACTGCTCCATCTTAGTCTCCCTGGCTAATCCTTCATCCATGTCATGCCCATTAACTCTGGCTTTTCTTCAAGGCTCTGCCCTCAACTTTATTCACTTTTTTCTATGTCCCATTTGGGCATCTCATTAGCACACATGGCTTCAATTACTTTGCCTGCGTAGCCCTATTGTCTTCAAGTTTCAGTCCCATATCACAAAGTGCCTATTAAACATTTTGAATTGGATGTCTCATATCTTAAACTCAACATGTACAAAACAGAACTTATTAACCCTGTGTCAAAACCCATCTGTGTTCCAAAATTTGTTTTCACCGTTGAGTGCACCACCATCTTTCTAGTGACTTTGGTTACCAAAATTGTTGTTATCCTTAACTCCTTATCCCAAATATCCAATCACTAATCTTATTCTTGTCTCCACATCTCTCTCATATGTCCTCTCCTCTCACATAGTCCCCACAATGGTTTAAGCCTTTATCACCTCTTGTGTGCAGTATTGTCTCTCATTTGGTATTCTCATCTCTATCCTCTATCCATCCTCCACAGAGCAGTCAAAGTCGTTTCCCTAAAATGCCAGTCACATTACCCCCTCTCCTTAAGAAAATCCCCATTGCCTCTAAGACAACATAGAAATTCCTGTGTTTGACATTTAAATCTCTCTAAAAACCAGTCCCCTTCTTACTTTTCAATCTTCTTTCACATTATGCCTCTTCAACCAATATACCTACCAACTTGTTCTGCATACATTACCTCTTATCTGCATGACTTTGCTCTAGATGTACCACATCTCTGGAATGCCCTCCCTCCTTATTTCTACCTCTCAGAATACCAGGTTTCTTTCAAGATTCACCTCATGTACAACCTTCTACAGAAAACCTTTTCTGACAAACCCTGGCACCAATACTAGTACATACCCTCCTCCAAACTACTGTTAGTTTGTTTTGTATATTTTATGTAAATAACATGCTTTCTCTTAATTAAAGGGGAGAGACTATTTAACTTTTGCCTTTCTATCACTATTGCTTAGCTCATTATCCGACATACAATAGGTGATTAATAAATGCTTGTAAACTGAGCAATGGATTGATTCAGGAGATGTCATTTAATACATTACTGCTGCAATGGATTCTGAAGATAATATGCCCAATTAACTTCCCTTCATGATTATGGCCATTGCCATCAAATAAATATGTAGATTATGGTGCTTTAAGATTCTTGGATCAAAGAAATTGATACAAACTGACGAGTATTTTTAAGGTGAGTTGCAGTAGAAATAGTTACTACACATATCTATTTTATCACCTCAAATGCCTTTCACCTTTTTTAGGGAATGAAAGGGAGTGAAGTTTCGGTAATGCTAGAAAAAGGAGAGAGGATGGAGTGTCCTGCAGGTTGTCCAAGTGAAATTTATGATCTAATGAAACTATGTTGGACGTATGAGTAAGTACAGCATATTTCCCTACTGATTTATCAAATTGCTTTAGTTACTAGGAATATCTCTGGTTTTCATATATAAGATATATATGTAGGCCTATGTAAGGTATGTATGTCCATATGGGTAGTCTAAATGCTGCTCAACAGTAGGTAGGATGGATAGATAACTTAGGAACTGGCCAACCACTCTCTAATAGAAATTGCTTTGAGGAGAGAAGGAGCAGGGTCATAGCTGAGCATTTGTCCATCTCCTAGTCTATTTGCAAGACAAGGGCCAGACTAGAATACCTGCCCCCTTCAACTATTGCTGGTATAAGAATACAAGTCTGAAAAAAAAAAAGGAGCTTCCCTTTGTCACTAACTCTTAGCTTAAATTCATCAGTTTAGCCTTTTCCCATCAGCTGCTGGTTACACAAGACTATCACAGATGGCAAAGAGTCAGTAAATGAAATAGAAATTGGAAATATTCTATAGATTAGAATATACCAGAAAGCACATAAGGCCAAATGAACTCTTTAGATGAGAGTGAGATAAAATTTCTGTTCAATCAAGAGAGAACCTCTGATCTCACCCAATGGCAATTCTCACTCTGAAGTCTCTAGGTGGAAATCATGAATATGTTGAGGAAAATGTATATATGTGTCTATGTATGTATACACCTAATTTCTGCCAGACTGTTTTCCAGTTTTCCAAGCATTTTTAAAAATAGTGACTACTTAGTCCAATAGCTGAGAACTTCTGTTTTATCAAACACTGGGTTATTGTAATCATTTGTGTTCATATGTTGTATACTTCATCCAGTCCACTGATCAACCTTTCTATTTCTTAATCAGAACCAAATTGTTTTGTTGATTACCAGTTCATGATATAGTTTTGCTTGGTAGCTAGGTGGTGCAATGGATAGAATGCCAGGCCTAGAGTTAGGAAGACTTGAGTCCAAATTCAGCCTCAGAAACTTACTAGCTTAGTGAGCTTGGGCAAGTCACTTTATCTTGTTTGCCTCAGTTTCCTTCTTTGTAAAATGAGCTTGAGAAGGAAATGGTAAACCACTATAGTATCTTTGCCAAGAAAACCTAAATGAGGTCATGGAGAGGTGGAAACAACTGAACAACAACATAGTTTGAAATCTAATATTTCTTACGCTACTTTCTCACTTTAAAAATTATTTCTCTTGAAATTCTTGAACTTTTTTCCTGATAAATTTTGCTATTATTTTTTCTAGCTCTGTAAAGTTATCATTTGTTAGTTTGATTGGCATGGCTCTGAATAACTAAATTAATTTAGGTAGTATTATTATTTTTATCATGTAGCCTCAGCATTTCCATGAGCAATTAACATTTCTCAAATAATTAAGATTTGTCTTTACTTATGTAAAATGTTTTAGTTGTATTCATATAGTTCCTATATGTAACCTTGCAACTGAACTCCCAAGTATTTTATATTTTCTGTAATTATTTTAAGTAGAACTTCTCTTTCTATCTCTTCCTAGTGGAAACTAAGCCAAAATTATAAAATTCAGCAAGGAAAAAGTTAGAATAATTAAATTCAACTGTTAATAAATCTTTCTTATAATAGCAACATTGATGAGATAAATTCAACTTTAATTTCAGTGCATCAAAAGAAAAATGAAATAATATAAGAGCATGAAAATGAACATTTAGAAAATCCAAAATACAATTATTTTCAATATTGGTAGTAAAACTATAAAATCCTATTCAAAAGAAGCAAGAAGAACTAAGTAAATAAATTTTAAACTCCCAACCAGACAAAGTTAAAACAAAAATTGAAAAAAGACTTATCCTGAGGTGATAGGTAAATAGCTGGGCTAGTAGCTGTGTAGTTGAATAATAGAAATAACTAGTGCCCCTGTCTGGCTCCCTACCTTTGTGTGGGTAGAGCCTCTCCTTTCTAGCTTCCCCCTTCAGACTTAGTTCTGGGCTTCATTTTCCCCTTAGTTATTGCTCTCATTCTACCACTTGGGGAAAAGATTTCTGTAAACTTTCCAGAGTGGGAAGGGAAAGTTGTCTTGTATTAGAAACTTCTCCTTAAGTGCCAGACTCAGAAATACCATAGACTCATTTGTGTCACAGATCAGGATCCATTTAACTTTTTCACTGGCTTTAGGGGCTTTAAAAGTGAACATTATTAATTTTTTCTTCCTCTGGATCCCCTAATTAGTGAAAAACCTCAACAAATTAGAAAGAGAATCTCTTTATGTCTCTCTCTCTTTCTCTTGTTAGCCTATCTCTGTCTCATTTAGCCTGTTTCTTGAGCACTCTTCGTCTGTGTCTCTTTCTTATTGTGATCATTGCTTCCCTGTCAACTGCCGTTAAATAAAATAAATATAGACCATTAGTGCATTGGTTTAACCATAACTTTAGCTTAGTACTAGCTTTTAGAGCCCAAGTTCCTAGAAATGCCAAATAGACTTCAAAGAAAGAGATACACTCTGGAATTCATACATCTTTCAGGAAGAAGGTGGGAGAAGAGTGTCTTGGAAAACAAGGACAACCATAGTTGTTTTGCCATGTTTCAGTATCTCATTACTGGTTGGAAAGTTACACTATATAAAGTAAAAACACATTATAAAAACTCCAGCATTTTTATCATGCCAACAAAATATTGTATAACTTTGTTGAAGCTGTTACATAATTTCATTTAATTTGTTATTTGACTGTTCAGAGTGCTCTCAGTAAACCATAACATCATTGCCCCCCCCAAGTTATTATTTTGCTCCACCTGTACCTATGCTTATTGCTTCAATTTCTTTTTCTTGTTTTATCAATATAGCTAGGATTTGTGGCATCACATTGAATAGTTATGTGATAATCAGCACTCTTACTTTATCCCTGGTGCTACTGGAAAAGTCCTACTTAATTCCCATTACATACAGATAATGCTCATTCTTGGTTTTAGGTGGATACTACTTATGTTAAGGAAAGATCCATTTATTACTAGACTTTTTAGGATTTTTAATAGGAATAGGTGTATTTTTTTGAAAAAAGTTTTTTCTGTATCTGTTGAGATAATCATAAGGTTTTTGTGGAGCTTGCTATTAAAATGGTCAATTATTTTAATAATTTTGCTAATATTGAACCAGTCTTGCATTCCTGTTAAAAATACAACCTGGGCATAATCTTTTGATTAATTGCTAGACTTTCCTTGATAATATTTTATATAAAATTTTTGCATCAGTATTCATTAAGGTAGACAATTGTGGTCTGTGGTATAGTAGAAATAACTGGATTTAGAATGAGACAATCAAGGCTTTGGTGCTGGCTCTATCATTTCTTATCTGTGTGATCTTAAGCAAGTTATCTCATCTCTCCAGGACTCCTATTTCCTGTTATTAAAATGGTTGGATCATAGAATCCTTCTAACCCTAAGTACTTTGATTCTAGAAATATGATTAGAAGAAGGGAAAAAAAACCCAGGACCATTAAAATTGCTTGCTGATATATTTTGTTTTCAGTGGTTATGTCTGTAGCTACACAAGCAGATTTGAGTGACAATAGCATCCATGCACATTATTACATCAAAGACACAATGTTTAAGATGCATCTCTTTCCTGAGGCCTTAGCCCCAAATTGCAATGTTTAGATCCCTGAGTGAGTTTTTGTGTCACTATGTGGTATGAAGTATAAGCAAAGAAAATAATGGTGAGCTTTAGTCAATGAACAAACTTGGAGGACCATCAAAGCCTCCTTTTTATAACACTCAGAAGTAGCTCAGTTCATACTTTCTTTAAGTGTGTAATTATAAGCATACGATACAAGAGAAGATATTGATTAGAGAAATGCAAGTTAAAACAACTCTGAAGTACCACCTTACACCTATCAGATTGGCAAATATGACAGAAAAGGAAAATGATAAATGTTGGAGAAGATGTGGGAAAATTGGGACACTAGTGCATTGTTGGTGGAGTTGTGAACTTATCCAACCATTCTGGAGAGCAATTTGGAACTGTGCCCAAAGGGCTATAAAATTGTTCATGCCCTTTGATCCAAAAAATACTACTACTAGGTCTATATCCCAAAGAGATCATAAAAAAGGGAAAAGGACACACATGTACAAAAATATTTGTAGCAGCTCTTTTTGTGGTGGCAAAGCATTAGAAATTGAGGGAATGCCCATTAATTGGGGAATGGCTGAACAAGTTGTGGTATATAAATGTAATGAAATACTATTGTGCTATTAGAAAAGATAAGCAGGTAGGTTTCAGAAAAACTTGGAAAGACTTACATGAACTGATGCTTAGTGAAGTGAACGTAACCAGAACATTTTACATAAACAGCAACATTGTGCTATCATCAATTATGATTGACTTAGTTGTCAGCAATACAATGATCCCAGACAATTCCAAAAGACTCATGATGAAAAATGCTGTCCATCTCCAGAGAAATAACTATGGTTTGAAGTATACTATTTTCCCTTTTTTTGTTTTTTTTCTTTCTCATGTCCCCCCCACCCCGCCTGTTCTGTTTCTTCCTTAACAATATGACTAATGTGGAAATATGTTTAACATGATTGTACATGTATAACCTATATCAGATTGCTTGCTGTCTTGGGGAGGGGATTTGGAACTCAAAATCTTACTAAAATGAATGTTTTAAACTATCTTTACATGTAATTGAAAAATACAAAATATTATTCAAAAAAAGAAAAGAAGTATTATGAGTGAAGCAACTGAGGTAGAATGTTAGAGCCAAGTATACCTTACTGCAATATATGTGATATTTAAGGATATGTTTGGAATTTTAAACCTATAAATGAGCAAATTGATATTAGTTGCTAAAAATGAACAAGCAAATATATTTCTATATATACAGACACACAGTAACATACAACTATTAGGATCCTGTAGTTTTTCTCTCCTAGAATCAAGGCTAACATTCCTATGTCGTAACTTAAGAGAAATTGATAACTCTCTAAAGCAAAGGCTCAATTGTCCATTTACCAAAGAATATGTCTCATGACTATTGTATTTGCCAGTTATCAAGATAGTTAAAAATAAAAGTCTATACTATGGTGCCCTCTGTTAGTTCATGCTAATGTTTTATTCTCCTGCATAGATGATTATGCAATTTCCTTGCCTGCCAGTAATTTTTACTTATACTTCTAAGCTGCTAATATCTCTTCATTTCCAAAAAATTACAACAATACCCATCTCCTCTAGAATAAAGAAATTTTTATGGTACCTTAGATCATGGAATTGTAGATAAAAATTTCAGTATCACGAAAGCAATTTAGTTCTTCACTTGTCATCCAACGTGTCTAGTCATTCCCCTTGAATCCTTGAGAAACAGACAACTAAAACATTCCTAAAATGTATCAGAGATAGGACATTTCTTATATTAAAAATTGTATTTGGTGGGAAATAGTACAGGAATATAATATTTCATTTTGGAACCCCATCTTGTGTGTTGCCACACAATCATTTCTGCTTGACCTCCCTTGAGACATCAGGGATTCCCTGACCCCCCCCCCCATCTTATCTGAGACTAAAGTCCACTACACTACCCAGAGAGCTGTTGGAGACCCACCTAGTCTTTGGTGTCACTCCCCCCTTACCCCCATGATGGTTTTCCCAAAGCACCCATATCCTAAAATAAAAAGTTGAAGAATAAAGAGATGTAAAAAAAAATTAAAAAAGAAAGAATACTACAAACCAAAACACACATCCTGAAGACTCATTAATACAACTTTTGTCATGTGAAACTTTATGGTAATTAATCTTATTTTACTTATTTTTATATTAAAGTGAAAATAAAACTTTGCCTGGATTAAACAATTTCCCCTTCTTTCTCATGCTTATAAATTTCTTAATTTAGTATAATGATTTCTAAATAGAGACCAGTTTTTTTAATGTTTTGTTCTCTGACTTCTCAATGTCCTTCCTAATATGTGTTCAGCTCAGAGCTGAACGCAATGCTTCAAATGTATACCAAGCTTGTTACTTTGTATAATTATATATTTGTATAATATGGTATCTCCCATCCCAGTAGATTTGTAAACACCTTAAAGGCAGTGGCAGTTTTCTTTTCACGTTTGTTATCTTTTTTTTTTTTCTGAGGCAATCAGGGTTAAATGACTTGCCCATGGTCACACAGCTAGTGAGTGTTAAGTGTCTGAGGCCACATTTGAACTCAGGTCCTTCTGACTCCAAGACTGGAGATCTATCCACTGCACCACCTAGCTGCCCCTTCACATTTGTATCTTCACCACCCCCAGCAGAGTACTCTGAATATAACAGGAACTTAATGCTCTTTTTTTTTTTTTATGCATTGCATTGAGTTGAATTGTTCTCATTAGTGGCACAGTATTGACACTCAAAATAAAGTGATGCCTGGGAATTGAAGTGGACAATTTAACACCTGATTGGCACTAGCTGTGGTCTTCATTTTATTCAGCCCTCTACATCATCCTGCGAAGTTTCAGATAAGAGTCCTAACATTTGGACAAAGCATAGCCTTTATGATGAACTTTCCATGTTTTCTTTTGATACCAGAGATGGTCACTTCTGGTCAGTCCTTTTTTTGCAATGGGATTTTGATTCTGGCCCCACCTTTTTCTGTTCATTGCTGGCAATGGATACATATTACTTCTAATGGCATGAAGAGGTCACATTCTATCTCCTCTCCAAATTAAACCTTTTGTTTGCTAGTCATTCCATAATTAAGCACTTCTCTTTTATTTTTTTTTAAAGATGGCACTAGAACTACACATAACTACCCTTCTAGAAAATTTTGTCTGCCTTCCCTTTGTGTTCCTCCCCAATTTAATACCCAGACTTAACTTTTGGCCTTGAAAGTTTATAGCTTTTCTTTTTTTTTTTTTTGGCTGATGTTGGTTCTTTACTGTTTTATTATTCTATTTCACTTTACTTCAATAGTTCATCTGTCCATTAATATTTTGTTGGTTTTTAGCAAGGTATATTTTGTCTTTTTTAAAAAAAATAAAATAAAATAATAAAAGGCAATCTGAAATTAGAATACACCAATAGTTTTTTTTTTAAGTGGCAGGGTATAGCAGTATCAGGCAATATAAAAGTGTCTTTTCTCATATGTATGTTCCTAAAAAAATAATACTTCTCTTTTCATTTCAGCATTGAAAACAGACCTGCATTTTCAGCTGTTGAATTGCGACTACGCAATTACTACTATGATGTTGTTCATTAACACATCCAGAACCTCAACTCTTGTTTCCTGTGGGAGGAATCATAGACAGCCTTCATCGGAAAAGCTATAAAAGAAAATCCATCTTCTTCAATGAATTTAACTTACATTTTATTGATCATGCTAAGCCCACCTTTCAGTGTTACCAGATTGAAGAACAAAACTGTCTATGACACAACTGTTGTTATAATTTCCTTCACTTACATTCAACACAAGCTTTGTTCAAAGATATATACTTTACAAAGCAAACATGGATACACAATAACATTGAGAGAGAGAGAGAGAGAGAGAGAAGTGTGGCAGGACACAAAGGGTAGTAGAATATGGAAGAGGACAGTAGAATCAAAGGAGTCTGCTAGATTAATTTGATTTCATTTTTATATAGCTTTCATGACAGTCTTTAAAACATATTTTAATGAAATTTCTTTTACATTTTAACAGTTCTCTGCCTCCTGTTCATACATTTGAATACTGAATAGGCCTAGAGGCATTGTAAGAAATATTTTCACTATGTAGGCTATCATAGAAGAATTATTCAGGATTAGACAATGTGAAAAAGGATAGAAAGGGATAGAAAGGAATGGAATGCAAAAGGATGGAAGGAGAAAGAGAGAGGTAGTAAGGCAACAGGTTAAATACAGGATCATCTTGATGGGTTTCAAATTTTCTACAGTAAAATATTTCTTGAGAGCAAAAGTGCATTTGCAAAATCAAACAACCAGTGAAGATTGTATTAATATGTTGACTTGAATGGAAATGAATTATTTTATATTTACTTTTGCTTTGTTAGATGAGATAGGAGAAATAGCAATGAGAAAAAATATAAAAATTGCATTTTATTTTTAATAAATGAATTGCTTTTGTTACCTTATTCCTAGCTAATCTTTCTGTTATAGGCCACTATGATATGCATATTTGCAGAGGGAAGATTAAGCACATTTTGTAGGGGGGATACCTTAGGAAAGGCACAGTAGACATAACCTATTACTGTTTGAAACTAATAAAGCATTTTCCTGCTCTTTTGGTTTGGCAGAAGACTATTCCATATCTTCTTGATCTACATTCTTTCAGTTGTCATAAATGTGTTACAAGCTTTCACCGTTAACTTCTCAACCAGAACACAGCATCTAGACCTGAATTCCTTGACTCGACTGCTGTTTCTCTTCCCCTTCACCAATCATTTCCTACCTGCCCCCTCCCCAATATGCATGTTGGGGCCTGAGAGTATTCAAATTAACAATGGTCTCTAAATATGAGATGCTTAGATGATAATCACTTTACAATTTTATAGTAGAAACTTTGCCTCTATGCAGGAAAAACAAAACAAAACATAAGAACAACTACTAGGACAGAAGTGTGGGGAAAGGGAAGGAGCCAAGGTGACCTATTCCTGTAGCCATGGAGATGTGCTCAAAAATAAAGGCCAAAATAAATAAGAATCATTAAAACGAAAGGGGTTTTGAGTTAAGAAGTTTAGGGAGAAAACTGTAAGGTCCTAAAAGATAACTTCCCGTGCTTTCCTTTACTGAGGGTGACAAGATACCTTTATGAGAATTGTTTTTTTATAGGCTCACTTAAATGCTTTCTAAACTTTGCTGAAGAGACTACCAGGGCTGCAAAAACAGACTAACCTGAGCAAACATCTTATGTAGTCACTTAAGGGCGCTTCAGAAGTTGTTATCCCAGTTATGTGACTTATGTGATAATTTTTAAAAGTTGTATTGATGTGTTTTGTTTTATTTTGCTAATATAGTATTCAATTTAATGTATGTTTTTAAAATTTAATCATGCTTTTCCCTCACATTTATTCTTCGTTATTGTTGTTGTTAGATTGTGACTTTGTGTTTATGTAAGGCCACAATTAACCATAATTCCAGAAATGTATTTTTGAGCTGTAGAAATTAAAATTTGATTCAGAAAGCTCTGCTGGCCCCTCTAACAAAAAGCTCAACAAGCAGTAGTTTGCATTATCTGCATATTCAGAAAAACCAATGGTTTTTCAAAAGACATCTTACAGAAGCTCTTTTCTTAATAAAAATTACAACTGAGCTTTGTGGTTATTTTCAGATAAATTATTCATAGGGCTACCTGTTAGCCTCAAGAGCAGGAATTTTCTTTTAGATAAATGGCATTAAACTAAAACCAAATATTCACAATTCATCTTTTAGGAGCAAAAATAAAACCTTTAGTTTATCATTTAGATGGCTCAGATTACTATATCTTTCACTGTATATATTCACTTATCTTTGTTATCAGAGGCTGAAAGAATCTAGCTGCAACAGTTGGGAACTAATAAGATTTTTCCCGGGTGAGGATTGAACTTGTCCCTTCAGACATTTAGGATCAAATATAAGCTCCTCTATAGCATTTAGAAACCTGACAGAACCTATTTTAGTTATTATTTCTTATTTAAGAATGGAAATTTTCTTTTTTTAGTAGCATTTTATTTCTTCCAATTATATGTAAAGATAGTTTTCAACAGTCATTTTATAGGAGATTTTGAGTTCCAAATTTTTCTCCCTCCCTCCCTCCCTCTCTCCCCAAGATGGCAAGCAATCTGATATAGGTTATACATGTACAATCATGTTAAACATATTTCCACACTAGTCACGTGAAAGAAGAAACAGAAAAAAAGGGGGAATCCACAAAAAACAAAACAAAAGTGAATGCTTTAATCTGCATTCAGACTCCATAGTTCTTTCTCTAAATGTGGATAGCATTTTCCATCATGAGTCTTTTGATTCATTGTGTTGCTGAGAAAAGCTAAGTCAGTTACAGTTGATCATCTCACAATGTTGCTATTATGGTATACAATTTCAACAAACCAGCAGATGATGATGGAGTTTAATAGCTTTTAGAATAATAGTAATCTTATCCTCAGAATATTCATTGTTAGCCATAAAGAAGGGGTTCCTGACTTTCTTTGTATCATGGACCCCTTTGGAAGTCCAGGAAAGCTTATGGACCCCCTTCTCTGAATAATGTTTTTAAATCTGCGAAACATATAAAGTTACAAAAGAAATGAATTATGTTAAAATTATTATCATTTTTTAAAAAAGTTTATAGACCTCAGGTTAAGAACATTAGGGGGGAAATGAGTAGGACAGTATTGACCAGAAAACATCAGAAAATGTGCTTATTATATGCTTAATGTACCATATTACTAAAGAAGTTACTTGATACACTGTGATATCATCTATGCCTCCTATTGGGGAAAAAAAAAGGTTCTCTTCTGTAGAATGGGCATTATACTTTTTGCACTAGTTTTGTGAGTCTGGGCAAGTCTCTTATCCCTGTTTACCTCAGTTTCCTCATCTATAAAATGAGCTAGAAAAGGAAATGACCACTCCAGTATCTTTGCCAAGGAAACAGCAAATGAGGTCATGGAGAGTCAGACATAATTGAAACAACTCAACAAAAACCAAGTAGTGGCCTTTCCTAGTGAAAAATTTGTGACCTTAGTAGCATGAAAATCTGTTTGCCTTGCTTATTGAGGGTAAATAGCCTTGCCTCAGAAAAAAAAAAATCTTTGAATAATTTGTATGAAAGCAACCTCTTGAGTAATGGATCAAACAGAGGCAAAATTTATAGATGAAAGTTTCAAATCTCTCAAGCTCTCTTTTTCTTTTACTTAACTCTTAGGCCTAGTGTTATATTAGCCATCACAAGTCACCTAGAAGAAATCATGCTTTATGATTCTATTCAGTAGGGCTCTACATGCTGCCCCTACCAAAAGTATGTATTATAAAAGAGTGACTCTGGAGGGAGCCAGAAGTCTACAAAGAAATGAACTGAAACAGTGGTATTGCAAGCATCGGTGGGGGGAGGGAGGGAAACTTTTAATACTGTGTGCATGCATGAGACTAGCCTTTGTCTTACAACAATTTCCTTTCTCCTCACATTTTTATCATGAGGAAGTGACTTCACCATCTTGGACCTCAGATTTTTCAACTGTAAAATGAGGAGTTTGGACTAGATAACTAAAGTTCCTTCCAGAAGATCTACAACAGTGCCAATATACATATCTAAACACACATATGATGGGACATATTCTTAAGAAAACAATCAATTTTGTTTATTTTTTAATATAAATTTATTTATTTTTAGTTTTCAACATTCACTTCCACAAGTTTTTGATTTCCAAATTTTCACCCCCCCTCCCCCCTCCCCCCACCCCAAGATGGCATGTATTCTGAATATCCCTTCCCCTAGTCTGTCCTCTCTTCTATCTCTCTCCCCTTCTCTTATCCCCTTCCCCTTCTATTTTCCTGTAGGGCAGGATAAACTTCTGTACCCCATTTCCTATATTTCTTATTTCCCAGTAGCATGTGAAAACATTTTTTAAAACATACTTTTTTAAAACTTTAGGTTTCAAATTTTCTCTCTTCCTCCCTCCCCACCCACCCTCACTGAAAAGGCAAGCAACTCAAAAACAACCAATTTTGGCATGACAAGGTGACCCAGACAGCATTAACCTGATGTTTCATTGTCGTAAACATGTTATTTGCTACTTTTTTTCTGAACCCCACCACCAAATAAAGCAAGACAAAAATCGCTTTGTACATATCTATTCCAGGTTATGAGAGGCCCTTGTGGTACAGTAGAAATAACAACAGACTGGGGATCAAAGGAGCAATCTGCAAGTCTTGGCTTTGCCAGGAATCTTGGGCATCACTTACTACCTGTAGGCCTCAATTCTCTCATCTGTAAAATGAGGGATTCCACTAGATTACCTCTAAGATTGCTTCAAGTTCGAAATCTATGATGCCAGGAGCACTTTCTGAGATACAATAAAATATTTTTAGAGGAAGAATGGTATATCAATTAAAATACTTTATTTGAAGGCAGGAAGACTTGATATAAATCCTATCTTTGCCACTTACCAGATTATTCATGAACATTTAGGTTAAAAGCCATCCAAACACAACTCATCCCATTCATATCACTTGTCATTTTTGTTTCCCATTTGATTTGCATTAATAATCCAAGTAATCATACACAATCCTGTCTATTTCTCTAGATTTCAAAGAGCTATTTTTCTAAATGTTAAGCACAAGTTTCCTGGTTATTTAATTAAAGTCATGATTTGCAAGCATTACATTCCTCAAGATCATTCAAAAATTCTTTTTTTCATCAAAAAGATAGTTCTTTCTTCTCTGAAAATAAAGAGCCAGTTTCCTAACTGTTTATTCTTTATGTCTCGGACAGAATAACAATGCTAAATATATAAGTATAAATAACCTCAAAGTCTTTATAGGAAGTAAAAATCAATTCAAGAAGTTTCAGTTGAGAGAAATTGGTTTGATTTCTCTGCCACATAAAGGAAGGACAAAATTGTGCAGCCAGATATTTTTAAAGGTTAGTCAGCAGGAAAGGAAATGGAAGTGCTATCATTTAACAAGTTATCAATTTCATAAAATAAGGCTCTTATCACTGATCTCTGCTAAGCCAAAAACATAAGAATAGTAATGATGGAGGAAAAGTGTACTGTATAATTATCATGCAGTAAGATTCCTTCCTCTTTCTAATTATCCAACATTTATATATAGTGCTTACTATGTGCCAGGCAATATCCTAAGCGCTTTGCAATTATTATCTCATATGGCCCTTATAGCAATCCTGAGAGAAATGTATTGTTATCCTCATTTTGCAGATGAAGAAACTGAAGTAAACAGAGGTTTAGTAACTTATGCAGGGCCACATAGCTAACAAGTGAATGGATTTAAGTGAGGCTGGTTAAACTCAGGTCTTCCTTACTCCAGGACCAAAGCTCTGTCTATCATGTCACCCAGCTGCAAAAGATTATAAAATAATAGCAATAATATTGATTTTTTTTGTCAAAGGGGAAAGAATAGTAAAATATTTAACAAAGCAGGAGTCTGAGAACCAGGCTTTCCTTAGCAACGATTTCCAATAAATACAGTAGGTGCTTTGTCAACCCAAATAAGAATCTTCATAATCAAGACTACTCAACGCTATTTGAAGTTCATCAGACTACAAAAAAGAAACCACCCTCACCCCTTGCCAAACACCCATCCTTTCTTTCTTTCCTCAAAAGTAAAATTTTAGGAAGAACCCACTGTAAGATGCCTAGTCAACCAAATCCCCATCTGCTAAATATAAGTTCTAATCCCAAAAAGTTCATGTAAAGAGTACAAATTTAAACCTTTAGATGATAGACAGGTAAATAGATAAATAGAGCTTTGAATCACTACTAATGCAATTGCAAAACAAAGGAAACTTGAAGTTTCAACTCATCCTGTAAATTGGCAAAGATGATACAAAATAGCAATAGTCAATGTTGGAGGAGTTACGGGAAGATTGGCACATTGATGCATTGTTGGTGGAGCTATGAATCAGTGCAACTATTTTGTAAAGCAATTTGGAATTATGCAAATAAAGTGATTAAAGCACCCATATTTTGAGCCAGAGGTTCCACTACTAGGATTATATCCCAAGGAAACAATTGGTAAGAAGAAAGTACTTATATGCACCAAAATATTCATAGCAATACTTTCTGTTGTAGCAAAGAATTGGAAAGAAAGGTGCCCACAACTGGGGAATGACTAAAAAAAGTGTGGCATATGAATGTAATGGAATATTGATGTTCTGTAAGGAATGGTAAATGGGATGAACATGGAAAGATATGGATAGACGTACAGGAACTGATGCAGAGTGAAGTAAGCAGAGCTGAGAAAATGATACACACAGTAACTACGACAATATAGTTGGAAAGAGCAACTACACACAAATATACACACACAAATGAAAAGTGAATGTTGCAAAATCATAATATTTTGCAAGAAGAAATATGAGAAAATTCTCCCAAACCACCCCTTCCACCTCTTCCTAGAATTGGAAAGTCCCCAATTGTTGCACACTTCTACTGCTGCTCCGTTTGTCAGCACACCTATACACTTCCATCTACCTTAAGCCCTCTATTTTGGGGCAACAAAATTCACCTCCCAGTTCTGTGTAGGTGGGGGACATAGGAAACCACATCCATGGTTTTTCTGGGACACCAACCTACATAATACTTTGCAGCTCTGCTTAGCCAGAGAACTAAGGAACACAGGAAACTAGAGCAGGATGTTAACACAGGGCAAGAGGAGATGAAGAAATGAAGACTAGCACCCAACTTAAGTGAGTTTCATCTACTGGAAATCATTTGGAGCAGATACTGAGGCCAGTGAAAAGTGAATCTGCCAGCATAGAAGACCAAAGCAGCTTTAAGGTCTAGCTCTAAAGAAATCTACCACCAAAGAGGAAAGAGACAGAAAATGATCAAAATTGCTCAAAAGTAAAGGGGGGGGGATTACCAAGACCTCACAAGAAAGAAAACTCAGTTTAAAATCTTAAGTACATGCAGATGAGCCAACTAGGAAGATAAAAGAAGAAAAGATGGTCTCTCTTTTCCTACCTTCTGTTATAAGCTACTTATTTTCCTTACACACACACACACACACACACACACACACACACACACACACACCCCACCACCACCACCAAGAATTCTAATTTACTTATATTTTGCTTTTTGTCTTTATTTCTTCTAACCACTTTTTTTCTCTTTTTTATTACTGAAACTTAAATACACAATGAGAAGACAAGACATATTTTAAACTTAAATACTGAAACTGAAATACAAAATCAGAAAAGAAAAAAAGAAACATGTCATGTGCACAGCAGAATGTAAGAGGATTCAAAATATCTAGCAATAAATTTCAATATCAAGAAAGTCTATATAAAAAATACTGCACGTTGTATTGAGAGTTGTCCAGCTCTTCTTTGCTTCCTTGTTAGTTTTCTTTTGTTCTCTGCTATGCACTTTTTATTTCGTTCTTTCTCCTCCTTCTTCCCCTCCCCCAGAAGGCCATAATCAAGTGTGCATATATTTAGATATAGCTATAGATACATATATACATATAAATGTATATGCATACATATATAGATACATATTTTCCCTAACAATTTCTACTTCAGATCTCTATTTTTATGTTTGTGCATATCTCTTACTTCCTATCACTCCAAACTCCTTTACTTTACTTCTACCCTCTACCTTGTCCTCCTATTATTTAACCTACCTCTCCTCCAATGATTTTACCTTTTCCTCCCATTACCATTAATCTAAACACCCCTTCTATACCCTCCCTTTAACCTTTTCCCTTACCCTCCCCTTTAGAGATCCCTCCTTCATCCTTTCCCCCTTACCTGTCCCTTTAGCATTTTATTTCTTTCTGAATTTAGAAGACTTTTATTCATATATGTATATATATGTGTGTGTGTATGTATGTATTGTTCCCTCTTAAACCCATTCCCAATGAAAGTAGGTTTCCAGAACTAACAGCCCTTCTCCCACATCTAATTCTTCTGTGTTGGTTTTTCCTCTCACCCCTCATTTGTATAAAATAATTACTCTTTGTAGCTATTCTTAAATAGTTTTACTTTTTAAAGTCATATGATACTCAGCTCTACCCCAATCTTTCTTATGAGCTACCCAATTGCTAATAACAATCTTAGACGTATGTTTTACATTTTACATACATAAAAGGTAGGTGAACAGTCTGTCCTTATTGAGTCCTTTGTAATTAGTTTCTTTTAGCTACTTTTGAGGTCACTGTGGCTAAGCCATTTTACCCAGTAATTTATATTTCTGGGCTTACCTCATGGATTTATTTTAACCCAGTCAACAGCTTAGAAACTGTTTAAAAAGTAGGATTGGCTAAATGGAAAAAGAGATACAAAAATCCACTGAAGAAAACCACTCCTTAAATTGACCAAATGGGGGAAAAAAGTATGAAAGTTAATTAAGGAAAACAACACATCAACACATTACAATTTAGAATTGGGCAAGTGGAAGCTAATGACTCTATGAGACATCAAGAACCAACCAAACAAATTCAAAAGAATGAAAAAAATGCAAGAAAATGTGAAATACCTTATGAGAAAAACAAGTGACATGGAAAATAGATGCAGGAAAGACAATGTCAAAATCATTGCACTGCCTAAAAGCCATAATCAAAAGGAGGACCTGGACAGCATCTTTCAAGAAATTATCAAGGATCTACCACTCTATTTCTTAGCCAGTACCAAGTAGTTTTGATGATTGCTGCTTTATAATGCAATTTAAGATCTGGAACAGCTAGGCCACTTTCCCCTGCATTTCTTTTCATTAGTTCCCTTGATATTCTGGGCCTTTAGTTATTCCAAATGAATCTTGTTAATATTTTTCTAGTTTTATAAAATAATTTTTGGTAGTTTGATTGGTATGGCACTGAATATGTAAATTAGTTTAGGTAGAATTGTCATTTTTATTATATCAGCTAAGCCTACCCATGGACAACTGATGTTTTTCCAATTATTTAGATTTGAATTTATTTGTGTGGAAAGCGTTTTGTAATTAAAGAAAGCAGAAAATTGGGAAAGAATTTTTACAACCAATGTCTCTGATAAGAGTCTCATTTCTAAAATATGTAGAGAATTAAGTCAAATTTATAAGACTACAAATCATTCCCCAATTGATAAATGGTCAAAAAATATGAACAGGCAGTTCTCAGATGAAGAAATTAAAGCCATCTATAGTCACATGAAAAAATGCTCCAAATCACTATTGATTAGAAAAATGCAAATCAAAACAGCTCTGGGGTACCACATCACACCTATCATATTAGCCTACATGACAAAACAGGAAAATGATCAATGTTGGTGAAGATGAGGGATAAATTGGAACACTAATACGTTGTTGGTGGAGTTGTGAAATGGTCCAACCACTTTGGAGAGCAATTTGGAACTATGCCCAAAGGGCTATATCCCAAAGAGATCAAAAAATAGGGAAAGGATCCACATGTACAAAAATATTTATAGCAGCTCTTTTTGTGATGGCAAAGAATTGGAAATTGAGGGAATGCCCATCAATCGGGGAATGGCTGAACAAGTTGCAGTATATGAATGCAATGGAATACTACTGTGCTATAAGAAATGATGAGCAGGCAGACTTCAGAAAAACCTGGAAAGACTTGTATGGACTGATGCCGAGTGAAGTGAGCAGAACCAGGAGAACATTGTGCACAGTAACAGCCATGTTGTGTGATGACTAACGTTGATAGACTTAGCCCTTCTCAGCAATGCAAGGATCTAAGACATCTCTGAAGGTCTCATAATGGAAAATGCTACCCACATCCAAAGAAAGAACTATGAAGTTTGAATGCAGATCGAAGCATGCTATTTGCTATTTGTTCATTCTGTTTTGTTTTATTTTCTCTTTCTTGTGGTTCCTCCTATTGGTTCTAATTCTTCCTTACAACATCACTAATGTGAAAATATGTTTAATAGGAATGTATATGTATAGCCTGTATCGGATTGTGTGTCATCTTGGGGAGGGAGGGAAGAAGGGGAGAGGAGAAAAATTTAAAACTCAAAAGCTTATGGAAGTGATTGTTGATAAATTAAAATAAATTAAAAAAAAAAAAGAAACTATCTTGGAACCAGAGGGCAAAATAGGCATGGAAAGAATCCAACTATCACCTTAGGAAAGAGAGCGCAAAATAAAAACCCCAGGGAACAGTGTAGCCAAATTTCAAAACTATCAGTCAAGGAAAAATACTACAAATGGTCAGAAAGAAACAAGTCAAATATTAGGGAGCCGCGAGCAGGATTACACAGAATTTGACAGCCATAACATTAAAGGATCAGAGGTCATGGGACATATATTCCAGAAAGCAACAAAGAATCATTTAACTGGATAAATGGTCATTCAATGAAATAGGATTTCAAATTTTCATGAGAAGAGGCCAGAACTAACCAAAAATTTGGCCTCCAATATCAAGACTCAAAGAAACATAAAAAGGGAAAAAGGGAAAAGGTGACATAAGGGATTCAATAGAGCTAAACTGTTTGCATCTGTTCATGGGAAGATGACACTTGCAATTCTTAAAAATTGCATCTCTATTAGTACAGCTGGAAGGACATAAAAAAGAAGGGATGAGAAAGAAGAGTACAATGGGTGCGGAAGGAAGGGAGAAGTAGAATGAGGTAAATTATTTCACATGAAGAGGCAAGAAAGACCTATTACAGTGGAGAAGAAGATGGGAAGGTGGGTGATGAGCATTGCTTTAACCTTACTCTCATCAGTATTGTCTCAAAGAGGGAATAAGATATACAATCAATTGAATATAGAAATCTACCTTACCTGACAGGGAAGTAGGAGGGGTGGAGATTAAGTAAAGGGGGTGATGGGGATTGTCAAAAGGGAGGGCAGATGAGGGCAGGTGGTAGACAGAAGCAAAACACTGATGAGGAGGCAGAGTGAAAGAAGAGAGAGGACAAACAGGAGAAAGAATAGGTTGGAGGGAAATACAGTTGGTAATCATAACTGTGAATGTGATTGGCATGAACTCTCCAACAAAACAGAAGTGGATTCCAGAGTAGATTAAAAATCAGAATCCTACAATATGTTATTTACAAGAAACACACTTGAAGCAGAGAGATACTCACGCAGTAAAGGTATGGGACTGGAGCAGAATGTATTATGCTTTAGCTGAAGTAAAAATAAAAGCAGGGGTAGTAACCTTGGTCTTAGACAAAGTACAAGCTAAAATAGACCTAATTAAATGAGATAAGGAAGGAAACTACATCTTGCTAAAAGGTACCATAGAAAATGAAGCAATATCACTACTAAACATATATGCACCAAGTTGTGTAGCATCTAAACTCTTAAAGAAGTTAAGCGAGTTAAAAGATGAAACAGACAGCAAAGCTATAAGACTGGGGGACCTCATCTGTCCCCTCTCAGAACTCAATAAATCCCACCAAAAAATCAATAAGAAAGAAATTAAGCAGATAAATAGAATATTAGAAAAGTCAGATATGGCAGACCTTTGGAGAACACTGAATGGGAACAGAAAGGAATATACCTTAGCAGCACATGGCACCTACACAAAAATTGACCATATAATAGCTCATAAAATCTCAAAATCAAATGTAAAAAGACAGAAATATTTAATGTAATTCTTTTCAGATCATAATGCAATAAAAATTACATCCAACAAAGGGAAGTGGGAAGATAGATTTAAAATTAATTGGAAACTAAATAATCTAATATAGAAGAATGAGTAGGTCAAAGAACAAATAGAAACAATCACTAATTTCATTAAAGAGAATGACAACAAGGAGACAATGTACCAACATTTATGGGATACAGCCAAAACAGTACTTAGGGGAAAATCTATTTCTCTAAATTCTTATACCAACAAAATGGAAAAAGAACAGATAATTAATTGGGCATGCAACTAAAAAAATATAGAAAAAGAAGAAATTAAAAATCCCCAATTCAGCACCAAATTGGAAATCCTGAAAATCGAAGGTGAGATTAATAAGACGGAAAGTAAATACACAACACACACACATGCATATGCACACACACACACAAATATGTACATAGCAAGCTACATACAGGATAATAGCACAGGCATGTGTTTTAGGAAAAAACACTTTGGCTGCTAAGTGCAGAAGAGTTTGAAATGGGGAGAGATTTGAAGATTATTTCAGTAGTCCAATGAGACGTGATGAGGGTCAGCATCAGTGAGGCTGATTGAATAAAGACAAGAGGACCTGTAAGAGACAGGTTGTGAAGGTTGAAATGACAAAATTTGACAACAGATTGGATAGGTGGGGTGCATGTGAGTGAGGAGTCTAAGAAGACAGTTTCCAAGCCTGGGTGACTAGGAAAATCAAGTTTGGGAAAAGGCAGGATTCAGGGTATTGTAGAGAAGATAGTGAGTTTTGTTTTAAACATATTGAGTTTTATATGCGTGGCTATAACACCAACACCCTCTTAGTTCAGATTTGATGTTGAGACAAAATGAAGCACTCCGAAGTTTTTGAACAAAGGAAAGGTTTACTTTAGCCTTACACAGCAATATATGCAACAAAGATATACAACAAAGGAATAACAAACAGAATCTCTGAATGAGACTCACTTTGTCTCCTTCTTAAAATATGTCTGGTCAGTAAGTCATAAGGGTATGATGACACTCATGGTGTCAGGCACCCACCAAGACCTCACCTAAACAAGTCTGGGACTTATTAGACCCACAAGCTGCATCAGAGAAGCCATGACCAACTTGATATGTGAAGGAAAAAAGCTGTGTCAGGAAGTCAGGGAAGCTTCATCAGGAAACTGCTATTCCTATCAAATTGAGTTTGAGATGTCTATGACAGGACTGTGGTATGGGACAGAGATTAGTGATAGATATATAGATTTGAGAATCATAAACATAAAAAATCATAATTGACTCCATGTGAATTGATGACATCACTAAGCAAAATAGTATAGATAAAAGGTTCTTAACCTGGGGACTATGGAATGCCAGGCTTGGAATCAGGAAGACTTCAGTTCAAATACTGCCTCAGACCCTTACAAGCTGTGTGACTCTGGGCAAGTCACTTAACCCTGTTTGCTTCAGTTTCCTCATTTGTAAAATGAGCTGGAGAAGGAAATGGCAAATCACTCCAGTATCCAGACCCCAAATAGGGTCACAAAGAGTTGGACACAACTAAAACAGTTGAACGGCAACAACAACATGGACCTCCATAAAGTCTATAGATGGATTTCAGGGCTCATGAACTTGAATGGTTAAAAGAAAATTGCATCTTTATTTTCACTAACTCATATCTTATTTCACTTATGATTGATGAAAACAAGTCAGTTGGTTAACTGGTAAGAATTTATTAAGTGACCACATGCACCTGCCACTATGCTGAGTGCTGAGGATGCAAAGAAAGGCAAAAGACAGACCCTGCTCTCAAGGAACTCACAGTGTAATGAGAGAGACAATGTGCAGGCAATTATGTACAAACAAGATATATACAGGATAAATTTGAGATTGTCAATAGAGGGATCAAGAAAGGCTTCTTGTATAACATGGGATTTTAGCTGAGATTTAAAGAAAACCAGGAAAGATAGGAGGCACGAGGAGGTAGAGAATTCCAGGCTTTGAAAGGCAAACAGCGAAATTCATATTTGACACTGGAGGTGATAAAGAGGCACTGGAGTTTACTGAATAATGGGATAACATGCTCAGATCTGCACCTTAGGAAGATTAATTTGAAAGATGATTGGAGGATGAACTGGAGTGGCAAAATACTTGAGGGAGTATCAGATGGGCTATTGCAATGGTCCAGGCATGAACTAATGAGGACTTGCAACAGGGTGGTTGTAATTTCAGGGAGGGAGCATATACATTATTTTGAGAAGGGGATAGATTTCACTAGACTGCCAAAGTGTCCATGACACACACAAAAATGTTATGAACTCCTGACATAGAAGAGAAGTAGGTCTGGCAGAGAACCTTGAGGTGGATGGGGGAGACAATAACTATGGTTAGTGAGTGTGATATTGATAAAGATCAAGCAAAGGAGACTGAGAAGTAAGTAGACAGACTGTTAGATTTCTTTATTTCCTTCAAAGTGCAACATTGACTGCAAACTCCTTTAATAGGCCTTTCCTGATTCCTTCCAGCTCCTACTGCTCCCTCCCCCACTCATTACCTTTATACTTATCTAATACAGATTTTATATACTAATACATAAATATTCATATTACATAAGTTTTCTCCCATGATGAACATAATAAATTCTTTGAAGGTAGGGACGGTTTTTCTTTTCTTTTCTTTTCTTTTTTTTTTTTAAATATCCAGGCCATAGAACAGTTTCTAGCCCATAGCAGGGGTTTAATAAATGTTTGTTAAATGATTAAATCAAAGCTTTCTCTGACTAGAAGAAAACTCTTACTCATCGTTACTCCCCAACTCAAAGGAAAAGGGGAAGGGAACAACATTGTTAAGTGTTTATACATATTATCTCATTTGATCCTCATAATAACCCTGGGAGTTAGGTGCTTATTGTTATCCCTAATTTTACAGTTGAAAAGATTGAGACAGACATCAATTAAGTGAACTACTAGAAATAGGTGCCCAAAGTCACACAGCTAGTAGATGTCTGAAATCATTTTTGAACTCAAGTCTTTCTGATTCCAGGCCTTCTACTCAATCCATTGTGCCCGACTAACAATCCAACGAAATATATCCACTCAGAAGTTACTTAGCATCCAAAAAGCAAAACAATTTGAAACTTGTTGGATTATCTGGCAAAGCAATTATATAGGAAAAGGAACCATTAAACCCATCAGATCAGAGATGTAAATCTGGATGACCAATCCTTGATCTCAGCATGAGCTAGTTCTAAAATATGCTACTTTTCCCCTTCTTTTTAAGGTGGTGGAGGAGACAAAATAGCTGAAAGGAAGGAGTCACTTACTAGTGGGAGGAAATGGACTATACAAATGGCCATTATTATTATTACAAGCCTAAACAAAGGATCATCTTGAAAATCCACACTTAAAACTACAGAGACCTCAGAAATGACACGATATCAGACCTATAAGTCAGTAACCTTTTCATGGGCAAGTCACTTACCCTTTCTAGACTTCATCCTCCCATCAATAAAATGAAGAAGTTGGAAGTGTTCCAAATTCTCTTCCAGCTCCAAATCCCTGAGCCTGTATTACAACCACCTAACTTTGCTGTTGTCTGAAATAGTGAGTGGGAGGGCAACCTGGTAGCCAGGAATAGGTAAAGTTCCTTAATGGGAAAGAGTTCTAGATTCTGAATCTCAAATGCATTATCAATCAATTGATTAATCAATAAATATTCATTAGGCATTCACTATGTACCAGGTACACCACTAGGAATACGAAAAGAGCTGTATAAGGCAGTACTTGCTGCCAAAGAGCTTATTAGAAGCTACTATACCCTCGAGAACTATATGTAGAGAGGCCATATAGATGTTCACCTACCTTGCATAAAGTAAGGACTCTCCTTTCTCAAATATCTTCTGCATATGCTCCAAATCCCCCCAATAGTGATCCATTCCATTGTATTAATCATTGTAATTTCCCACTTTAAAATGAAGGTATTTCATTTCACCATATTAATACCATATTTCAAATGAGTTGATATGAGTTTTACCTGTGACAGGAAAGAAGAGACTGCATAGGAACCTGAAGAATCTGGGGAGAAGGGGATACAGGTGCCACCTTCTAATTTGACTCTGAATTAATTAATCATCTTCCTTGCACCCTAGATTGCAGAGTATCCACAAAGCACCTATTTCTAGAATTTCTCTTAAAAATAAACGCTAGGTGGCAGGCCAACGCTTGTGTAATTTAGCCATGCTTGATTCACTCTATCACATGTGAATAGAAAACTGAAATGTATTACTCGTCAGCTTATTTAGGGCAAGCATACTTTTGAAAAGGCCATAATAAACCAAAAGGATTCACTATTGTAAACCTCTCATGCTCAAATTATATCAACATGATTTCTACTCAGAATATAGCAGATGCTAAATGACTGGAGTTAAATCATTGAATAATAGGACAAGGGATCAATCAAATATTTTCCAAAATCATGGCACCATTAGGAAGATAATTTTTTATAGAATTAAAGAATGGGAGAGCCCAAAGATTTCTTAGCAGAAATGATCAGCAGATGTGGAGTCACACTACCTGAGCTGGAGTCCCAACTATACAGCATATTAATATTATTTGTGTGATGGAGCTCTACTACTTGCAATTTTTTGTAATGACAGACCAGTAAGTTCATCTCTGTTAAGTTTCTGTTTCATCCACAAGTGGGAGATACAACCAGATGTCCTCAAAGATTTCTTCCAGCTTTAAATCTTATAAACCCCCTTATTTTAAAAGATAAAGGTAAAGCATTTATTATGCACTTACTATGTACTAAGCCCTGGGAATACAAATACAAACAAATACCCTCAAAGACTACTGCCCTGCCATCAAGGAGCTTATGTGCTAATGTGAGAAGATATAAAAGGGAACTGAAAAGGTGAGAGGATGGTAGTGTGGAGAATCATGGATTGAGTGGGGTTAGAAGTGAACCGAGCTAATGTAAGAGCTGCCAGGTAAGAAGCTCACAGTGGGGAAGGAGGCTGTAAGGGTGGAGGCATCGATAGCATGAAAAAGTATTATCTCACTGGGGTGGACTTGGGAAAGTATGGTGAATGAAGAAAATATTAAGAACTAAAGCCCAAGGAGATGAAGTGACTTATTCAAGGTCACATATGGAACAAATAATAAAACTCAAGTTAGCTAACCAAAGTCTTCTGGTTGTCAATCAACTGATCTTTCCATTAAACCTTATAATTTTGGAAAGGATGGAGTTTCTATCCATTTCTTTTTTGTTATAGATGTTTTGGAAATCTTGGAAACTGTTTACTGATATGTAAAATGGGAGTTATTGTGAGGAAAGTATTTTATTACCTATAAAGTGGCATGTACTGTGCACAGATATTGTTAATATAATTATTAATTTCTGCCATTTGAAACTTTAAAAGTTTTTGAGACTTGTGACCATGAAGGAAAGAAAGGAGGAAGGAAAGAAGGAAGGAAGGAATGAACGAAGGAGGAAGGAGGAAGACAAAGCAGTAACAGTATTAGGTCATCATTTCCATTCCACAAAGAGAGGATCCTTGGTTACTTCTTCCCAGGATAGCCAAACATGTGTAAAGTCTTAGTTCTTCGCTAATTGAAATCAGGTACAAATGAAATAGAAAATGATATATTTTATGTATCACTGAATCCTTTCATCATAGACTGGGGCAAGTTTGTTGTCAACATATGGCCACTCCACAGGTATGTGCTAAAAAAAAAAGCTTTATTGCTATATCAGATATAGGTGAATGTTTGTGCACAAATGACTTGGTTATTGTACATAAAGTGAGGAGATTTATGTAGACTGGATCTAACTTAATGAGCTCTCAGAAAGATTGTAGGTAATCAATCATTTAACCAGGTGGGACACAATATTTATTGAACACTTGTTTTGTACAAAACAGTGCTTAGAGGAGCTGTAAAAATGAAGTATAATGATGTATAATGATAACTGACAACAGAGAGAAGGCAGAGCTATTTATTTATTATTCTGTTTTTGGAGAGGATTGACCTTTATCCTGAAAATGACAAAACAAAAATGACTGGAGTTGATACTCAAGATAAGTAATAGAGCACTTTAATGAATTAATTGCCTGGCCCAGAATACCTACATCCTTGGGTACTGAAAGAACTGGTAGATTTGATTATTTATCTGTGATCAGTGACTTGAAAGATTATAGAAAATGGGAGATGTTCCACAATATGGAAGAAGGGAAAATATTCTAATTTTTAAAAAAAGTAAGAAAAGAGTCTGTAAATTATAAGCCAGCAGACTTGACTTCAAACTCTGGAAAAAGAACCAATCATTAAATCAATCTACAACCAATTATTAAAGAGGTGGTTGGTGAATGAACATCTCTAAAAGGTAATTGATATAAAGAACCAGCAATGGCTTCATCAAGAAGTCATGCCAGATTAATGTCATTTTCTTTTTGGACAAGAGTCCTAAACTTGTAGATGAGTTGAATAATTTTAATATAGTTTATCCGGATATCAGCAAAAGTTTTGATAAAGCATTTCATACTATTCTCATAAAGATGGAGAGATAATTAGGGGTCTGCAAACTGGAAGGTTGTGTTTGGTTCTGTGCCCCATTATTTAAGGAGGACATTGAGAAGGTGGAGAGTACCCAAAGGAGAGTAATCAGGATGGTGAAGGGACTTGAGTCCATGTCACAAAAGGATTGTTCGAAGGAATTGGGAGAGCTTAGCCTGGAAAAATAAATTCTGGTCTTAAAGTATTTGAAGGGTTGTCACATGGAGGATGAAGTAGATTTGTTTGGTTTAGCCCCAGAGGGCTGAACCAAGATGAGTAGAATTTGTAAAGAAGCAAATTAGGATCTGATGTCAGTAAAAAAAAAATTTTTTTCCTAGAAATTAAAACTGTACAAAAATGGAATGGGCTGCCTAAAGATGTGATAGATTGCCTTCTCCCTCAAGGTTTTCAAGCAGAGGCTTGTCAAACAATTTGTCAAATATGTTTTATTGGGAATTCCTTCAAGGTATGGTTTGGACTAGATGACTGAAGAGATTCTTTCCTGCTCTCAGATTTCATAATTCTGTGAAAGAGAAGGTATCTTTAAGGTATCTTTAATCCACTGGAAGACAGTGAAGACAGAAATAGGAATACATAGAAATATATCAACCTTAACACAGAAATATGTAGATACAGCATTCCAGCTGCAGACATACATGTATAAATAAGTGCTGGAGATGGTGGAAGAAATCAGAGGTGAATGGACCTTTTACAGTAGGGTTACTGTAAAAAAGACACAGATCCATGGGATGCTAAAATATGTCACTTAAACGAATGCTAGGAGTTTTTACTATAACTTTGTGGTCCATTACTACAACTCTAGGCTCAAATGGACTAAGATAGACTTTGAGGGCCTCTGATAAGTTTCTTTTTGGTTTATTTTCCTCATCTAGGGTTTCCCTGGGAATATCAGTATTTGACTCATGTCTCTTTAAGGACTCTTAGCTTCCATGCAAATGCTCAGGTTAAGAAAACATTTAACATTGATTTGATAAACTATGCAAAAGATCACAAAAGACTCACACCTGAGCTCATAAGAAGTCAAGACAACTCACCTTCCCTCTCTGGTGGCACTCCGCCTAACTGTTCTTTTAGTGACCCCAAACTTGTCTCTCAAACCAAGCATCAATATGTTTATGTATTTTTTTCTGATAATAATAACTAAAATTTACATAGAATTTTTAGGCTTCTGAAGTACTTGGCACGTATCTTATTTAACCCTCATAACAACTGTGGTGGCAATCTCACATTCTCATTCCCCTCTTTTGGAGACTCTAAAGGCTCTAAAGATAGGAACACACCTTCTAGTCATCCTTCAAGGACAGAATTTTAGTATGCTATACCCAACAATTCCATGGTGCAAATTCATTTCTATAGTTTCTATTTGGTAAAAGTTATAACTTGATAAAATATCTATCTGAAATCTCTAACAGATAGTTCTCCAAAAAGTTTCTCACATTCTTCTTATCTCAATGAGACATAAAACCTTCCTCAAACCTCTTTTTCCAAAGTTCCACATTATATTCACATTATTCTCCATTCATACAGTCAGTGTAAAGGGACTCCATCTTTTTATAAAGCTCCATCCATTCTCTTCTTATCTCTACTTGCTTCAATCTCTCTCTCTCTCTCTCTCTCTCTCTCTCTCTCTCTCTGAGGCAATTGGGGTTAAATGACTTGCCCAGAGTCACACAACTAGTGAATGTTACGTGTCTGAGGCTGGATTTGAACTCAGGTCTCCAGGGTGAGTGTTCTATCCACTGTGCCACCTAGCTGCCCCAGCTTTGATCTCTCTTGCAGGTCCCTTTCCCCCTCCACTCCCAGTGGACTTTGATTAAAGCCCTACAAATTTCAAAACTACATCTTTCTTTTTATACTTTTATTCAACACTTCATTTTGCTGTCACTGCTGTTCTTAAGGGGCCTGGAGTCAGGAAGACCTGAGTTCAAATCTGACCCCAGACACTTTTTAGCTCTGTGATCTTGGCTAAGTCAATTAACCCTGCTTGCCTCGGTTCTTTCATCTGTAAGATGAGCTGGAGAAGGAAATGGCAAGCTACTCCATTATCCTTACCCAGAACCCATCCCAAAAAAGGGAGTAACAAAGAGTAGATCACAACTAAGAAATGACTAAACAACAAAAACTTACCTGAAGTCCATTTCATCTTGTTTCCCAATCACATTCCAGGTAACATTCCATTGAATCTCTCCTCTACAGATTTCCTTATTATAATATCAATTAACTACTAATGTTTTACTTCTCAAATTGCATAGCCTTTCTCAATTTAGGTGTTTTTGCTACTAAAATTGTTTACTTAAACAATTAAATTATATTGAATCATTTGAACCTAGCTTTAAGTCTGTTTATTCTCTGGGCAATGAAATGACTTTCTTCCTTCACACTAAAATAGCAAATCTTATATCCTCCAGGGAGAGGAGAGAGTAATAGAGATGTGCTAATGGCTCATAATTTTAGTCCTACCTATAAACCTTTAAAATCCACTAAGATTTCAGTGACAAATTTAGTCTCTAATTAGCTTATGATGCCATAAATTTCTACAGACCAGGAAAAAGATTTCCTTTCTTTTCTTGTCTGTCTTTATCTCCATAAACTTCAACCTGGCCAGGGTGGTGAAAACAGAAAAAGAAAGAATCTTCCAGTTTTCTTCTCCTTTTTTTTTCATTGAAACTTTAATCAAATGTCAGTATAAGTCCTTGATTATTGTATTACAAATAGCTAGGAGAGCTATTAGAAGAAGCTAATCATCAATATGGTCTTCTCCACCCTCTTAAGCTCCCTTTCTGTACTTTTTTTTTATAGCAGTCTCCCCTTCAGAATTCTCCAAGGTAATTAACTTTGTGTGCACTACAGAACTTCTAAAGTATGTCACTATCAAAGCTCACCTCATTGCCAGCCAAATAGTTTTCCTCACTAATTTAGGGTCTTCTCCAATAAATGAGTATAAAGAGGGTTCATCAAAGTCACACCAGACAAGAGGAGATACAGATAGCTGATAAAGTGATCCTGGTCCTTTCCTGGCAGGCCATGACTGTGTTCAACCTGAGCCCTAAGGGACTCACTACATTCTTACTGTGTCCAATTTGATCCCATGTTGGTCAAGTCCTGATTGGCTTCATGTAGGGAGTAAGAATTTTGAACTGTATATTATCAGGTAAACATAAACATTCAAATTTGGGGAACACCAAACACCTCTACAGTAGTGTTTGGGGTTAGACAATTTCTAGCCACATAAAGCTAGGTTCAAACAATGTTAATAATGACCAAGGTTTTCTGAACAATACAATAAACTATTTTTTCTGTGACTGCTAAGGTCATACTGCTAATAGGTGTCTAAGCCAGGATTCATACTCAAGTCTTCCTCACTTCAAATGCGCCATCTACCCACTGATGATGATGCTATATGGGAATCTACAGTGCTCTGTGGAACAAAAATAACTTATTATTTATCTTTTATTAATATTGTTTGAACTTACCTTTATGTGACATTGAAATTGCCCAACACAAAACATTACTGTAGAGATAACCTCCAAGATGCTCCAGGAAGACAGATGGCTATTAGGAATGCTTAGATTCCATCCCATGCTTGTTTTGGGTCCACTCAGGTCTTGTTTTGAGAACATCCAAAGTTTGTGTTTTGAGTTCTTCAAATTAAAGTAAACATTTATACTTACTTGCTGACATATATCTCAAACTGCCCTTCTCTGGAAACTACTTACTGCCTATAGTGAGACCAATCAGGTCAGTACTCCCTCATATGAACTCTATATAAATGTGACCTCATAAAGGCTTAGGAGGGAGCCACAACTTTTTCCAGCTATATCCTTTGCCAAATGGCCAAATAAAATTCTTTCTAAAGCTATTTCAGGTTTAGGAATTTATTGTCATGATTAATAATTATGATGGTAGTGATGGGATTCCCTGGTGGTTGCCCCAAGTAAACTTGAAGGCTATCTAAGACTGTGGAAGCTCAGTGAGACTCTGTGATCTAGTACTAAGCACAGGCAAGATCTGACCAGTATGGGATCAAATTGGACATGGTGAGCTCCTTAGGGTTCAGGTCAAAAACAGTTAGGGCTCCAGATTGGGATTGAGATTGCCACTATGCATATTTGAAACTGAACTATCCCTGGGGCAGCTAGGTGGTACAGTGGATAGAGCACCGGCCCTGAAGTCAGGAGGACCTGAGTTCAAATACGGCCTCAGATCAAACACTTGACACTTACTAGCTGTGTGACCCTGGGCAAGTTACTTAACCCCAATTGCCTAAAAAAAAAAGTGAACTAACCGAAAACAGTGAACAATAAAATTTGAGTTGCCAACAGCCATTGTGAAAATTGGGATTTTGACTATTTGCATTTGTGATTATAAATTAATAATTGATTTGGTTGAAGTTCATCCCAGAACTAAATTATGATACAGTATCATTTAAAATTATGTGCTCTTCTATTAGCATAATTGCGATAAATCAGCACTGAATACAAATATAGTTGATATTTGGCATTAAGGGGCTTGGAACTGCAGGGATTGGGAAAACCTGAGTTCAAATCTAGTCTCAGACAACTGCTAGCTGTGTGGCCCCAAGTATGTCCTTTTATTTCTGTTTGCTTCAGTTTCTTCATCTGTAAAACAAGGATAATAAAATAGCACTTATCTTCCAAGGTGGATGCGAGGGTCAAATGATATAATAATTGTAACATGCCTGACACATAGTAAGTAAACCCTATATAAATGTTAGCTATTTTTTATTAGGAGTTTATCTAAAGAGTAGCTAGGTGGCACAATGGATAGAGCATCAGACCTGGAGTCAGGAGGACCAGAGTTCAAGTTAGAGTACATCTATATAGCTATATCTCTCTATCTATCTATGCTATTAACCTCTCTCTCTCTCTCTCTCCTGATTTTTTAAATGTGATATAGAATGCTAAGTTGATAGATAGATAGATGAGGTGATTTTCTATATAAATAATTCAGAAATGCATTCAACTGAATTGATGTTATTTGACTGGCAAAAATTATAATTTTAAAATTCATAATATTGTTTCTGATATTGCTAAGCTTCTAATATTTTTATATTTGATTTTTGAGAAATTATTGTATGAAAATGATATTAATTGGAAAAAAGATAACCAAAGGGTGCTACAACTGTATCATTAGAAAAGTAACTTCTCTTTTAATCTGGACGCTGTTAGATTATGAATTGAGTGGTTAAAAATATGATCACAAAGTTTAAAAACTGCTAAGTTTTAATTGTGCACGCTTGGCTTTAAAATGAATAATGATTATTGTTTGGGGAAAAAGTACTACAGACTTGGTAAATTGTCCTTATCTATGAAGTTCCTTGGTATTTTCTATTTGAGCATGATCATAAGATCATATCAGCTCTGTGAGAAAAACTATTGACAGTATGTTGTAAAGTTTTTTAAAATATATTTTCAATTACATGCAAAAACAATTCTTAAAATTCACGTTTTTAATTTTTGAATCCCAAATTCTCCCCTTCCCTCCTTCTACTCCTTCTTGCCTGAGATGGCAATCGGACATAGGTTGTACATGTGCTGTCATGCAAAACATTTCCATATTATTCATATTGTGAAAGAAAACACAGACAAAATAAAACTGAAAAAAAGTAAAAAATAGCATGCTTCAATCTGCATTGAGACTCCATCACTTCTTTCTCTAGAGGTGGACAGCATTTTTTCATCAAAAGTCTTTGGGGATTGTATTAGATCTTTGTTTTGCTGAGAATGGCTTGGTCATTCACAGTTGATCATCAGAAATATAGCTGTTACTGTGTAAAATATTCTTCTGGTTCTGCTCACTTCATTTTACAACAGTTCATGTAAGTTTTTCTATTTTTTTCCTGAAAGCATCTTGCATGTCATTTCTTATAGCACAACAGTATTCCATTGCAATCATGTACCATAACTTCTCTGGCCATGCTCCAATTGATGGGCATCCTTTAGTTTCCAATTCTTTTCCACACAAAAAGAGCTGCTACAATTATTTTTGTACACATGAATCCTTTTCCTTTTTTTTAAAAAAAAATCTCTTTGGGATACAGACCTAATAGTGGTATTGCTGGGTCAAAAGATAAGCACAGTTTTATAGCCCTTGGAGCATAGTTCTTTTTTTAATTTATTTTTATTTTTTTAGGCAATTGGGGTTAAGTGACTTGCCCAGGGTCGCACAGCTAGTAAGTGTCAAGTGTTTGGTCTGAGGCCGGATTTGAACTCAGTTCCTCCTGACTTCAGGGCTGGTGCTCTATCCACTGTGCCACCTAGCTGCCCCAAGGGCATAATTCTAAATTACTCTCCAGAATGGTTGAATCTGTTCACAACTCCACCAACAATGTATTAGCATTACAATTTTCCTACATCCCCTCAAATATTTGTCATTTTCATTTTTTGTCATATATCTGATACATATGAGGTGATACCTCAAAGTTGTGAAGTTTTAAAATTATGAATTGTTTTGATGAGAAACTAGGATCTCTCATAGCTGAAGCAAAATGACTTACAAAGTTGCTTACATTAAATAGTTTTATATGGTAGGTTGTTTGGCCATCAGTTATGAAAATTGTGAACATGTACCTGGAATAGTATGTATTGAAGTTACATCTCTAAGCCAACTTATTAACAAATGTTAGATTTAAAGATTTTGCTTTTGCTTTAGAAATTAATAGGCAATATGGATATCTGTTAGTCTGGAGGCTTATAGCAAGTAGCCAGAATTTATGGTATTTAAGTGAAATATGTAGTCATTATATGTGTAAAACTCCTAAATGTGGATTCTTAACTTCTAAATGATTGATTTCTGCTTCAGGATGAGTTTAAACTAGAAAGGATAAATAATATAAGGCTGCCTGTGTGCTTATTATTAACTGTTATTGCAACAACATGTGAAAAATAATAACCTAGACCTAAACTGTTATTAGTAAAATTTTGCTATTTGAGGTGAAATCTCTTGAGGCTGTATTTTGACATTGTTCTGAATTTTGATTTCAGGTATGATTGTTTGAATCATCATTCATCTATTATTCAAGGGAAATACTATGTGCTACCAAAAAGAGTATAGCCTGAGAACCACTACAAGTGGATGTCTGTGCCTGGGAAAGTTAAAGGGATGAACTTGCTAAGGCAAAAGTAGGATCCTATTGACTCAGTTTGCCAATTGTGCTATTTCATTCCTAAGCAGGAAAATTTTCTATCTGGTTAATTCTGAGGCTGGCCGTGATACCCTGTGTATCATGTTACCTCTGTAACTTTGCAACATTATCGTCTGTTAATCATGACTTTTACCTAGAGCTAAAGAAAAAAAAAGTTTTATACTGTTCTGGTCAGTTTGTACCCTTCAAGAGATAGCCTTGATATTGTTATAACCATGTCACTCCTTTTTCTTTAAAATTCTATATTTTTACATTTCCATACTCAGGGCAGATGAATTGTAGGAAACTTCTAATGTTGTTACAATATTAAAATATCTCTGAGTTATTGTAATAGAATGCAAGTATGAAGGATCTCGCTGTTTCTAATCTGAATTTGTGGTCAACTTTTTATCATAATCTACTAGGCAAACAAATTCTTAGGCTTGCCACTTCCTTACAAATAGTTATATATTCATGAATAAAATTAAATTATCTCATTTTTTCAGAAAATATGAGGATAATATATATCCTTAAAAAGGAAGGGATAGCATAAAAATGTAAAATTTTTCATTGTAATGGAGCAGTAAATTTCATTTTGTAATAATATTATATTTTTTTTCTAAGAACTAGGATATATATGTATATGTATGTGCCCATATATATATGTGTATAATATATACATAAAGTTGTCTTTCAAATGTTGCTAGTGAGATATACAGGCTTTGAGTGTGTTTTAGTAATAAGTTCTCAAAGCTTGATTAAGATTTTAATGTAATAAAAGTGCATTAATAATTTTATAAAGAAAATTTTAAATTTTTTTTCCTGTTTTGAAGTTTCTGTTTGATAATATTAAGACACAGAAGGGCTCATTTTATAAGTCAGGCCTTCATGGATTCTTTTAAAGATTTTTCCTTCAGCCTGTAGATGGCATTGTCCATATTAGGTACAGTGTTTTACTAAATATAGAACAAGTGATATGGATGAACTGAAATTCTTTGAGGTTTCAGGTGAATGATGGTTTCCTAATTTGATGTTCTTATAGCTCTGCTTTTAATAGGATTAACTCCATAAGGTTCCACATGAACTAGTTACTGGAAAACCTAATTTAGAAGGTTGTACTAAATTGCATTAAATCCTTGTTTCTTCTGGATTTTAGCAACATTAAATGGTGAACTTCTGCAGGTGTTGTAGATCCAGAAAAGCGTATCTACTTAGAGAAGCACAAGAAGCCTTTTCCTGAATTCCCAAGGGAAAATATTACCAGGGATCAGACAGCTAATTAGGACAACTAAGGACCCAACGTGAAATATGCTGATTAAATGGACATTGGGAGTGATCAAAGATCATGGATCAAGGACTTTATATTGTTTAATATTGATGGTCATTATTGTATTGATTTGGCTTCCATTTTTTATGGTATTTATGTTTGCATGCAAGATAAGTGTGTCCAAATTCCTTTTATTTATTATTTGGGGATCAGAGTCATTCTTCCTGAACTTTTTGGTCAACTGAAAGCCTTCTTTCTTTCTTTCTTCTTTTTTTTTTTTAAGTTGACTTACTTGATCAAACCTGACTTATGGAACTATAATGTTAACTGTTTAACATTCCTCAGGTACATTGTTGTTGGTGTTATTCAGTTGTGTCCAGCTCTTCATAACCACATTTGGGATTTTCTTGGCAAAGATACTTGAGTGATTTACTGCTTCCTTCTCTAGCTCATTTTACAGATGTGGAACTGAAGCAAACAGGGTTAAGTGACTTGCCCAGGGTCACACAGCTAGTAAGTGTCAAGTGTTTGGTCTGAGGCTGGATTTGAACTCAGGTCCTCCTGACTTCAGGGCTGGTGCTCTATCCACTGCATCACCTAGCTGCCCCAAGAATCATTTTTAAAAGTATTTGGAGGGGTTTTGGGGAGAGGTCAGGTTAAGTCCTTGCCTTTACTCTACCATCTTGGCTCCACCACAGAACTTTGAAACTTGTTTGGTCTTACAATATAGTTATATTTTATAATTTGTTCTTCTAGATCTGCTCACTTCATTCTGCATCAGTTCACACAAGTCATATAATATTTTACTGAGCCTAAAAGGTAAGGATGAAGGGTAAATAGAGGAGACAGACTGTGTTACAATGGGTTCCTCCAACTCTTGAATTCACCTACCATATTGTCAGTATGTTCAAAATGCTTCATGAAATTCTGAAATGATACAGTTGATCCTCAAAGGAACCATGTAGGGTAGACATTACTGGTATTATCCTCATTTTGTGGACTCAGAGACTAGGGCTCTGAATTGTAATGTATGCAGGCCTATATCACAGTCAGCATCAGAACTCGCATTCCTGACTTTAAAATCCCTGTGACTTAGGTAATTCATATATGATGGGGATCTGATGTATACGCAAATCTCTTCAGTTTGCCAAGATGACATCATTCACATGGAAGATGTTAGGGAATTGCTTTCAAGGCAATCAGGAGAGCTGGAGTATTCATAGACGTTCTGTAGCTGGTTTCAGTTGGCCTACCACATGGATGAGACTTTCCATTTTCCATTGGCTGTGTTCCTCCTGGACTTGTTTGTGTCTTCAAAAGGGCCTGAGTCAGCACTAGCTGTGGCTTTACTGCATTCACATCTGACAGAATGAGGCAATGATTTGCTGGTAAATGTTTAACAACTAGCTCTCCAAAAAAAAAGTATATATGACACAAACACATTTAATCTGCATTATTAACATTCTCTCCGTTACTTTCTGAAGCCTAGATAATCAATAAAACAATAAAGCATTACCTGATTTCTGGTGCTTGCCCTATTCTGAGGTGTAAACAAACCCACTGAAAAATTAATAATTACCTCTTGAGAGCTGGTATGAGCCAGTTATAGCATACCCCTGGAATGAGGTGACTCCTTCTATGACAGGACTTTGTGATAGCACCACGATGTAAGAAGAAGAGCCATGGGGCTTTCGTCTGACTTCAAGACACTAGCCTGGCACTTGTTTTTGTTTTTGTTGTTTTTCTTTTTCCATTCCAGAAGGAGGTAATGGAGTCAGGAATATGGGTCATGAATGGGAGCCATAGGAACCCATGAATTCAAGCTGTTTTAGTTATATTGATCCAGGGTCAATGGCCTGAGAAGGAAGTGCCTAGGACTCCACCTCAGCAGAAGCTGACAGTGATGCCAACTTTGGGTGTGTATTCCCAATGCTATGAAGGAACTCAGATAAATTCCAAACTTAACAGTCCTCACTTAGAGACTCAGGTGATATTTGAAGATTATGTCACCAATGCATTGAAGAAATATTTGTATATTTTTTTCTTGCTATATCTGTGAAGTAAAGCTATCCTGTGTCAAGTGGTTAAATGAAACTAGAAAATTTGTCTCTGGGTGCCTTCAAATAGGGTTGATGAGGCTCAAGACAATGGCAGAAAAAAGAAACACCACAAATTCTTTAGAGTACACCCCCAAATCCCAAGGGATAATGTAGCAGGCTTGAGCCTAGGAGAGTGAGGTCAGAATCAACCAAGCTACAAAAGTATTGTCTTTATTTCAGAATTGAGGAAATTAAGGCTCATAAATCTAGAGGAGGAAAGAACCTTAGAGATTATATAGTACAGCACTCTAATTTTACATACGAAGAAACTGAGGGTCAGAGAGATAAAATGAGCTGTCCAAAGTCAATGAGAAGCTCAGATGTGAGCTCAGGTCCTTTCATTCCAAACTGAGCATTTTTTTAAAACTATATCGTGGTTTTTAAGCTCAGGAACTGAGCCTAGGAGTGTCTTGGCTTCAAATTTAGCACTCCTTCTACCATATCCCATTTCCCTTTGTGTCACACCTGAATTTGCTTCCAGATCTTATTCCTAGAGCAAGGGCCAAAATGGTAGTGAAGATAAAGGAAATTTGTAACTCAAGTAATATAATGTAACATCTACTCTTTCCCTAATTCATCTCTTCTTATACATTACTCAGGATTTCTGAAGCATACTAAATAGTCAGTTAATAAGACTGGTTTTCTCTCAAGGTAGCTTAACTTCACAGCCCATATCTATAATCTAGTATCTCATTAGTGTTTATGTGGCTTTTATGATAAGCACCACCATAGGAACATAACAGAGCCATAACTAGCAGGGGATGAAAAGCACAAGAAAATAGTTTTGCCCCAGAGTACTGATATTAGGGGGTAGGGTAATGTACTATCTTGCTCCCCATGATGATCTCCATGGTAACTACCATCTAAGTCTGTGCCACCACTTAGCCCTGTCATTTCTCCAGCATCACATCCCTTTGCTGTGCCTATCTCATACCTGCCTTCCCCTTCAACCCTTTTCAGGGTTAGGAATTAACTGTGATTCTTTTCTGGCAATGATCAGATTTTTCTCTGCACTACTGCCAGATTCCCATTCCCTTTATGGTCCTTTGTGGGAAAAAACAAAAGCACATCTTTAGGCCCTTCTAATAGCTAACATAAGACTAATTGTCTTATTCAGTATTGAAGGCCCAGTCTCAGATTTCAGCTTATATGCAAAACAGAAATTATAGGATCTTGGATCTAAAGGTGGAAAGGATCATATACGCCATCTAGTACAATACCATCATTTTATAGATCAGTATACTGAGGCTTAGGGAAAGTAAATGACTTGGTTGCACAGGTAGCAAACACACAAAGAAGAATTTGAACCTGGGTATTCTAGACTCCGAAGCCACTACTCTTTCCATTATACTGTGCTGCCTTCAAGACTGACAAGTTTCAAGGCCAGTGACTGATTATGCCTTTCCTGACTCACACTACCAGCTTTACAGTTGTCTCTAATGACTCTCTAGGTGCCTCCCTACTTTACCCTCATCATATCCACCCTTCTCCATCCTGGAGGATGACTTTCCAAAATCTTATCACTAGTACCTGGAAAGGAGGTCATTAATATGCTTCCAAAAATTCTCTTTTTGTGCTTATCAGCATAATTATTTGAACCATGATCAATATTTATTTTAGACCTGCTAATCAGTAACAAGATGCATTGGTCTAGACTCTAGTTGATCCAAAATACAAAAGTTTCTGTTTTTTGTTTTAATGTAGAAAATACAGCAAAAGAGTAAGCTGAAGAGAACTGTTCTACCTCTTATATATCAAGTGGCATAATATGGTTGAGGCATTGCCTTGAATTACGGATACAGAAAACAGTGTATTGGGTGGAGACCATGCCTAGTGTTCAAACATGCTTGAGTCTCCGCCAGATCTGTATTTTCTAATTCTTAGGTCATTAGGTATGCCTAGCCCACACCTCTGAATCTTAGAACTTTACGTATTATAAGAGTTGCATTGTTGAGTAGGTAGAAATATAAACATCCAAGGATTACAATTCAGGATTTAGCTCACACAGAATTTGAAAGATCCCTTGGAATGGGATTTTTACAAAGATTCATATTTAACTTGGTATCTCTCCATCTTGCAGTGGAGTAGAATCCACTGATATCATGGGAACAAACATGCCCCAGTCCTATGGTCTCCCAAACTATTATCTACCATTTTCTAAATAGAACCATTATAGTGGACTAGACCCTAGGTTCTTAAAGGCTCTTCAGGAACCAAGGTCCTGGACCTTCTGTCATACAGCAAATTGTGAAGAGTTATAATCTTCCTGAAGTTCTTTTGAAAATAATGTGTTGGAGAGTCATGGTGCTCTCTAGAACAGAGATATCAAACAGGTGGACACAACATACTGGAATAACAAAATTTAAAAATACAATAAGACATAAATAATGTTAATATGTGGGTTTTTTAAGTCAATACATGGTCTGCAGAGATCCTTATGTTTGGTTTAGTCCCTCCATTTCTGTTTTAGTGCTGTCATAATCAAATAGAAATGAACAGGCATAATGAACGTTATATGTTGTTTTGTATTTTTATTTTTTTAAACATTTCTCAATTACATTTTAATCAGATTAATACAGAATTGGGCCTCAGGTTTGACATTTCTACTCTAGGGTCCAGCTCACTAATGTTTGCTGTTTACAGCAATGTGTTTCAGAGTTACAAGATGAAGAAAATATCAGATCATTTATCATTTTTTTCACAATTTTTTTCCTGCAATGATCAGGTTAAGTGGAGTGTATGTTCAGAAGGGTGAGGGACATTAAGGAACAAACAACCTAGAGACTAGGAGGCAAGGTGAAATGATAGGTGAAATGAGTAGGGAAACATTTCATAATCAAAGTATTACAGCTTTTGTCCTCCAGAAACAAAATAATCTGGAAAAACCAGAGAATCCATTATTTCTTAAGCATTTTAATGCTGACAGTAATTATTGTGTTACCATAAGAAATTCCATTATTTAATATCTGACAGTATGTGTTGTTGCTATGGTGTTGCTGTATTGATGGTAACCAACATGGTAACTCATGACTGTGGTTGGTCAAGTGGCTTACAGAGGGGAATGTTGAGTATTTGGGGTTTTTGATTTTTTTTTTCCTTTCTGAAATAATTCTTTAGGCTTGATGTGTTTGTTTGGAAGTGAAAAGGTACAAAAACTGCTTAACTATAAAATTAAATTGAGACCAAAACTAGAAGACTTTAATTCTCAATGGAGGGTGTAAAATCTGATTCTAAAGTGATCTTCAATTGAATTCAACAAACATGATTTAAACACACAAGGCATCATGCTAGGTTCAGAATATAATAAGCCACAGACCTCGACCTCAAGGAATTTGTAATTTAATAATGACCATATGCAATTTAATAATAACTGTATACAATTTAATAATAACTGTAACTGCAGTCCCAAAACCCATTGGTATGAGACTCTTTTCTTATTCGTGAAGATCAATGCCTTGCACCTTCATTAGGAGCAGGGCAGAGTTAGCGAATGCAAGAGAGAGGAGAGTCTCTTAAGTCTTCGAGCTTTCTTTGAGTCTTCCTCAAGTTTTCCAGTCCTCTTAGGTTCTGCAGTCACTTCAAGGCACTTTTGGCTTCCAGCTTCTAGAGAGATAATGGAATATGCCAACTCTATTTCAAGTTGTTAAAGAGAAAGACTCTGGGAAGAAGCCAACATGAAAGGAAATGGCATTCTCCATAATGTCTCTACTCCCAGTTTGCTAAGCTAGAGATTTTGGGGAACCTTCCTTTAGGTGAGATCTAGGATTCTAGATCCTAGATGGTTGAGCTTTTACCTCCCTCCCAACGGGAGAGCTCCTTCACATTACATTGTCTGGTATATATTCGCCCATGTATACTTTCTCTGAATTCCATTTTTGCTATCAAATTGGATGAATGGGTTTCCTTGAAAATTGCTATGTGGAACTACAGCTTGGAATTCTGTTTTTTCTCAACTAATGAAACAACAATTCAAAATTAGCTTAAGCCTGAAAATCACATCTCCTGGACTAACAATATTTAAGGGAGGAGATAGGCGGGTATCCCCTTTCTCTAAAAGGAGCAGAACAGCCTATGACCTGCACCTTCCTCCTGGCAGAAATAATCTTTCTTGGAGTAGTGTGGGAAGGAGAAGAATCTAGAGATGTCTCTCCTGACTCCCTTCAACCCCCCCCCTCGACAACATACTATATGGGGAAAGGACAGCCCTCAAAATGTAATGACAATCATCATCATCATCATCACCATCTGATTTAGTCAAAAGTCAGGACCAAATAACTTCTCCCCACAGAGGCTTGAACTAATATAAAAAAACAAACAACTATATATCTATCTGTCTTACGCAGAGATGCCTATTTCATAGTTTGGTTTTGTTTGTTGTCTTTTGAAACACAGATTTTAACTATCTGTGGGAGCAGTAACTTATATTTCAACCTCCAATCTCTCAAACTACTGTGATCCAGCAGTAAGTTGATAGCTAATACTATTTAAAGTGTAGCTTCTGACTCCAGTCAGAGATTTTCTTTTGCCACCGTCCAAAGAATCTTCCATATTCATTCCCTAGCCTCACTTGTGTTTTTTCATGACCTGCAGTGCCCTTCCTTCCATCTATCTAGATCCTAACTCTCTTTCAAGACTGAGTTTGGTCACTATCTCCCTCATGAAACCATTCTTGAATGCTTAAGCTTTCAGTACTCCAGATCTAGCTAGATTTGAACTCAAGAAAAATGTGGTACAACTCCTGCTTCTGAAAGTTATTAGCTATGGAAATGTCTTTTTTTTTAATCTCTTTGGGTTTCATTTTCTTCATGTCTAAAATGGAAATAATGACTTTCAGTGTTGTTTTGACATTTCAATGAGAAAATTTATGAAAAAGTACTTTGGAAATTTTTGAAAATACTATACAAATGTCAATTCTTTCTCTGGAGGTGGATAGTATGTTTCATCATTAATCCTTTGGGATTGTCTTGGATCATTTCATTGCTGAGAATAGCTAAGTCATTCACAGTTCTTCATTGTGCCATATTGCTCTTACAACATTCTCCTGGTTCTGTTCACTTCACTTTAAGTCAGTTTGTGTAAGTCTTTCCAGGTTTTTGTTTCTGAAATCATCTTGCTTGTCATTTCTTATAGCACAATAATATTCCATCACAGCCATATAACAAAGCTTGTTTACCCATTCCCCAACTGATGGGACTCCCTTCGATTTCTAATTCTTAGCTACCAGAAAAAGAACTGCTATAAATATTTTGTGTAAATAAGTCTCCTTTCCCCCTTTTTTATGTCTTTGAGATATGTCTTTGGTGGATCAAAGGGTATGCAGAGTTTTATAGCCCTTTGGGCATTGTTCCAGATTGCTCTCCATAATGGTTGGACCAGCTCAGAGCTCCACCAACAGTGTGTTGGTGTCCCAGTTTTCACACATCCCCTTCAACATTCTTCATTTTCCTTTTTGGTCATATTAGCCAATCTGATAGGTGTGAGGTGATACCTCCAAATTGTTTTAATTTGCATTTCTCTAACCAATAACAATTTAGAGCATTTTATATGATTGTAGATAACTTTGATTTCTTTGTCTGAAAACTGTTTGTTCACATCCTTTTAGCATTTAGCAATTGGGGAATGCCTTGTATTTTTGTAAATTCGACTTAGTTCTTTATATATTTGAGAAATGAGGCCTTTATTAGAAATACCTGTTAAAAAATTCCCCAGTTTACAGCTTTCCTTTTAATTTTGGTTGCATTGGTTTTGTTTGTGCAAAAAATGTTTTAATTTTATAATTAAAATTAGTATTTGACATTTTGTAATTCTCTATATATTTTCTTTGGTCATAATTTTTTTTCCTTATCCATAGATCTGACAAATACCTTTATTGTCTTTCTCTTAACTCCTATGTTTAAACTTCAGAGTTGCTATATACCCTCTGGTTTTTTAATCAAGAATGCTTGGAAGTTCTCTGTTTCATTAAAGGTCTATTTTTTTTTCAACTGAAGGAATACAATAAAGTTTTTGGGATAAGTTATTCTTGGCTATAAGCACATGTCATTTGCCTTTTGGGATATGATATTCTAAGCTTTCCTGTCTTTTATAGTAGTGGCTGCTAAATCATGTATGCCTCTCATTGTGGCTTTTTAAGTACTGGAATTCTTTCTTTCTGGCTGCTTGTATTATTATTATTTTTTCTTTGACTTAGGAGCTCTGGCTTTTGGCTATAATATTGCTGGAAGTTTTCATTCTGGGCTTCCCCCCCCCCATAGGTCCTTTCTATTTCATCTTCACTCTCTAGTTCTAAGAGACTTGAGTAGTTTGTTGCTGTTGTTGTTGTTTTTAAGGCAATCAAGGTTAAGTGACTTGCCTAGACATAGCTAGTAAGTGTCTGTGGCCAGATTTAAAGTAAGGTCTTCCTTACTTCAGGGGTGTGTTAGTATGAGTAGTTTTAAGATCTATTGAAATATGATGTCTTGGGTTCTTTTTTGGTCCTGGCTTTCCAATGATTCTTAAATATTTTCTTTTCCATCTGTTTTCCAAGTCAGTTGTTTTTGTTATATGTTTCATTTTCTTCCATTCTTTTCAGACTTCTGACTAAGTTTTAATATTTATTTTTGCCTAATGGAGTCATTTGCTTCTTTTTGATTCATTCTTCGAACTTGATGTAAGGACTTGGCTATGTGTAATTCTGGAGGGAAGTCCTGAGCTGGGCTGGTGCTGTCACTGCTTTCTTGGGGTATTGAGTGTTGTGTTATTCCAGGATCTCAAAGATAGCTCAGCCTGGAGACCTGCAGATTTGTTATACCAAAGTGTTATAATGTGCTTTGAACTCTGCAAGTTCTTGAACTGGGTTTGAGTCTGAACAATAGTAGACTGCTGCTTAATTAAGCCACTATTAGCCAGCTGGGAAGCCCTTCAGTTTCCAAGTGACACAACTATAGGCTTCCTTATTCTGGAATTCTGCCTACTTATTCCTCTGCAGGCTTCAGACTGGGATAGAAGCTAGAGCTGAGACCATGCTTTGTTCCTGGGGTGGGAGTCTGTTTATTTCTGAAGTTAACCCTCTTATCCTAGGGCCTGAAGGTGCTCCTTATTCTTTTTTTCCCTCATTTAGTATTTTTATTTTCCTCAGTTACATATAAAAACAATTTTTAATGTTAATTTTTAAATCTTTGAGTTCCAAATTCTCTCTCTTTCTTCCTTCCTCCTCACCAAACCCCCATTGAGAAGGCAAGTGATTCAATATAGGTTATACATGAGCAGTCATAGAAAACACATGCATAATAGTTATGTTGTGAAAAAAACATAGACAAAAAAAATCTCAAGAAAAATAAAATTTTTTAAAAAGTATGCTTCAATCTGTATTCAGACACCAACATTCTTTCTTTGGGGATGGATAGCATTTTTTATCATGTCCTTCAGAGTTGTCTTGGATAGCTGTATTGCTGAGAATAGCTAAATCATTCACAGATGTTCATCTTACAGTATAAGATGAGGAGATAAGAAAGAAATCAAGGAGATGAATAGTATCTTAGATAAGTTAGATATGATAGAAATCTGGAGAGAATCTAATGGGAATAGAAAGGAATAGACCTTTTTCTCAGTGGTATATATACCCCTTACAAAATTGACCATATATTAGGGCATAAAACAGAAATATTAAATGCATACATTTCCGATCAATAAAATTACATTTAACAAAGGATCATGGAAACACAGATTAAAAATTAATTGGGTACTAAATAACTAACCTTGAAGAATGAGTAATAGAACAAATCATAGAAACAATAAATAACCTTATTAAAGAGAATGATAATAATGAGACAATAAGTAAACAACTAGTAAAACTTGTGGAATGCAGCAAAAGCAATAATAAGAAGAAAATTATTTTTCTAAATGCTTATATCAATAAAATAAAGAGGAAATCAATACATTGTATATGAAATTTAAAAAAACTTGAAAGAGAACAAATTGAAAACCTTCAGTTAAGCACCATATAAGAAATCTTCAAAATTAAGTGAGATTAATAAAATAGAATGTAAGAAAATAATTTAATTAATAAAACTAGAAGTTGGTTTTATGAAAAAAAAAGAAATAGATATACTATCGGTAAATATTATTTTTTAAAAGGAAGAAGGAAACCAAATTAACAATATCAAAAATGATAAAAGAAGTTGAAAGCAATTATTAGGAGTTATTTTGCCCAATTATATTCCAATAAATTTGTCAATTTAAGTGAAATGGAAGAATACTTACAAAAATATAAACTTCCCAGATTAACAAAAAAGAAAATTGAATATACAAATAAACATTTACAAAGGACCCATGATGGAAAATGTTATCTACAGCTAGATAAAAAAATGATGGACTCTGAACGAAGATTGAAGTATACTATTTTCATGTAATTTTTTTCATGCTTTTTTTTGGTTTGGGTCTATTTCTTCTGTTACAACCATGAATAATAGGGAAATATGTTTTACATGATTGCACATACATAACCTATATTGCTTACCATTTTAGGAAGGGGAAGGAAATGGAGGGAGAAAAATTTGGATCTTAAAATCTTGTAAAAATGAATGCTAAAATTGTCTTTACATATAATAGGAAAAATAAAATAACATAAAAAAGAAAATTATAGACCTTTTTCAGTAAAGAATATTGATGTAAAAAATGTAAATAACATTTTTAGCTGGGAAACTACAGCAATACATCGCAAATATTATATATTGTAACCAAGTAAGATTTTTATGAGGAATGCAAGGCTGGCTCTACATAAGGTAAACTACTAACATAAATGATTTCTTTAATAACAAAATCAACAAAAACCATAGGATTATACTAATGCAGAAAAATCTTTTGACAAAATATAACACCCATTCCTATTAAAAACACTTAAAAGCATAGGTAACAATGGATTTCCCCCCTTAAAATAATAAGAAGCATCTATCTAAAGCTATCAGCAACCATTATCTGTAATGGAAATAAGTTAGAAACCTTCCCAATAAAATCAGGAATAAAAGAAGGATGCCCATTTTCACCAATATGATTCAGCAGTGTACTAGAAACACTAGCAATAACAATAAGATAAGAAAAAGAAACTGAAGGAATCAGAATGGGCAATGAGGAAATAAACCTTCTATTTTTGGATAATGGTGTACTAGGAAAATCCTAGAGATTCAAATAAAAATGAGTTGAAATGGTAATTTTATCAAAGTAGAAGGACATATGATAAACCCACACTAATCATCAACATTTCTATATATCACCTATAAAGCCTTGCAGGAAAAGATACTAAGAGATTTTTCATTTAAATATAAAATATATCAGAGAGTATGCCTGCCAAGACTTAGAAATAACATGACCATAATTTAAAAACACTTTTTATTCAAATAATGTCAGATTTAAATAATTGGGGAAACATTAATTGTTCATGCATGGGTCAGGTTAATATAATAACAATGAGTATTCTTATTTAAACTAATCTACTTATTCAGTGCCATCCCAATTTAAATACCAAGAATTATTTTATTGAGCTAGGAAAAAATAACAAAATTCATTTGACAGAACAAAAGGCCAAGATTATAAAAGAATATAAAAAATAATGAAAAATGTAAAGGAAGGAAGTCTAACAGTTGATGCTGTTCAGTTGCTTCAGTGGTGCCCTACTCTTCATGTCCCCATTTGGTGTTTTCCTGGCAAAAATATGGGAACAGTTTGCCATTTTTTCCAGCTCATTTTACAGATGAAGAAAATGAGGTAAACAGGGTTCAGTGACTTGCCCTGGGTCACACAGCTAGCAAGGATCTGAGGCTAGATTGGAACTTAGGAAGATGAATATGTCTTCTGGATACCAGGTCTAGTGTTCTACCCACTGCACTATCTAGTTGCCCATATCTTAAACTGTATTTAAGGTGATAAATATCAAAACTATCTGGTACTGGCTAAAAATAGAGTGGTGCATTAATGGAATAGAATAGCTGTACGACACATGGTCATAATTTATTATAGTAACCTTGTGTTTGATAAACATAAAATCTAAGCTTTTGGAATAAGAACTCACTATTTGGTAAAAAAAAAATACTGGTATAATTAGAAGGCAGTCTGGCAGAAATTGGGTATAGATCAATACCTTATATACATTTACCAAGATATGGTCAAAATGGATACATCACCTAGACATAAAGGGCTATATATATAAATTAGAAGAGCTTGGAATAGATTATGTATCATATTTATGCATAGGAAAAAATTATGAATGAACAAAAGGTAAAAAACATTGAAGGATGTAAAATAGATAATTTTGATTATATTAAATTTTGAAGGGCTTATCTAAATAAAACCAAGATGGATAAAATTAGAAGGAAAGCAGGAAATTGGGGAAAAGTTTTTTAATATAAATTTATTTATTTCTAGTTTTCAACATTCACTTCCACAAGTTTTTGAGTTCCAAATTTTCACCCTATCTCACCCCTCCCCCCACCCCAAGATGGCATGCATTCTAAATATCCCTTCCCCATGTCTGTCCTCTCTTCTATTTCTCCTCCCTTCTCTTATCCCCTTCTCCTTCTATTTTCCTATAGGGCAGGATAGACTTCTGTACCCCATTTCCTGTATTTCTTATTTCCCAGTTGCATGTGAAAACATTTTTTTAAACATATGTTTCTAAACTTTAGGTTTCAAATTTTCTCTCTTCCTCCCTCCCCACCCACCCTCATTGAAAAGGCAAGCAACTCAATATAGGTGTACATGTGCAGTTATGCAAAACACTTCCATAGTAGACATGTTGTGAAAAACTAACTCTATTTCCCTTAATCTTATCCTGCCCTCCCATTTATTCTATTCTTTCTTTTGACCCTGTCCCTCCTCAGAAGTATTTACTTCTGATTACCCCTTTCCCAATCTGCCCTCCTCTCTATCATCCCCCTGCTCTCTTGTCCCCTTCTCTCCCTATTTTCCTGTAGGATAAGACAGATTTCCATACCCAATTGAATGTGTATGTTATTCCCTCCTTAAGCCAAATCCTACGAGAATAAGATTCACTCATTCCCTCTCACCTTCCCCCATTTCCCCTCCACTGTAAGAGACTTTTCTGTTTTTCTTTGTGAGATAATTTACCCCATTCTACCTCTCCCTTTCTTCTTCTCTGAGTATTATACTCTCTCATCCCTTAATTTTATTCTCCACATATGACCCCTTAATCTTCAACTCACCCTGTGCCCTCTATCTATCTATCATCTATCTATCTATCTATCTATCTATCTATCTATCTATCTATACATACATACATATAATTTTTTTCCTCTAACTACTGTAGTACTGACAAAGTTCTCATGAGTTATAAATATCATTTTTCCATGCAGGAATGTAAACAGTTCAATCTTAATAAGTCTCTTAAGATCTCTCTTTCCTGTTTACCTCTTCATGTTCCACTTGAGTCCTGTATTTGAAAGTCAAATTTTCTATTCAGCTCTGGTCTTTTCATCAGGAATGCTTGAAAGTCCTCTAATTTCACTGAATGACCATTTTTTCCCCTGAAGGATTATACTCAGTTTTGCTGGGTAGGTGATTCTTGGTTGTAATCCTATCTCCTTTGCCCTCCAAAATATTATATTCCATGCCCTGTGGTCCTTTAATGTAGAAGCTGCTAAATCTTGTGTTAGCCTGATTGTGTTTCCACAGTACTTGAATTGTTTCCTTCTGGCAGCTTGTAATATTTTCTCCTTGACCTGGGAACTCTGGAATTTGGCTATAATATTCCTAGGAGTTTTCCTTTGGGGATCTCTTTCAGGAGGAGATCTGTGGATTCTTTCAATTTCTATTTTGCCCTCTGGTTCTAATATATCAGGGCAGTTTTCCTTGATAATTTCTTGAAAGATGATGTCTAGGCTCTTTTTTTGATCATGGCTTTCAGATAGTCCAATAATTTTTAAATTCTCTCTCCTGGATCTATTTTCCAGGTCAGTTGTTTTTCCAATGAGATATTTCACATTGTTTTCTGATTTTTCATTCTTTTGGATTTGTTTTACAATGTCTTGATTTCTCATAAAGTCACTAGCTTCCAATTGCTCTATTCTAATTTTTAAGGAAGTATTTTCTTCAGTAATCTTTTGGACTTCCTTTTCCATTTGGCCAATTTTTCTTTTTAGGGCATTTTTCTCCTCTTTGGCTTTTTGGACCTCTTTTGCCATTTGGGTTAGCTATTTTTTAAGGTGTTATTTCTTCAGTATTTTTTTTTGGTCTCCTTTAGCAAGCTGTTGACTTATTTTTCATGATTTCCTTGCATCACTCTCATTTCTGCTCCCAGTTTTTCCTCTACTTCCCTTACTTGCTTCTCAAAATCCCTTTTGAGCTCTTCCAAGGCCTGGGACTGATTCATATTTTTCTTGGAGGCTTTGGAGGTAGGAGCTTTGACTTTGTTGTTTTCTTCTGTTTGTACATTTTGATCTTCTTTGTCACCAAAATAATATAATATAGTCTGACTCTTTTTGTGCCGCTTGTTCATAATCCTGGCCAATTACTTGAGTTTTAAACTCTTTGTTAAGGTAGGAGTCTGCTCCCAATGTGGAGAGTGTACTGTCCCAAGCTTCAGGGGTTTGTACAGCTGTTTTCAGAGATACTTGTAGGGACTTGTAAATTTTCAGTTCTTCCAAGGTGGTATGATAAGGGGTGAGGTGTTTACTCCTTTCCTGGCCTGTGACCACAAGTATTCTTTTCTGTCCTGTAACTGTGAGGAGAGGTTCCTCTTCACAGCCACTAAAAGCTCCACCATGTCAGAGCTCCTCACCCCAGCACTGCTGCCCAGAACTGTGACCTAGATCCATACACAGGCAAAGCAAGAGATTCCTGCCTCAGCACTGCAATCCCTCTCTGATCAGCCACTGGATTTCCCCTCAGTCTATGGGCAGGAAGCTCGGGAAGCAGCTGCCCCACCCAGGGCCACTCTCTCGGGGAATGGAGATGAGACCCTGCCTTCCTGTCTCAGCACCTCAGAAACAGACTTTTCCTACTGACCTTCTAAGTTGTCTTTGGCATGCGTCGTTTGAGGAGTCTGGAAACCTCCACAGCTGCCCAAGATTCACTCCTCTGAGGCCTGCTCCAGGCGCTGCGCTGTGCTCCCAGCCTGGCATGGTATACCTTTCTGATCAATCGTCCAGGTTGTCTTGGGCTGGAAATTTGTTTCACTTTGTCTTTTTGTGGGTTCTGCTGCTTTAGAATTTGTTTAGAGCCATTTTTTATGAGTATTTGGAGGGTTTGGGGGGAGAGCTCAAGCAAATCACTGCTTTCACTCTGCCGTCTTGGCTCCAGGAAAAGTTTTTAGAGACATTTTGTCAGATAAAAGCTTCATATCTCAAAAATATAGAGAACTGAGGCAAATATATAAGAATATGAGTCATTTTCCAACTGATAAATGGTCAAAAGATATGAATCGGCAGTTTTTGTAGACTATGTGGATTATATACAGTCATATGAAAAAAATTCTCTAAATCATTATTGTTTTGAGAAATGCAAATTAAAACAAACTTGCGGTACCATCTTACTACCATCAGATTAGTTAAAATCATAGAAGGAGAAAATGACAAATGTTGGAGGTGATGTGAAAAAATCAGAATATTAATACACTGTTTGTGGAACAGTGAACCGATTCAAACATTTGGGAGAGCAGTTTAGAACTATGCCCAAAGAGTTATAAAACTGTGCATACTCTTTGACCACCGTTAGGTCTGTTTCCTAAGGTGATTGTGTGAAAAAGAAAAGAACCTATATGTTCTAAAATATTTATAGCAGCTCTCTTTATGATGACAAAGAGCTAGAAATTGTGGGGATGCCTGTCAACTGGGGAATGGCTGAATAAGTTGTATATGATTCTAATGGAATACTACCATGCTGTAAGAAATGATGAGCAGGTTATTTTTTTTGTTTTTCTTTTTTACTACATTAATACATATTTATGGAATAAAACCAGAATTCCCGTAACATAGTACAAGAAAAAAGATGATTGCACATGAAAATGCAAATCTACTATGCACAACTTGTCATTCCTTTCAAATATATGATAAAATTATCATATAAATTCTTCTTTTTCCTTTTTTTCTTCCCTCCACCCTACACTAGAGATGGCTACATTAGACACAAATAAATTATGCTTTATATACTTCTATGTATCAGTTCTTTGTCTGGAGGCAGATAATGTCTTTCTTCATATTTTCTTTATAGTTAATTTTGGTATTTGTAATAGACAAGATAACTTATTCACTCAAAGTTGTGCTTCAAACAATATTGCTATTGCAGGATACAATGTTCTCTTGGTTCTGTTCATTTTGCTCGTCAGTGTTCTGTGCAAGTCTTCCTGTGTTTTTCTAAAATGATGTAGCTCTTCAATTCTTATAGCATAGTAGTATTCCATCACAATCATATACCACAATTTGGTTAGTCATTCCCCAATTGAAGGACATCCCTGCAAATTCCAGTGCTTTGTTACCATTAAGAAAGCTGCTATAAACATTCTAGAATACATAGGTTCTTTTCCTTTTTCACCAATCATCTTTGGAAACAGACCAAGCAGTGGCATTAAGGTGACTAACCACTGTAGTACTACTATCTATCTGTCTCCACCTGTGATTCATTTAATTTTTCTTTTAAATATTTAAATGCTATAATAGTTGGTGCATATAGGTTCAGTATGGGTATTGCTTCATTGTGTATGGTACCTTATATCAAAATGTAGTTTTCCTTTTTATCTCTTTTATTCTATCTATTTTAGCCATAACTTTGTCTGAGATTACAATTGCTACCCCTGTCTTTTTTGCATTAGGTCAAGTATAATAAATTCTACTCCAACCCTCTATTTTAACACTGTGTGTATCTCATTTTTAAATGTTTCTTGTAAACAACATGTTGTTGTATTCTGATATTTAATCCATTCTGCTCTCCATTTCTCTTTTATGGAAGAGTTCATCCCATTCACATCAAAGTTGTAATTGCTGTTTATGAATTTACTTCCATCTTATTTTTACTCCTTTTTCTTTCTCAGCCCCTCTTCACCCCATCCTTATTATATTATTTTCTTCCCTTACCCTTTCCTTTTTTTACTCACTCCTCTATAAGCCCCTTTCTCATCTATTCATCCCACTATCTTAGTCTTAATCTATCCACCCTTCTGAATGTCCCTTCCCTACCTTATCCCCCAGTTTTCTTACCTTTCTAGAAGTTCAGAAGACTTTTAAACCTCTTCAAATGTGTACATTTTTCCTCTTCAACCAAGATGAGAGTAAGTTTCTAATATTACCAGCCTTCTACCCCCACCTGCTTCCTCTGTGTTAGTCTTCTTTTCATGCCCCATTTTTTTGAGATAATTTCTCCTTTTAGCCTTTTCTGAAGCAATTTTGTTTTTAGAATCACCTCATCATACTCAATTCAGCTCAAACTCTTCTTTCAAACTATCTTAGAAACAATAGCAGTTTTAAGAATACAATTACTACTAATCATAACTAGTAGTTACTATTATTAATAACATTTTCGTATACCATAAGTAAACCATTTGACTTTAATCAGTGCCTTATAATTAGTCTTTAATGATTTTCTTATGTTTCTTCTGGATCTTTCATATTGAATTTTCCATCGAGTTCTAGTCTTTTTGTTACAAATACCTAACAGTCTTTTAGTTTATTAGATATCTATTTTTTTTTTACTCTTGGATGCAACCTCAGCTCCTTTGCTCTTCAAAATATAATGTTCCAAGACCTGCAGTCTTTTAGTATAGAAACTGCTAGGTCTTGTGGAATCCTGATTCTTTCCCCACAGTCTTTAAATTGTTTTTTTCTTGCTGCTTGCAATATTTTATCTTTAACCTGGGAATTTTGAAATTTGACTATGATGTTCCTGTAAGTTTTTTCCTGAGATCCCTTTCAGGTGGTGATTGGTGGATTCTTTCTATTTTTACTTTATCTTCTTGTTCTAGACCTTCAGGGCAATTTCCCTTGATAAATTCTTGTAATGTTGCATCCACATTTTTAAAAAAATCACTTTCAGGTAGTCCGACAAATCTTTTATTGTCTGTCCTTGACCTATTCTCCAGACCAGTCGTTTTTTTTTTTAACGAGATGTTTCAGATTCTCTTCTATTTTTTCTAGTTTTAGTATATCTTGCTGTCTTATATGTCATTTGATTCCACTTGCCCAACTCTAGTTTTCTTTCCTTTTTATTTTTTTAATTTATAGACTCTGACTTTATTTTTTTAATTAATTAATTAATCAATCAATTAATTAATTATTTTTTAGTTTTCAACATTCATTTCCACAGGATTTTGAGTTCAAAATTTTCTCCCCATCTCTCCCCTCCCACCACCCCAAGACAGCGTGCATTTTGATTACCCCTTCCCCCAATCTGTCCTCCCTTCTATCACCCCTCTCTTATTCCCTTCCCCTTCTATTTTCCTGCAGGGCAGGATAGATTTCTGTACCCTTATTGCCTATATATCTTATTTCCCAGTTGCATGTAAAAACAATTTTTAACACTTGCTTTTAAAACTTTGAGCTCCAAATTCTCTTCCTTCCTCCCTCCCCACCCACCCTCACTGAGAAGGCAAGCAATCTGATACAGGTTATACATGTGTAGTCATGCAAAATATTTCTATAATAGTCATGTTGTAAAAGGATAAGTATATTTCCCTCCATCCTATCCAGCCCCCTGTCTGTTCTATTCTGTCCTTTGACTCTGTCCCTCCTCAAAAGTGTTTGCCTCTGATCACCCCTCCCCCAATCTGCCCTTCCTTCTATCATCACCACTTATATCCTCTCCCCAATTTCCTGCAGAGTAAGATGGATTTCCAAACTCAATTGAATATGTATGTTATTCCCTCCTTAAGCCAAATCTGATGACAGTAAGATTCACTCATTCCCTCTCACCTTCCCCCTCTTCCCTGCCACTGTAAAAGCATTTTATTGCCTCTTTTATATGAGATGATTTCCCTCGTTCTACCTCTCCCTTTCTCTTTCTTTTTTTTCTTTCAATTGTTTTTCTTTTAGTTTTCAATATTCACTTCCACAAGTTTTTGAGTTCCAAATTTCTCACCCCTCCCTCCACCCCAAGATGGCATGCATTCTGAATACCCCTTTCCCTGGTCTGCCTTCTCTTCTATCTCTCCCCCCCTCCCTTCTCTTATCCCCTTCCCCTTCTTTTTGCCTGTAGAGCAGGATAGACTTCTGTACCCCATTCCTGTATTTCTTATTTCCCAATTGCATGTGAAAACATTTTTTTTTCAAACATGTGTTTTTAAAACTTTGAATTCCAAATTTTCTTCCTTCCTCCCTCCCCACCCACCCTCATCGAAAAGGCAAGCAACACAATATAGGTTGTACATGTGCAGTTATGCAAAACACTTCCTTAGTAGACATTCAACATTCACTTCTACAACATTGAGTTCCAAATTTTCACCCCAACTTGCCCCTCTACCCACCCCAAGATGGCATGCATTCTGAATATCCCTTGCCCTAGTCTGCTCTCCCTTTAATCTCTACCCCTCTTCTCTTATCCCCTTCTCCTTCTATTTTGCTGTAGGGCAGGATAGATTTCTGTACCCCATTTCCTGTATTTCTTATTTCCCAGTTGCATGTGAAAACATTTTTTTAAAACATGTGTTTTTAAAACTTTGAGTTCCAAATTTTCTCCCTTCCTCCATCCCCACCCACCCTCATTGAAAAGGCAAGCAACTCAATATAGGTTATACATGTGTAGTTATGCAAAACACTTCCATAGTAGTCATGTTGTGAAAAACTAACTCTATTTCCCTTAATCCTATTGCCCTCCATTTATTCTATTCTTTCTTTTGACCCTGTCCCTCCTCAGAAGTATTTGCTTCTGATTACCCTCTTTCCCAATCTGCCCTCTCTCTATCACCCCCTGCTCTCTTGTCCCTTCTCCCCCTATTTTCCTGTAGGGTAAGACAGATTTCCATACCCAATTGAATGTGTATGTTATTCTCTCCTTAAGCCAAATCCTATGAGAATAAGATTCCCATTCCCTCTCACCTTCCCCTGTTTCCCCTCCACTGTAGAGACTTTTCTTTTCTGTTTTTTTTTGTGATAATTTACCCCATTCTACCTCTCCCTTTCTTCTCTGAGTATCATCCTCTCTCATCCCTTAATTTTATTCTCCAGATATGACCCCTTAATCTTCAACTCACCCTGTGCCCTCTATCTATCTATCTATCTATATCTATCTATCTATCTATCTATATCATATACATTTTTTCCTTCAACTACCCTAATACTGACAAAGTCTCATGAGTTATAAATATCATCTTTCCATGCAGGAATGTAAACAGTTCAATCTTAATAAGTCTCTTATGATTTCTCTTTCCTGTTTACCTCTTCATGTTCCACTTGAGTCCTGTATTTGAAAGTCAAATTTTCTATTTAGCTCTGGTCTTTTCATCAGAATGCTTGAAAGTCCTCTATTTCACTGAATGACCATTTTTTCCCCTGAAGGATTATACTCAGTTTTGCTGGGTAGGTGATTCTTGGTTGTAATCTTATCTCCTTTGCCCTCCGAAATATTATATTCCATGCCCTGTGGTCCTTTAATGTAGAAGCTGCTAAATCTTGTGTTATCCTGATTGTGTTTCCACAGTACTTGAATTGTTTCCTTCTGGCAGCTTGTAATATTTTCTCCTTGACCTGGGAACTCTGGAATTTGGCTACAATATTCCTAGGAGTTTTCCTTTGGGGATCTCTTTCAGGAGGAGATCTGTGGATTCTTTCAATTTCTATTTTGCCCTCTGGTTCTAACATATCAGGGCAGTTTTCCTTGATAATTTCTTGAAAGATGCTGTCTAGGCTTTTTTTGATCATGGCTTTCAGATAGTCCAATAATTTTTAAATTCTCTCTCCTGGATCTATTTTCCAGGTCAGTTGTTTTTCCAATGAGATATTTCACATTGTTTTCTAATTTTTAATTCTTTTGGATTTGTTTTACAGTGTCTTGATTTCTCATAAAGTCACTAGCTTCCAATTGCTCTATTCTGATTTTTAAGGAAGTATTTTCTTCAGTAATCTTTTGGACTTCCTTTTCCATTTGGCCAATTTTTCTTTTTAGGGCATTTTTCTCCTCATTGGCTTTTTGAACCTCTTTTGCCATTTGGGTTCCCTTTCTCTTTCTCTCAGTATAATCCTCTCTCACCCCTTAATTTCATTTTTTAGGTATCATCCCTTCATATTCAACTCAACCTGTGCCCCCTATAATCCCTCTGTAATACTTGTAATAGAATTACAAGGGATAGGCATGCAAAAACCTTAATTTTTTTTTTACAAAAGTAATGTTAACAAAAATGATAAATTAAATATACATAGAAAAGGGGGAGAATTTTATATTTAACCATGAGATTTTGTTTTGTACATTTCTTCCTGCCTTTTTTCACTATGGGTTTTTTTTTTGTTTAATTAAAACTTAAGACCAGGAGCCAAGATAGCAGAATATAGGCTGGGACACAACTGAAGTTTCTTAACATTCCCCTTCAAACAACTTTAATATAATGCCTCATATCAAACTTTGGAGTGATAGAGTCAATAGAACTTCATATAGAGACATTTTTCCAGCTTGATGGCAGCAGAAACTTCAGAAGGTTCCAGACAGGAGATGGTAGGGGAGTTGGAAGTTGGCCAGAAATAGATTACAGGGAACACCTCACTGGCACTGAGTGTAGCTGGCACTGAGTGGAACATCTACTACTGATAAGCAGTTCCAAGTCACGGTTTCAGGATTAAGAGGAATGCTAGTATTTGAAGATGCAGGTAATTAGAGGCCCTTCCTGGGTAAAGGCAGACCAGAAGAGCAGTGACCACACTTCTCCCAGAACATCATCATCTTGGACAGCATTGAAAACTTGCAGACCCCTGAACTAGCACTGAAGATAGCAGCGTGAAGAAACCTAAAGCATGGCATAGTGGCTCACCACTAAACACTAACAGAGCCCAGCTTTAACATAAAGTTCATAAAAAAAAAGAAATAGGCTGGGAAAATGAGCAAATGACTATAAAAAGCTACTATATTGGCATGGAAAACCAAGACATAAACTTAGAAGACAATAATATGAAAACAGTTACAAGCAAAGAAAAATGCTCATTGGACCAAAGAGCAGCAAAAATTCTTGGAAGAGTTAGTGAAAGAGATAAGAATAGGAGAGGAAAAATTGGGAAAAGAAATAAGAAGGATGCAGGAAAATTATGAAAGGAGAATTAACCACTTGGTAAAAGAAGCAGAAAAAAAAAGTGGCACAAAAATTCACTGAAGAAAAGACCTCATTTAAAAGCATAATTGGACAAATGGAAAAGGATGTATAAAAGCTCACTGAAGAAAATCATTCCTTAAAAATTAGAATTGAGCAAGGAGAAGCTAATGACTCATTAAGACATCAAGAAATAATAAAATGAAGTCAAAAGAATAAAAATGAAGAAAATGTAAAACATATCATTGGAAAAACAACTGACTTGGGAAAGAGACCCAGGAGAGATAATCAAGAATTATTGGAATTATTGGAAGCCATGATTAAAAAATACTTAGATATTATCTTTCAATAAATTATCGAAGAAAACTATCCTGATATCCTAGAACCGTTAGATAAAAATGAAATAAAAATAATCCACCAATCACCTACTGAAAGGGTTCTCAAATGAAAACTGCCAGGAATATTATAGCCCAATTCCAAGCTCTCAGGTCAAAGAGAAAATATTGCAAGCTGCCCAAAAGAAACAATTCAAATATGGAGTCACATTTAGTAATTTTAACTTTGAATGGGAATGAGATGAGCTAATCCATAGAACACACGTGGATAGCAGAATGGATTGGAAACCAGAATCCAACAATATGTTGTGTACAAGAGACATACTTGGAACAAAAAGACATGCAAAGTGCTGAAATGAAGTACTGGAATAGAGTCTTTAGCTGAAGTGAAGGGCAGGGGTGGCAATCATGATCTTGGACAAATCAAAAACAAAATTGGGCCTAATTAAAAAAGATAATTAGGGAAATTACATTTTGTCCACAGGTCCCATACACAATTAAGTAATATCAAAATAATTTACAAATTTCTCTGATAAAGGCCTCATTTCTCAAATATATAGGGAACTAAGTCAAATTTGTAAAAAATAAAAGCCATTCCCCACCTACTAAATGGTCAAAGGGTATGTACAGGAAGTTTTCAGAAGGAGAAAAATCAAAGCTTTCTATAGTCATATTTAAAAAATGCTCTAAATCACTCTTCATTAGAGAAAGGCAAATTAAAATAACTCTGAGGTAAAACCTCATACCGATCAGAAATGACAAATGCTGGACAGGGGAGGAAAAATAAGTACATTATTGAACACATGGCGGAGTAGTGAACTGGTCCAACCATTCTAGAGAACAAGTTGTGGCACATGATTCTGATGAAGTACCATTGTGCTAAAGTGGGTTGGTTTCAGAAAAAACCATGGCAAGGCCTGTATGAACTAATGCAAAGTGAAGTGAGAAGAACTGAAGATGATTGTGCCCAATAACAACAATGGATAGAGAACTGGGCCTGGACCCAGGAAGACCTGAGTTTAAATCCAATCCCCAATACTTACTAGCTATGTGACCTTGGTAAAGTCACTTAACCCTGTTTGCCTCAGTTTCTTCATCTGTAAAGTGAACTGCAGAAGTAAATGGAAAACCACTCCTGTATCTTTGCTAAGAAAACCCCAAATGAGGTCACAAAGAATTGGATGTGACTGAAATAACTGAACAACAACAAAAATAATAATGTGGAAGACTTGGCTTCTCTGATCAATAGAGTGAGCCAACATAATTCCAAAAGATTCGTAATGATAAAACCCTATTCACCTCGAGAGAGAACTGATAAACTCTGAGTGTAAATTGAATTAGAAATTTCTCACTTTTTTCTTTTTTTTTTTGCAATATGGCTACTATGGAAATATATTTCACATGATTTCATGTGTATAATTGATTGATCACATCATTTGCCTCTTCACTTGGTGGGGGAGTTTTGGGATCAGGGAGAGAATCTGGAACTTAAAATTCAAAAAGATAAAGTTAAAATAAATCAATAATAAATGTTACTTTTAAAAGTTAACATGGAAATTCTAGCACTGCTCAGCTTGTCTGTGTCTCCTTTTAAATTTTCTTGTCCTCCCTTCTGTAGTCGTTTTAATGATTCACTGATTTTTTTTTCTTTTCCTTGCTTTTCCTTTCCTCTTTTTTTCTTTCCTTAGTGTCAATTTCCCCACATCCTAGTTTTCTTCCAAAAATAAAAGTTCTCCCTTATTCCATAGCCTCTATACACTGATGGGAAAGTTCATTAAAGTCTTTTGGAGGGGTGGTTTGAACTGTTCTTATTATATAACCCCTTTTTAAGTGAATTAGATCTAGTTGGCTAAATGGTATCAACTAATAATCACCCTTAAATACTTTTTTCTCTAGTTTTGTTTGTTTCCTAGTGACTGAGGATATTTACAATGATTTTGTGAAGCTGTTTCTTTGGGATTTCACAATTATAATTAGACAAACGATATAATGATTTAGTGACTAGAATTGGCTTTGCCACCCCAGTGTTGCCAAAACTTTTGCCCTTAACTCTCAGCAGTACCTTCGGAGTCTCTGAGAAGGCCTTTGAGGGGCACGCCAGAAATTTGGGTGGTAATAGAGACCCTGGTATGAAATCAAGCTCCAGAAATGCCAGAGAGTTTGCCAGTTCCTCTTTATGAATGTTCTGAGGCTTGATCAGCTGCCAGAGAGGCAATATCCCCTTGATTTTATCCTGGATCACCAATTGCAAAATAAAGAAGGACAGACATGTGGCAGCTTGGATTCTGCTTCACTCCATCCCCAATCAGGTTAAAACTCACAAGCAGAAGGAAAAGGTATCCTAACTCCTCAGGTTTGTCCCTAGAGTCCTGAGAGGGTATACTATAACCTTGTCCTAGATACTTGGTCTGCCAATGCAAATGACAGTTGGGAAGGTATATTCAAAGCAAAGTGCCACATTGGCATTATGAGTCCTTGAAAGTGATGCATAGAACATACTGTTGCCAAACAAAGGTTAATATTTGTAAGGAATCACTGTTACTGGGAGTAAATGCTGAATATGAAAATGAAGATGTCATGATTTTTAAGAAATATTTCATGCAAAAGAATTATAAGTATTACGCTGGTCCATGTAGGTAGAGTAGCATCATTGTACACTGAGTGTCTGTGTGTACTATCAAACTCAAAGAAATATCAACATATACTGCACACAGAGCAGATAGCAGATAGTGCCTGGGTATTGCTCTGTGATCTTCCATCAATGGAGGGGGAGTTACACAATATACTTTTGACACAAATGAATGAAGATAGTGACATAGCATGTGAAGTCCAAATCTGAACTATGTTTGGATTGCCACCCATTCAGAAAGCTAAGGCATCAGATTCAAATTGTTCCATACAAATGGGGCTGAGTCTGCATTTTTTGGCATTGGTGAAAGTTCTTCCTATATACACTCAAAAAACAGGAGCTACCTCCATTTAGTCAAATGGCATGATTGTGAGTGTGTGTGTGTGTGTGTGTGTGTGTGTGTGTGTGTGTGTGTGTTGGAGAGAATAAATCCCAAATTTCCACATGGTTTACTAAGAGAAAGTTCATCCAAATTTCAAAGTGAGATTAGGTCCCATGAGAGAATAGGAGACCCATTACCTATAAATTAGCCAAGGTTGAGATGTTGCAGTGCATGCAGGGGAAAATGAAAAGACCCAACATAAGGACATTTTTGGCATTTCCTCAGAAAGATTCTATAGAGATTTGGCCTGGGTGGGCAACAGAGATGTTCAAAAGCTAATAAGCAGCAGACTTGGTTAGATAAGGCAAGGGAATAGGAATTAGGAATAATTTCTCCTGAAAAAAAAAAATCTGAGCCAAGAAGGCAAAGGAATGACTTGAGGGCTGAATTAAGTTGTGATATAACAAGTCAGTGATACTAATCATGCAACAAATTGAAACAATATATAAAAACATGAGCTAAGGAAAAGGCTTAAGAAAAGAGTCATTACCAGAGACAAGCAATCTCATTCATTTCTGGTACATTTACTCATTGAAGAAGGCATCAGTAACCTGCCAGGGGTTTGGAAGGTGGATGTTTTACAGGATCAGATGTTTTACAAGTTAATTCAATCAACTTACTCAAGGAATAATTAATAATAATATTACATAAGCTGTTTCCCAAAATAGGAAAATATGGGATTCTAATAAATACCTTCTATGATATAAATTAGTTTTGATAGCTAAACCTTAGAGAGACAAAGTAGAAAAAGAAAACTATAGAAGAAATCCCTAATTGATGTCAACATAAAATGTTCAAATAAAATACTAGTAAAAAGGCTACAACAACATACTGAAATTATTGTACATTTTGACTAGGTAGGATTCACATCAGAAATGCAAGATTGGTTCAATATTAGGAAAAGTATAAACATAATAGACTATGTTGATAACAAAAACAATACCACATTATTATATCAATACATATATAAAAGCTTTTGACAATATACATCTATTTCTATTTTAAACATTCAGAAGTATATTAATAAATTGATATTTTCTTAAAACAGTAAATAGTATCTTTCTAAAACCCAGCACAATCATTATAAATAGTGGAGTTAGAATAGAGGCATTTCAATAGATCAAAGGGAAGGTGAATGTATTATTACTAGTGAAAAATTAATGAAGAGAATAAGCATAAGCAAAGAGAAAACAAAATTTTTGCAAATTTTATGATTATTTTTACAAAGAACTGAAGAGTCAACTGAAATTAATCTAAAAATTTTATAAATTCAGTAAAGTAAGCAGATGGATGATACAAGGGATAGAGCACTCAACCTAGAATCAAGAAAAAAAAATATGAGTTCAAATCTAGCTTTTGAAATTTACTAGCAGTGTTACACCGGACAAGTCACTTAACCTCTTTCTGCTTCAGTGTTCTTATCTATAAGATGGGGATAATAATAACACCTACCTCCCTTGTTTATTGTAAAGATCAAATGGCATAATATTTGAAAAGCACTTTGAAAACATGAAAGTGTTATATAAATGCTAGCTATTGGTATGAAATTAAAAATCACCAGCCTTTCCACATATTATCAATAAAAACAATCAGAAAAAGAAAAATTCTATAAAAAATAACAAAAGAATGAATAAAATATTTGAAGTCCATCTACCAAGACATATACATAGCAATGAGATCAACTTAACACTATTTATAGAACTACAGACCTACATAACTGGTAAGATAGTCCACAATTACTGGAGTAAGGTTTACTGACTAATATTACTCAGAAAATCAGAATGTGGTCTAGCGATAATTAGCATAGACAAATATCTCTTATTATATCCAACCATAAGCTTCAAATGGGTACACATCATAAACAAATTAGAGAAATAGGGAAGAAAATACCTTTTGTAACTATAGACAGTGGAAGCATTTGTGATCAGAGAAGCCAAGGTCAAAGAAATGGACTCTTTGATTAAAATCGATAAGATTTTGCTACATTTGAAAATTAAGTATACTAAGAGACAATGGTCTGAGCACCATTGGTTTATTAGTTAGACTAGAAATAACCAGTAAATTGGATCAATGACGTCTCACAATGACCAAAGGCATCAGGTAGGGCTTACTAGCCTTCATATAGTTTCGGGAAGTACAAAAGAACAAAAAAACAGAATTGGATAGGTGGGGGAAACAGTGCAATTGGTGACAGGGCTGATAGCATCATTGAGGCAACGGTATCCTAACTGGTTACATAAAGAAGAGTAAGCTAATGTTCACATGGGGATAGCAACGGCCCCCTTCTGTCCTAGAGGAATGCTTGATTGATTTGTGGGACCTGAGGCTATTGATAGTGGACCAGGGATAGCAGACTCCTTGGCTCCCCGGAGAAAGATAAGACTCTCCTTAATTAAGAAAGACAAAAACAGGCAAGGATGGACAATATAACTTGTGGAAATGAACCAGGTCAGCTTGTAGGTCTTCAAAGATAGCAAACATGTCATGTGATTTTTTCAGGAGTGGAAGGTAGAAGAAATAACAAAGTTTTATTTTAACTAACCCAGAGGGGTAGCTAAACTCCTGTGCCAAAAAAGTGTTTATTGTTTGGGTCTGTCTTTAAGGTTAGAGGTAGTGGACCAGATTTCTTGATGTCCATGCATGTCCCTTAATGATAACAGATTTCCTTGAGGCAAGAATAAAACAGTGATAGGCAGGAGAACTGGATTTCTAAACTTAACTCATTACAGGCCAGTTGAATTTCTGAATTAAATTCAGAGACAAAGAACCATGAAAGCAGTTAAATATAAATAGGATCAATTAAAAGATGATACAGAATCAATCTAATTATTTCAGTTTTTATACACCAGTTCTATACAGTTCAAATTCAAGAAGTCTAAAGAACTGATTTAGATAGAGAAGAATGACCTCTGTTCTCCAATAGTTTATCAAAGATATGATCAGGAAGTTCTCAAAGGAATAAATCTACACTATCAAATGTTGATATGACTAAATGCTTTAAATCATTAATAATTACAGAAATTCAAATTAAAAGAACTTTGAGCTTTTAAGTCACATCTATCAGAGAAGCAAAGCTGAGGGGGAAAAAAAAGAAAATGACAATTCTTAGAGAACTGAATTGGCTCAGGTCCTGTGGTGGAAAAAAAAAAAAGGAATTATACCCAGTCACTACATGCAGTCACTAAATTGTGTACCATCTTTGACATAGCAATACCACTTTTAGGTCACTACCTCAAAGAGAAAAAAAAGACTCATTTGTACAAAAATGCTTTGAGCAGCACTTTTCAATATAGCAAAAACTGCAAACTAAAGGGATGCTAATCAATTGGGAAATGGTTGAATAAATTATAGTACACAAATGTAATAGTATATTATTGTGCAATAAAAATTAATTATTGGACCCTTTTCAGACAAATCTCAAGACTTCTATGAATTGCTGTAGAAAAAAGTGAGCAAAGGCAGAAGAAAAAAAATTATGTAGTAACAGCAACAATGTAAAGCAAAACAACTTTGAAAGACTTAATAATTCTGATCAATGCAGTGATCAATCATGACTCAAGAAAACTGATGACAAAGCCTGCTAGCTACGACCTGACAGAAAGGTGATGGAAACAAGATGCAGCATGATTTTATATAAATACACACATATGTGATGATATATACATACACATATAAAATATATACATATAAATACATATACATATATATATACACACATACATAGACACATACATGACATGGTAATGCGTGGGTACACTTTGCTTGACTATGCTTAACTTTCAAAAAGGATAACGTTTTTCTTTTTTCACTTGGAAGGAGGAGGGAAAGAAGACAGCTAACAATAGCGTTAGCCATAAAAAAAAAAAGAATGCAAAAGAGTCAATGAAACTTTTTTTTAATTGTAGTGAAGAGAATAGAAGGAAGTTTAGAAAGAACATAAAAAGCAGAGTAGCTTTGGAAGTAAACATGTGAAATAGCTTATATTCTGATTTATAAGGCAAATAGTACATAATAGAGATTCAGGTTCACCTATAATCCTCTTTTTCCATTCTACTTTTTACATGAAAATGTTACTTTTTGGATGCTGTCTGTTATATTCAAAATTTAAACAACAGCACTAACAAAAACAAAAATAGTTCTTGCCAATGTAGGCCCTTGACAAATTCAGGTTTAGGATTATGAATAGCCCATTCTATCAAATAACATTAGTATAGGGACATACATGTTAGCAGGTCACAAGTGAGCCAACAAGTTACCAGTTTAATCTTTCAATAAAAAGTAATCCATTTACTTTTAATGAGTTTAATTTAGTAATCATTTTACCTTGTCCCAGAAACAACAGTTGCACATGTAGCCATACCAATGGACCCATTCAATGTGCACCTTATTTTAAATTACAGCTATTCTTTCATGTGCATATTGTTACATTTTTGCTTTACATTAATATTATACTTAAATAAAACCTACATTTTCTATTAACTGTACATTATTTTGCAGTTATACATGCTTATGTTATATGCTATATGTTATGTTATACACTAATGTGACATATACATGTTATATGTGGCATTAGCTTGGATCTGTATTCACTGAAGCCATGTGCTTTGTTTTGTCCTATATCTATTCCTTGTATTACTATGTATTTGCTGGAATAACACTTCATGAAGGTTACATGGGATGCTAGGTCACTCAACTTCGTTCTGTAAATTGCTGACATTTTATTTAGTACTATGCTGTGTAATTATAGCATGTGTACTGTAGAAGATTTTGCAAGTAATTACAAATTCACAAATCCTGGGAAAGAATACAGACAGTTCTTGCTTTAGGTAAATTCTACTTTATGTAAAGAATTCTGAAAGAAATATATATATATATTTCAAAACAACACCCATGTTAACACCTTTACTGTACAGTGCTGAACTCCTTCTTTCTGACTCTGCCCCTCTGCTCAGTGTTCTGGTGCCTCCCTACTGCCACCACCACTGCCACTATCAATCAACAAACAAACAAGCAAACAAAAAAACCCAACCATTAAACAAACAAACAACCCCCCCCCCCAAATCCTCCAAGTGAAAACCGAAGAATGGATGCACAGAGAGACTTTCACCGCAGCCTCTGCCACCCCTGGATTGAGCCTCTGTGCTTAGGTATTGTGTGTCTGTCCTTTCTGGCCTAATGTCTTTGGACCATGTGCCAGGTCCCTTCCTTCCTTCTTGCCTCCCTTCACCTCTTCTCCATTTCCAGGGCCAAATTCATATTACAATCACTTTATATAGAGGTCTGCCAAATGGCCCACTTATGCAAAGAGAGAATTTTATTATTTGCTTTCTTTTAACATTCATTTTTTTGAGGAAATTGGGGTTAAATGATCTATCAGGGTCACACAGCTAGTAGATGTCTGAAGTCAGATTTGAACTCAGATCCTTTTGACTCTGGGGCTGGTACTCTATCCACAGTACCACCTAGCTGTCCTGTCTTTTTTTTTGGGGGGGGATGTTTATTGTATATAGCCCCATATCAGCAAAAGTGGCCTAGAGAGACTGAAAAGAGGAGAGCCTGGGAATTCTGTCAGTGCAGGCACTTGCCAGAGAGGGGAGCTGATTGCAAGTGAAAGATACTGCTGCATCAGACTGATATAGGATCCACTATAAACATTAGCAGTTGGAACTTTGTCTAGATAACTGACCCACTTCAGGAATGATCTGCCCAAAGTGAACTTGCTATTTTGCCTGAATGTTCTAGCCTTATGGCATTGTTGAGACCTAGCAAATTTATTTATTTTCCATTTTTCTCAGTGCTCCCTCATTTTTAATTCCTCTCCCTGCCTGCCTCATTTTGCCAAACTAGCATTGATTGCTTACTTTATGGAATGTTCTGCTCTTTTAAAACACTGTCTTTACTGTTTAGACCTTTATTGTGGGTCTTTTCTCCAGATAATTACGTTTATTTTTATTGTGTTCTAGGCAAGTTACTGCAATAGAAGAGTGAAAGGGAAAAAGTAGCTAGCAAAGGCCTTTTCAGAGTGTACAATCTCTCCTATGTGACTATGGAATAAAAAAAAAAATTCTTCCTGCTCTGAGGGTGCCAAGCTTACAGAATTCCATGAATATTTGGGAGAAGTAACTCCTTAAACAGCAAGCAGGAGGAAATGGACAAAAATGAACCAGCGAAAGCAATTGCCCTGAATTGTGATTCTCTGTTGAGTCATGGTAACACTAAGTTCTTAAGTTGTTTTTCTTTACAATGTCAGACATTGTATAAAGTGTTCACCATTACATTCTCCTTCAATTTATAAAGTTCCCAGGTTTCTCTGTAGCCATCCCTTACACCATTTCTTTCCATAAAATGATATTCCATCATATCCATATACCGTAGTTTGTTCAACCATTTCTCAATTGTTAGGCACTCCTTTTGTTTCCAATTCTTTGTGACAACAAAAAGTCCTGCTATAAACGTTTTGTTTCCCTCTGTCTTTAACCTCTTGAAGATACAAAGTCTAGTAGTGGTATCACTGATTTACAGCTTAGTGACTTGAGTATAGTTCTAATCTACTATTCGGAATGGTTGGATAAATTCAGAGCTCTAAGAACAATGGATTAGTGTGTCTGTCCTCAAACAGTTACCTCCAGCAACTGTCATTTCCCATTTTTGTCATCTTTGCTAATCTTATAGGTAAAAAGCAAAACCTAAAAGTTGTTTATTTGCATTTCTCTAATTATTTGCAGTTTAGTGCCT